>NC_138548.1:9314465-9401965 GCF_964273705.1 Natrix helvetica
TTTGATACGCAAAGTCAATGGGGAAGACTGATTCACTTAACAACCATGGGACTGACTTAATGACTGCAGGGATTTCACCGAACGGCTGTGGCAAGAAGTGTCGTAAAATGGGGCAAGACTCACTCAACAACTGTTACACTTAGCCGCAGAAATGTTGGGCTCAATTGCGGTCATAAGTCGAGGACCACCTGTATAGTAAATTTCAACAATTCACAAATGATGTGCCAGAAAACATGGATTTCTTTGACCTCTGTTAAATCTATTTTTTAAACTCCTTTGTGCATTCTTCTTTTATTTCCTTCCTTTGTTTCCTCTTTTCTATTTGCACTGATTTATGCAGGTAGTCCTCGGTTAACGACCACTCGTTCACTGACTGATTGAAGCTACGGCCATGTTGAATGAAGCGTGGTTATGACTGGTCTTTGAAGTTCTGTTCCCGTGGTCATGTGATCCACAATCCAGGTGCTTAGCAACAAGCTCACACTTATCGTTGTGAGTCCCACAGATCCACAATGATCACTCGCACTTCCCTGCCGGCTTCACACAAGGAGCATCAATCAGGAAGCAGGCAGGGAAGGTCCCACATTGTTCTGGTAAGTCTCAACAACCTATGGACCCTGCCCACTCTTTCTACGTGGAAGTTGTGCCTCGCTGGCCACCTGCACCATCTGTACAGCCATAGTGAGGCTCACTAAGCTTGCGCTATGCTTCTCTGGACACACACACACACCCTCACTCTCTATCCCGCCCAGCAGTAGCACTTTGGTCTAGGAAGCAGGAGACAGTGAGTTCTAGTCCCACCTTAGGCATGAAAGCTGGGTGGAGGAACTTTGGGCCAAACACTAGGAAATGGTGAGTTCTAGTTCTGCCTTTGTCATGAAAGCTGGCTGGGTGACTTTGGGCCAGGCACCAAGAGACCGTGAGTTCAAGTCCCACCTTAGGCATGAAAGCTAGGTGGATGACTTTAAGCCAATCATCAAGAGATGGTGAGTTCTAGCATGAAAGCCAGGTGGGAGACCTTTGGGCCAGCCAGTAGGAGATGGTGAATTCTAGTCCTGCCTTAGGCATGAAAGCTGGCTGGGTGACTTTGGGCCAATCACCAGGAGATGGTGAGATCTAGTCCTGCCTTAGGCGTGAAACCTGGCTGGGTGACTTTGGGCCAATCACTTGGAGATGGTGAATTCTAGTCCCACCTTAGGCATGAATGCCAACTGGGTGACTTGGAATCAATCGTCAAGAGAAAAAAGAAAGAAAGAAAGAAAGAAAGAAAGAAAGAAAGAAAGAAAGAAAGAAAGAAAGAAAGAAAGAAAAAAGAAAGAAGAAAGAAGAAAGAAAGAAAGAAAGAAAGAAGAAAGAAAGAAAGAAAGAAGAAAGAAAGAAAGAAAGAAAGAAAGAAAGAAAGAAAGAAAGAAGAAAGAAAGAAAGAAAGAAAGAAAGAAAGAAAGAAAGAAAGAAAGAAAGAAAGAAAGAAAGAAAGAAAGAAAGAAAGAAAGAAAGAAAGAAAGAAAGAAAGAAAGAAAGAAAGAAAGAAAGAAAGAAAGAAAGAAAGAAAGAAAGAAAGAAAGAAAGAAAGAAGAAAGAAAGAAAGAAAGAAAGAAAGAAAGAAGAAAGAAAGAAAGAAAGAAAGAAAGAAAGAAAGAAGAAAGAAAGAAAGAAAGAAAGAAAGAAAGAAAGAAAGAAAGAAAGAAAGAAAGAAAGAAAGAAAGAAAGAAGAAAGAAAGAAAGAAAGAAAGAAGAAAGAAAGAAGAAAGAAAGAAGAAAGAAAGAAAGAAAGAAAGAAAGAAAGAAAGAAAGAAAGAAAGAAAGAAAGAAAGAAAGAAAGAAAGAAAGAAAGAAAGAAAGAAAGAAAGAAAGAAAGAAAGAAAGAAAGAAAGAAAGAAAGAAGAAAGAAAGAAAGAAAGAAAGAAGAAAGAAAGAAAGAAAGAAAGAAAGAAAGAAGAAAGAAAGAAGAAAGAAAGAAAGAAAGAAAGAAGAAAGAAAGAAAGAAAGAAAGAAAGAAAGAAAGAAAGAAAGAAAGAAAGAAAGAAAGAAAGAAAGAAAGAAGAAAGAAAGAAAGAAAGAAAGAAAGAAAGAAAGAAAGAAAGAAGAAAGAAGAAAGAAGAAAGAAAGAAAGAAAGAAAGAAAGAAAGAAAGAAGAAAGAAAGAAGAAAGAAAGAAAGAAAGAAAGAAAGAAAGAAAGAAAGAAAGAAAGAAAGAAAGAAAGAAAGAAAGAAAGAAAGAAAGAAAGAAAGAAAGAAAGAAAGAAGGAAGAAAGAAAGAAAGAAAGAAAGAAAGAAGAAAGAAAGAAGAAAGAAAGAAAGAAAGAAAGAAGAAAGAAAGAAGGAAGAAAGAAAGAAGAAAGAAAGAAAGAAAGAAAGAAAGAAAGAAAGAAAGAAAGAAAGAAAGAAGAAAGAAAGAAAGAAAGAAGAATGAAAGAAGAAAGAAAGAAAGAAGAAAGAAAGAAAGAAAGAAAGAAGAAAGAAAGAAAGAAAGAAAGGAAGAAAGAAAGAAAGAAGAAAGAAAGGAAGGAAGAAAGAAAGAAAGAAAGAAAGAAAGAAAGAAAGAAAGAAAGAAGAAAGAAAGAAAGAAAGAAAGAAAGAAGAAAGAAAGAAAGAAAGAAGAAAGAAAGAAGAAAGAAGAAAGAAAGAAAGAAAGAAAGAAGAAAGAAAGAAAGAAAGAAAGAAAGAAAGAAAGAAAGAAAAAGCAAGCAAGCAAACTTCATGGTAAATTTCTGGGGGGGGAAATGGAATAGATTCAAGAATTTGTTTCCCCTGTATCTTTTTAGTCTATAGCCCCTTGCTGGGTCTGCTCCATTTTCAATCTTGATCTCTCTTTTCCTTGTTTTTTCCCCCTTCTTCTTCTACACATTAAATAGTCCAGTTGTGTTCATTGGGGGGGGGGGGAGACGACATCAAGTTGACCTTTAGAGTTTTGACACACACACACACACACCCATCCCCCTCCATAATTTCCTTCCACTAGACTGCTGCGTTTGTGAAGAATTCAAAGAAAATTGTGAATAGCAGACAGGAATTCTCTAGAGGAAAAATTACTCATGATTTCAGCTCTGTGAGTGCGTGTAACCGTATTCTCTCTTTCTCTCTCTCTCTCTCTCTCTCTCACACACACACACACACATACACACACCAAGTCTGCAGAATTTGCAAGCCAAAACCAGCCCACCTGCCACATATTCTGGCACTTCCCAGCTGTTCAACCCACTCCTGGGGGGGATTTATTGCACTCAACTGGGATTTCTGAATATGAGTGTCGATGAACCAGGATGGTGGGCCAAAATTAGGATCTGAAGTGCCAGGGAGAAGGTGGCAAAATTAACAGCTGCAATCCCAACTTCCAAAGCCAGAAATAGTTTTCTGTAGTCCCTTCCAAAACCAGATAATTAATTCTCTTCGAAGTCAGGGTATTAAAAATTAGCCTGCCGAACTCCTGGCCACAGGATAGCTAAATTGTGTGGATTTTCTTTAGGTATTGAAATGTTCAATCCCTGCACCGCCCATCTCGCCGAAGTGATGCTGGGAGGTTTGCAACATGGGAATAAAAGCATATAATAAAAGTATAAATGGAAAGAATTAAAAACGTACAAGGAAAAATAAAAATTAAATTAACCGTGATTGTTGGTTAGAGTAGCTTACTGGCTGAAACGCTTATGCTTAACAATACAATACAATACAATACAATACAATACAATACAATACAATACAATACAATACAATACAATACAATACAATACAATACAATAGTAGAGTTGGAAGGGACCTTGGAGGTCTTCTAGTCCAACCCCCTGCCTAGGCAGGAAACCCTATACCGTTTCAGACAAATAGCTATCCAACTTCTTCTTAAAGACTTCCAGTGTTGGGGCATTCACAACTTCTGGAGGCAATTTCTGTTCCACTGATTAATTGTTCTCAACTGTCAGGAAATTTCTCCTCAGTTCTAAGTTGCTTCTCTCCTTGATTAGTTTCCACTCATTGCTTCTTGTTCTATGGCTTAGGACCTAGTTACTTGCGGGATCGTATTCTGCCCCATACATCCCTGCGACCAATTCGCTCGCACAGAGAGGGGCTCCTCCAGGTGCCGTCCGCTAGACAGTGTCGGGGGGCGGCGCCTAGGAGTAGAGCCTTCTCTGTGGCGGGCCCAGCCCTGTGGAATGACCTCCCTCCGGATATTAGGAATACCTCTGACCTCCGCTCCTTCCGTATTAAGCTGAAGACCCACCTATTTCAAGCAGCTGGCCTGGCTCAACTCTGATCTAACCATATCGCTCCTGACGGGTTTTTAACTGGGTATTTTAATTATATTTAATTTCTAGGGGTTTTAAATACTGTATTTTAATTGTTTTATCAATCGACCTCCTCCTTGTGTATGTTTCAGTGTATGTCTTTGTTATATGTTTGTTTTGTTTACATATTTATTTCGTATGTTTCGTTGTACGCCGCCCCGAGTCCTTCGGGAGAGGGTGCGGCTAAGAAATAAATATATTATTATTATTATTATTATTATTATTATTATTATTATTATTATTATTATTATTATTATTATTATTATTATTATTATTATTATTATTACCCTCGGGTGCTTTGGAGAATAGCTTGCCTCCCTCTTCTTTGTGGCAACCTCTGAGATATTGGAAGACTGCTATCATGTCTCCCCTAGTCCTTCTTTCTCTTAAGCTAGACATACCTAGTTCCTGCAACCGTTCCTCAAATGTTTTAGCCTCCAGTCCCCTAATCCTCTTTGTTGCTCTTCTCTGCACTCTTTCTAGAGTCTCCACATCTTTTTTACATCGTGGCGACCAGAACTGAATGCAGTTCAACAAAACACCAGGACTGTGTCTATATAACACATTTAAGGCACCAGGCCAGAAAGTAGGAGACCCTGAATTCTGGTCCCACTAGGAGGTTGCAAGTTCTAGTCCTGCCCTCTGCATGAAAGCTGCCTGGGTAGCTTTTGGCTAATCACCTGGCTGAGTTCACACAATATTCTTAAGCCAGGTAAGCCCAGGTAAACAAAACATCATGGCTTGTGTCAATATAACACCCTTATGCTTAACTCGGCAAACATCTTAAGCTTCAATAAGAAAGTAAGAGACAGTTTGCTCTAGTGGTTAAAGAGCCACGCTAAAAAGAGGGGAGACAGTGAAAGGAGGAAGGGGAAGGATTGTGTTGGATATGGTTGCCTCTTGTGTCATTTGTAAAAAATACTGAAGGATGGATGCAAATAAATAAAGTGTTTTTCTGATGGAGCTTTAAAACACTTCTAAGCCTTTAAGAGTAAACTAAAGCAAACAATGGATCTCATTTTCCCTCTGTTGGGACTCTTTTACCATTTCAGCATTCTCCCTCCTACCTGGCCTGCTCTTTACACGCTTTGAAGGTATGTTTTCCTTATCCTCTTTAACATTTAATTATTTGGTCTTCTTCGATTTTTGACCACCACATTACAAAAAAGATGTTGAGACTTTGTAAAAAAAAAGGGGGGGGGGGCAGGGAAGAGCAACAAAGACGATGAAGGACCTGGGGACTAAAACATATGAAGACTGGTTCATCGCTGGAGGTTTTAAAGAAGAAACTGGACAGCTACCTGTGTGAAATGGTATAGGGCAGGGGTGTCCAAACTTGGGAACTTTAAGACTTGTGGACTTCAACTCCCAGAATTCCCCAGCCAGCCATGCTGGCTGGGGAATTCTGGGAGTTGAAGTCCACAAGTCTTAAAGTTCTCAAGTTTGGACACCCCTGGTATAGGGTCTCCTGCTTGAGCAGAGGGTTGGACTAGAAGACCTCCAAGGTTCTTACCAGATTCTATTCTGTTCTGTTCTGTTCTGGTCCAATCCAGCCCAGTCCAGTCCAGTCCATTCTATTCTTTATTCCTTATTCTATTCTGTTCCATTCCATTCCTATTCCTATTCCTATTCCTATTATACTCTACTCTAATTCTATTCTTTATTGCCCAGCAGTTGATATTCAATGGGTTCAGTCTTTGTTTTATGACTAGGTAAAGGTTCCCCTCACACATCTGTGCTAGTCGTTCCCGACTCTAGGGGGCGGTACTAATCTCCGTTTCAAAGCCGAAGAGCCAGCGTTGTCCGAAGACGTCTCCGTGGTCATGTGACCGGCATGACTAAACGCCGAAGGTGCACGGAACGCTGTTCCCTTCCCACCAAAGGTGGTTCCTATTTTTCTACTTGCATTTTTACCTGCTTTCGAACTGCTAGGTTGGCAGAAGCTGGGACAAGTAACGGGAGCTCACTCCGTTACAAGGTACTAGGGATTTGAACCGGCGAACTACAGACACTTCTGATAGACAAGCTCAGCATTTTAGCCACTGAGCCACCGCGTCCCTTGTTTTATGACTAGGAGCACTTTTCAGCAATTCAGGGTGACCCATCTGTTGCAGGTGAGAAGTTGACCAGAAGGCCATCTTCAGGTGCCCCATCACGGGAGAATTTCAAGAAAAGATTGGACATTCATTTATCCAGGATAGTGTGAGGACTCCTGTATTGGGAAGGGGGTTGGACTAGAAGACCTCCAAGGTCCCTTCTAGCTCTAAGGCTCTAGGGGTGAGTTCCAGATGTGGGGGTAAATTCCAGGTGTGGGGGTGATTCTTTGGCACCACCCCAACACCCAGAGCTTAAGGCATAAGGAACTTAAAGAGGGAGCCAACAGCCTTCATAACTTGAAGTGAATCTGGGTTCCCCATTGACTTTGTTAAGCGAGACGGTCGTTCAGTGAGGCACACCTGATTTTACGACTTTTTCTGCCACAGTTGTTAAGCGAATCCCTGCAGTTGTTAACCGAACCATGTCGACGTAAATACATGCTGGTTGCCAAGTGCCCAATTTTTGGTCATGTGACTATGGGATGCTCCAGCAATTATCACTGCTAGTACCAGTTGTAAGTCAGCACCAGTATAACATTGAATGGTTATTAAACAAATAGTTGTAAGTGGAGTAACTAAGTAAGTAAATAACTACCTGTGGCCTGCAAATTCTTCTGTAAATACAGGTAGTCCTATACAAATCTATATAAATGATATATATATATATATAAAATATGGTTTTCTGCCTGGATGGTCCTCTGTAATGAGCCGAAGTACAGAAAGAGGGAGTAGTGAGCTTCCTCCCATATTTGGACATACCAGGGGTTGTAACACAAATACATACCTATTTCCCTGGCTCAGCTGATAAAAGGAGGAGAGCCTGTGGCTTAGTGGCTAAGACTCCTACCTAATATGCAATACAGCCCAGGTTCAAATCCCAGTAAGGGTATGGCTAGCTGATGAGAGCTAAATAGCTTGAAATGGATCTATACTACTCTCCCTTTATTTATTTATCAGCACAAATACAACACACACATGTATGTATGTATGTATTTATGTATTTATGACTGTTTCTGTAACTTAACTAAACTGGTTTAGTTAATGAATATATCTCATTTAATAAATCACATATAGATTCAGTTAATCAATAAATCTTATTAAATTCCTGTCAAAATGATGAGGGCACAGCCAGGTTCTTGCATACAGGTAGTCCTCGATTTACCACCACAACTGAGCCCAAAACTTCTGTTGCTAAGCAAGGCAGCTGTTAAGTAAGTGGTGCCTCTTTCGCCACAGTTGTTAAGTGAATCGCTCCAGTGGTTAACTGAGTCGTGAGGTCGTTAAGCGACTCTGGCTTCCCCCGTTGACTTTGCTTGTCAGAAGGTCGTAAAAGGGGATCCCGTGATCCCAGGACACTGCAACCGTCATAAATATGAGTCAGTTGCCAAGGGTTCGAATTTTGACCACGTGACCGTGCTACAATGGTCGTAAGTGTGAAAAAGGGTCACAAGTCACTTTTCTTCAGTGCTGTGGTATCTTCAGTCACTAAATAAGCCATTGTAAGTCGAGGACTACCTAGTCTTTGTGTGATTTTTCAAAGGCTGAGTGAAAACGGGATGTGCTTTCACTTTGAAAATTAATTTTACTCGTAATTCATCGGACCTTTCTTTATATAATACAAAGCAACACTCATGAATAAGATTGTGCTTTTGTAAAATAAATGGATATGCAAAGAAGTGTTCTTCTTTTGTTTGTGTGTGGGTGACACACCAACAGAATCAAGTTAGGCATTTTCCAATTTTTGTTGTTTTTGACATGCAAGCCCCCCCAAAAAAGGTTTATCATCATTGCCCCATGGCCTGAATCTCCATTAGGATTCTGTTTTCTCAAAGCTAATTTTAAAAAAACACACAACACTTGTATTTAGCTCTGATAGACTAGGTTAAGTTACCAAGATCCCTTTTCCAAATTTGCATTTGTTTCTTGAACGTAAAAATATTTTTTAAATGCAACCCCATTCCCTCTGCTTTCACAAACCTTCCAGTTCCTTGGCAATCATCATCATCATCATCATCATCATCATCATCATCATCATCATTATTATTATTATTATTATTATTACCTTTAAAACACATTTAAATACAGGAGAGAGTTGGAAGGGAGTGGCCCGCAGGCTGGAAAAAAATATAAAACAAGACAGGTTGGTAGCAGTGATGTGGGGGAAAGGTAGACGAGAGAGGGAATTTGGGTGCAGGAATTAAAAAAATAAGGTGAAGATAACCGAAGAGGCTGAGACAGAAGTGTGGCGAGAAAGGCATCTGGATAATAACAAAATAACAGAGTTCAAAGGGACCTCAGAGGTCTTCTAGTCCAACCCTCTGCTCAAGCAGGAAACCTTACAATGGTTGTCCAATCTCTTCTTTAAAACTTCCAGTGTTGGGAACAAATGTATATATTGTGATTGGACAGAAGGATAGACAATGTATCAAGTAGTTTAACTGTTAATGGTTGAAATTAGCTGTATATAATGTGAATGTATGGTCACTCCGACTCCGCGGTATTGCATTGTTTTTAAATGTAAAAATAATAAAAATATATTTAAAAAAACAAAAACTTCCAGTGTTGGAGCGTTCACAACTTCTGAAGGCAAGTGTCTCACTGGTTAATTGTTCTCACTGTCAGGAAATTCCTCCTTAGTTCTAGGTTGGCTTCTCTCCTTGATTAGTTTCTATCCGCTTTAGAGAATTCGTGGCAGCCTCTTAGAGATCGGAAGACTGCTATCGTGTCACCCCAAATCCTTCTCTTCCTTAGACTAGACATGCCAAAGTCCTGACATTATTCCTCCTTAGTTCTAGATTGCTTCTCTCCTCTGATTATTCCATCCCTTGCTTCTTGTCCTGCCTTCAGGTGCTTTGGAGAATAGCTTGAAATCCACCCACCCCTCTTCTTTATAAATCTTCACAAGGAGATGGTGATGGGGTGAGATAGAAGGAAGCTGATGTGAGATCTAGGACCTTTCCCCCCACCCCACCCCGACCATTTTTAAATTTGCAAACAGTAGAATAACCCAGCTGATACCAGGCACAGGGGCCTTCCCTGAGTGTCAGGCCTGGAGTCCTCTGTGTGTGTGTGCGTGTGTGTGTGTAGGTGTAGGTGTGAGTGGGCTTGGACTCTGACCATGTCACGGCGCACCCCAAGAGATGACCACAGGGGGGGGGGTAAATCTGAAATAAAATGGCTGGGAAAAACAAGGGGTTGTTGTTTGCTCCGCAGGAAAAAAACAGACGGGACATCTTTGGATAACAGCTGGGTGGACAGCAAAAAAAAAAAGGTGGGGGGAAGGTGTGTGTTTGTGTGTGTGTGTGTGAGAGAGAGAGAGAGAGAGAGAGAAAACGCACATGTGCGGGTATGTGTGTGGGCAGACGTGTGTTTGAGCACAAGCCGGGTGGCCGGAAAGAAAGGAAGGAAAGACTGGGAGAGCGAATCAAGAGGAAATGAGAAATGTGAAAGGGAGGGGGGGAAAGATGGAGAAACACCCAGGAGATGCTTTAAAAAAAAAGGGATGCAGGAAACCCAAGGGAAAAGGGGGAAGCGAGGGAGGTGGGTGGGAGGGAGGGCAGAGAGCACCGGGAGGCGGAGAATGCCTGCTCTCCAACCTGGGGCTCCTCCCCCCCCCCCAATTGTCTCGGACTACAGCTCCCATCCTGATATGGGATTTGTAGTCCCTCCCATTTAATGGGGGACAGATTTGGGGAGAAAGGCCGGGTGGAAAGATAGGGAATCCAGGCGGGGCGGAAGAGGAGAGGGACGACCTGGGGAGGAGGGGTGGGTGGGATGAAAGAGGTGGAAGGGGGGGGTCGTCACCCTACCTTTGTGCATGCCAGTGTAGCGGTCCTTGAGCACGGTGAGCTCGTAGATCTGGCCGAACTGCTCGAAGAGGGGCTTGAGGTCCCTCTCCTCCAGGTTGCGGGGGATCTGGCCCACGAACAGTTTGATGGCATCCAGATCCTTCATGCCCTCCGGGTCGGCGCCGCCGCTCATGGGGGAGGCGCGGGGCGGCGGCTGCTGGGGCTGCGCCTGCCGCCTGGGCTCGCTGGCCGGCAGTCTGGCCATGCCCCGGGTCCCGACGCGGCTGGGCGGGCGGGCGCCGCACGGGAGGAGGAGGAGGATGCTGCGGGCGGCGCGGAGACGGGAGCTGCGGGCGGCGACCAGAGAAGATGCAGAGGGAGGCGAAGTGCCGCTCGCAGCATCAGGACCACAAAAGGCGGACGCTCCGCAGCGGCGCCGCCTGGACGGACGCGGAACTGCAGCGCTGCCGCGCGAGAAATGGGAGCGGGGGTGGCGGGGGGAGAAAGATGGAAACGGGAAGGAGGATGGGGGGGGGGTTCCCCGGGCCCGCGAGAGAAGCAGCCGCCCCCCGCGACGTTCACACGACCGCCCGGGCTTGGTTCGGGTGAGCGGAGGGTATTGAGAGCCCCGGGCGATGGTGGGAAGGGGAGGGAGAGACAGATGCTCCCGTGGATCGGCAGCGTGGAGTGGGGGTGGGGGGGAGCTGTTGAAAGAGTCACACAGCCCGGTAAATCACGGGGGGGGCACGTTTGGGGGCGATTCCAAACACTTCCGGGTGGAAAAATGAGAGAGAGAGAAAGGGAGGGAGAGAGGGAGGGAGAGGGGAGAGAGGGATGTGGACAGAGGGGGACAGAGGGAGGAAGGGAGGGGGAGAGAGAAAGGGAGGGGGAGAGGGGGGAGGGAGGGGGAAAGGGAGGGAGAGGCAGAGTGGAGGAAGAGAGGGAAAGGGAGGGAGAGGGAGGGAGAGAGGGAGGGAGAAAATGGCGAATCGGGGTGAAAGGGAGAGAAAGGGAGGGAGAGGGAGGGAGAGAGGGGGAGAGAGAGAGAAATGGACAGAGGGAGAGAGAGAGAGAAAGAGAGACAGACGTGGAGAGAGAATCATTGCAAGGTAGCGTGGGATATCTAAACTGAGTTCCCACTAGCAGAGACATTGGCCCAGAATATCCCAAAATCCTCCATCGGATGCAGAAAGGAACTTTGGAATCAAGGAGGTGAAAATCTGGGTTCAAAGGATAACCCAGGGATGGGTTGCTGGGAGGAAAAAGAGAGGAATCTCATGGCTGGAATCAAGAGGATTGAAAGTACATACAATTTAATTGTTTTTTAGTTCAGTCTATGGAGAGGCCCCACTTGGAAAATTGGTTCTTCATCAAAAGGGCTTTTTAATGCTGAAGTGCATGAGAAAGAGGAAGGAAGGAAATGGGAGGGAGGGAGGAAAGGGAAGTAAGAAAGAAAGGGAAAGAGGGAAAGGAAGGAAGAAAATGGGAGAGAGGAACAAATGAAATGGGAAGAAGGGAAGGAAGGAAATAGGAAGGAGGAAATAGGAGGGAGGGAGGAAGAAGGAAACCGAGGGAAAGACAGGCAGGCAGGAACGAAATGGGAAGGCAGAAATAGGGAGGAAGGAAAGGAAAGTAAGAAGGAAAGAAGGAAGGAAATAATAGGAAGAAGGAAATGGGAAGGAAGAAAATAAGGGAGGGAGGGAGGAAAGGGAAGTAAGAAAGAAAAGGAAAGAGGGAAAGGAAGGAAGAAAATGGGAGAGAGGAACAAACGAAATAGGAAGGAGGAAATAGGAAGGAGGGAGGAAGGAAGGGAGGAAATGGAAAGAGGGAGGGAGGAAGAAGGAGAACGAGGGAAAGACAGGCAGGCAGGAACGAAATGGGAAGGCAGAAATAGGGAGGAAGGAAAGGGAAGTAAGAAGCAAAGGAAATAGGAAGAGGAAGGAAATGGGAAGGAAGAAAATAAGGAAGGAAGTGGAAAGGAAGAAGAAAATGAGGAAGGAAATAGGAGGAAGATAGGAAATGGGAAGGAAGAAGGAAGGAAAGAAAGAAATGGGAAGGAAGAAGGAAAGAAGGAAGGAAAGAGGGAGGGAGGAAGAAATAAGGAGAAAGAGGGAAAGGCGGGCGGGCAGGAAGGAGAGAGAGAGAGAAAATGACGCAGGGACTGAGCAGGCTCCAGCATTTGGGGGGTTTCACCCACGAAACTCCCTCACCCTCTTCTAGCATTTCAGAAGAGAATGGGTGGGTGGGGCACCGTGTTACCCAGCCGGTCTTTCCCCCTGGGTGATTGGATTTGTGGTCTTCGTCTTGGTGGGGATGGACGGTTCTTTGCATTCGACCTGATCTCTCTCCTCTCTGGCACCCTAAGCCAACACCTTGGTTTGGGGGCAGCTCCCAAAACCTGTGAAAATGGCAGAGATCACACCCCAGGGGTTTTTCTGCCTCTTTCGCACTGTGTGAGCCTGAAGTCATCCTTTGAAAAATTCCACACCCAGAGAAGGGATTTTTTTTCCCCTCACACCCAACAGAGGCTGTGAAAAGTTGAGGTTTGCTGTGGTGACGTCAGGCCCCAGTGCTGTCACATCTGCTGCTAAACCTCTAGAGGAGGCCACTGGGTGTGATTGTGGTCCGTCAGTTGTGAGTCAGACACCATCAATACCTTGGTGATACCCAGCTTTGTACCTGACGCTCTGAAGGTCTTCTCTGAGGGTCTGGGGGCTGCGTGAGTCTGGATATTGATCCGTAAAAGACCAGTTGATTTTGTTGTGGCCACCCAGTGGCCAGCAGAGTCAGACAATGAGGAGGTTGGGGAGGAGCATGGGCCACTCCTGGAGTCTGGGGAAGGCTCTGATGAGGGCTCTGCATCGGAGGCAGAGATGGGGCCGAGGCCGTCTGGCAGTGATCAAGTTCCTACGCAGCTAGACAACAGTGAGACAGAGGAACAGCTGGAGCCTGTTCCCAGTGTGCGCATGCGCAAAGCTTCCAGAAGAAAAGAACAGCTCAGAACTCAGGGTCAACCTGGGAGTAAAGCCACAGGTGGAAGTTGATTGGCTCCCTCCCATAGGACATAAAAGAGGAGCGAAAGGGGAAGGGGCTTTTCAGTGGTGGATTCCTGCCAGATCGCACCAGATCGCGCGCTCCTGTTCGGCAATGAACCCGGAAGTACGTTCTTTCCCCGCCCCTGGCGAAGGAACGACGCTTGCCTGCGCTCCACCAGCTCGGCTGGGACCGGAGACATTTCTCTGCTCAGCAATGTCTTCAGTGGAGCGGTGGCAGCCTGGCAGGCTGAGCCTGCATCCCTTTCAGGAGCTCCGCTCCGCTGAGGAAACGTCTCCGGTCCCAGCCGAGCTGGTGGAGCGCAGGCAAGCATCGTCCCTTCGCCAGGGGCGGGGCAAGAACGTACTTCCAGGTTCATTGCCAAACGGGAGCGCGCGATCCAGTGCGATCTGGCAGGAACCCACCACTGGGGCTTTTGCAGGAAACAATTTATTTGTTCGTTAGATTCGTTTCAGGAGTGTGAAAATCTGTCCCTGAATCTCCGAGACTCTGTGCCCAGTCTCTTCTTGCACAGCACCTCATTTGGGAAAATATTTACATGGCAGCTTTCCAAGCTAGATAAGGTCTGTGGTTATAAATATTCCTTTGAAAGACTGTTTGCCAGGCCTTGCTGAATGTGAATGAGAGGAATTCACATTTGTTTAATAAAAGGGGTTTTGTTGGGACCAGGACTCTGGCTCGTGCTTTTTGGGGAAGCCTGGATCAGAACAGGTTTTGGGGCTACCCAGATCTTCAGATGCCCCCCCCCTTTAGACCTAAATAGTTGCAATGCTCCCTTTGGGACCGGTGTGTAATTTGGGGGACATTTTGTTTCCAAGGAGCAGGTGACAACTGTGACCAGGCAGTTCTTTGCACAAATCCAGTTCAGAGCCCAGTTTGCTCTAGTGATGAAGTGCTGGCGTAGAAACCAGGAGATGGTGAGTTCTAGTTCCGTCTCGGGCACAAAAGCCAGATGGGTGACAACCACAGGAGACAGTGAGTTTAAGTTCTGTCTTGGCCATGAAAGAGGATTGGGTAACTCGCCATCTCCTGGTGAGTTTGTGAGGCCAATCACTAGGAGACTGGGAGTTCTAGTCCTACCTTAGGCATGAATGCCAGCTGGGTGACTTGGCCAATCACCAAGTCCTCCCTTAGGCATGAAAGTTGGCTGCATGACTCTGGGCCAATGACCAAGGCACTGGGAGTTTTAGTACTGCCTTAGGCAGGAAAGGGATGCACAGAAGGCCTGTTTTTGGCCTGCAGAGTCCTTCTGGATGCCGGAGAGGGCAAAAACGAGACGCGTGGAGGCCAAAAACTATAAACAAAAACTAAGCTTAGGTGTGTTTTATAGTCCAAAAAATATGGTAATTAAGGAGAGAAGCAACTTAGAACTAAGGAGAAATTTCCTGACAGTTGAGAACAATCAATCAGTGGAACAGAAATTGCCTCCAGAAGTTGTGAATTCTCCAACACTGGAGGTTTTTAAGAAGATGTTGGATAACCATTTGTCTGAAATGGAGAACGCTTTCCTACCTAAGAAGGGGGTTGGTCTAGAAGACCTCCAAGGGCCCTTCCAACTCTGTTATTTTATTCTATTCTATTCTATTCTAAGAGTGGGAAGACAAAGACAGAAATGATAATGATATGTTCTTCTTAGGAATGGCGGTTGCATTTTTGCTGAAAAGCTGTTTCTCTTTCTCTCTTAGCACACCGCGTGCGGGAAATGGCTGCTATTTATTTAACATTCTCCAACAGCCAATAAATTAACACGAAAATACAAAGATATGCAACATAACAAATGTAAGGCTTGAAAATTCAACACTCAAGACAGAATAGAAATCCCAAAATAGGCCATGGTGCCAAATCTGTTGTCACCCAGCAATAGGAAGTTGCACTCCCAAGCATTTTGAATGTGTTGCAATAAGGATGGAGCAAAACTGGGGAAATGCAGGTAGTCCTTGACCTACAACAGTTCATTTAATGAACATTCAAAGTCACAACCACACTGAAAAAGAGCGACACGGGACTTTCTTTTTTTGGCAGCATCTCCATGACCATGTGATCAAAATTCAGACGCTTGGCAATGGGTTCATACTTACAACGGTTGCAGGGTGCCCCGGGGTCACATCATCTCCTTTTGGGACCTTTGGACGAGGAAAGTCAGTGGGGAAGCTAGATTCGCTTAACAACTGGGTTACTAACTTAGCGGCTATAGTAGAATAGAATAGAATAGAATAGAATAGAATAGAATAGAATAACAGAGTTGGAAGGGACCTTAGAGGTCTTCTAGTCCAACCCCCTGCTTAGGCAAGAAACCCTACACCACTTCAGACAGATGGCTATCCAACATGTTCTTAAAGACTTCCAGTGTTGGAGCATTCACAACTTCTGGAGGCAAGTTGTTCCACTGATTAATTGTTCTGTCAGGAAATTATTCCTTAGTTTTAGGTTGCTTCTCTCCTTGATTGGTTTCCATTCATTGTTCCGTATCCTGCCCTCTGGTGGTTTGGAAAATAAGTTGACCATGTTTTCTTTGTGGCAACCCCTGAGATATTGGAAGACTGCTATCATGTCTCCCTTGGTCCTTCTTTTCATTAAACTAGACATACCCAGTTTCTGCAACCGTTCTTCATGTTTTAGTCTCCAGACCCCTAATCATCTTTGTTGCTCTTCTCTGCACTCTTTCTAGAGTCTCCACATCTTTTCTACATTGTGGTGACCAAAACTGAATGCAAATATTCCAAGTGTGGCCTTACCAAGGCCTTATAAAGTGGTATTAATACTTCACGTGATCTTGATTCTATCCCTCTGTTTATGCAGCCTAGAACTGTGTTGGCTTTTTTGGCAGCTGCTGCACACGGCTGGCTCCTATTTAAATGGTTGTCCACTAGGACTCCAAGATCCGTCTCACAGTTACTACCGTTGAGCAAGGTACCACCTATTCTGTACCTGTGCATTTCGTTTTTGTTGCCTAAATGTAGAACCTTACTCTTTTCACCATTGAATTTCATTTTATTAGATAGTGCCCAATGTTCAAGTTTGTCAAGATCCTTCTGTATCTTAAGCCTATCTTCTGGAGTGTTGGCTATTCCTGCCAGCTTGCTGTCATCTGCAAATTTGATGAGTTCCCCATTTATTCCCTCATCCAAATCATTGATGAAGATGTTGAAGAGTCCTGGGCCTAAAACAGAGCCTTGGGGTACTCCACTGCATACCTCCCTCCATGTAGATGACGACTTACAGATGTTATTCCATTGAGGACGTTGAGTGCGGTTGGTCAGCCAGTTACGAATCCATCTGGTGATTCACTTAACAGCTGTGGCAAGAAAGGTCGTAAAATGGAGCAAAACACAATCAATTTTCACTTTACAACATACATTTTTGGCCTTGATTGTTGTTTGTAAGTTGATTTCCCGTATTTATAACAGATTCCACTGCTTGTTAGCCACAGGTTAAAAGAATTATAGGCAATCCTCGTCTTACAGACACAATCGGGACCCGCATTTACATTACTAAGCAACAGGTTTATATCTGATCTTATGAACTTTTTGGCCCAACTGTTAGGCAAACCTCTGCAGTTGTTCAATGAATCACACGGTCATTAAGTGAATTCAGCTTTCCCCGTTGACTTTGCTTGCCAGAAGCTGGCTGGGAATGTTGCAAATGGCGGTCACATCATCACAGGATGTCGCCGCTGTCATAAACTCACGCGGGTTGCTAGGTACCCTGATTTTGATCACGAGACTGAGGAGATGCTAGGACGGTTGTAAGTGCGAGGACGGGTTGTAAGTCAAATTTTTTTCAATGCCACTGATAGTTGCTAAATCGATAGCTGTAAGCCTAAAATTATCTGTACCTTCCTGTCCTTCATATTTCCCAACTGTAACAGCTTGAGGTGTGGACTTCAACTCCCAGAATTCTCCAGCCAGCATGCTTGCTGGGGAATTCTGGGAGTTGGAAGTACACATATTTACAAGCTCCCCAAATTGGGAAACATTGAGCCAAAGGCATTTGATTGAGCAAAATAGGGACTGGTGTTGTCTCCCTCCAGGATCTGTTCAAGCCACAATTCATGGTCTGTCCTGCAACAACACACTCCATTAAGGTTCTTTGGTAAAACCAAGTGATTCCCCAAAATGTGTTTTTGTCCTGTGATCTATTTCCATGCAACTAATTCTTTTCTTCCATGTTCTATACACACTAGGTGCCCCACTAGTATTCTTTACCTTGGTGTATAAAACATTTGGGGGGAACCTGGAGTTCATCAAGACCAACCCCTGAAAAAACCCACATTAAGCCATCTCTGAGTGAGGGCTTTTTAGTTTCTGATTGGCAGTGACGCCCCTCACCTCTCTGGGTCACAGGTTCCAGTTCTTGTCTTGCGACTTTGGGCCGGTCACTTTCTCTTTGTTCAACCCACCTCACAGGGTTGTTGTTGTGGGGGAAATAGGAGGGAGGGAGGAATATTGAGTGCATTCACCATCTTGAATTATCTCTATCAATCATCTATCTATCTATCTATCTATCTATCTATCTATCTATCTATCTATCTACTCTATCATCTCTATCTATCTACCATCATCATCATCTATCTATCTATCTATCTATCTATCTATCTATCTATCTATCTATCTATCATTATCTATCTATCTATCTATCTCTATCTATCTATTTATCTATCATTATCTACCTATCTACCTATCATCTATCTATCTATCTATCATCTATCTATCTATCATCTATCTATCATTATCTACCTATCATCTATCTACCTATCATCTATCTATCATCTATCTATCTATCATCTATCTATCTATCTATCTATCTATCTATCTATCATCTATCTATCTATATCATCTCTATCTATCTACCATCATCATCTATCTATCTATCTATCTATCTATCTATCTATCTATCTATCTATCTATCATCCATCTATCATCTATCTATCTATCTATCTATATCTATCTATCATTATCTATCTATCTATCTATCTATCTATCTATCTATCTATCTATCTATCTATCTATCTATCTATCTATCATTATCTACCTATCATCTATCTACCTATCATCTATCTATCTATCTATCATCTATCTATCTATCTATCATCTATCTATCTATCTATCTATCTATCTATCTATCTATCTATCTATCTATCTATCTATCATCTATTATCTATCATCTATCTATCTATCTATCTATCTATCTATCTATCTATCTATCTATCTATCTTATCTATCTATCATCTATCTATCTATCTATCTCTGTTCATGTATGTGCCTTGAGCAATTTCAACCAAACTTGGTACACAGATGACTTACTCTCTGGAGAAAAATACTGTGGGGAGGTGGGTGGAGGGTAAGATACCCTAACACCCCTCGGGGTGTGCCTTCTGTTAAGATACAGCCTGGTGTGCCTTTAAATGGCTTCTACTGTACTGCCGCAAAATGGCTTCTACTGTACAACGCAGTGGAGTTGCCATGATAACGGATTCACAGTACTCCACAAGGGGGCTCCTTCTGGCAAGGGGGAAAATCCAACATTAGGAATTATGTTTGGTCCGGACTTTTCCCCCCTATAAAGAAATACCCGAGGAACTGAATGAATGAACTGAATGAATAAATGTCAAAATCAGGCAAGCTCACAGGTTTTTTTTTTGTAATAGTTTTAATTTACATGTGCACATTTTTTTTAAAAAAAAAAACAACCACCATGTCACCCTTTCAAGTTCTTTTGACAGGCAGGTGTGGGGCCCTCCCCACCCCAGACTCCTGCCCCTCCCCACCCAACCCCAGCTTAGAATTATGGCACATGTTGTTTCTCAACCAGCAGCAACAGGTTGATGGGGGAAAAAAGTCATTTTAATCCCGGAAAAGGTTTCCATCTGTAGTGAGTAGAAATCGTGTCCAGAGGTTTGATTGGGTCTCTGCAGTTCTGTGCCAGGGAAAAAGAGGACGGAAAAGGAGACATTTTTGCAGAAATGCGAGGGATGTGGGAAGAGTGTGGTTGTTGTGTTGTTGTTGTTGTTTTGGTGGGTTTTGTTGTTTGTTTGTTTACCATCTCGAGCTTTTGCGTCCTGCCCTTGCGGGAGAGGAGAGCAGGAAGAAGAAGAGAAGCAGGATGCAACGAAGGAAGAAACAACACCAGGATGTGATTGTTGTTTCATTGCTGCTTGGATTTCCGAGAGACTCTTTGGACCAGCTTGTAAAGGAGGCCGAAATGCTAAAAAAAAACAAAAAAAGAAGACAGAATGAGCAAGCAACCGGCCCTACCTACATCAGGAATGGGTTTTTTTCCCCTCAAACTTGGCAACTTTTAAGACGTGTGGACTTCAACTCCCAGAATTCCCCCAGGACCGTGGATGAAACAAAACCAGGAATGAATGGCTAGTGCACCAATGCACGAGACATTATAAAGGAAGTTTATGTCGTGTCAATCTAGGACCAGCATCTAGATTAGTTTGATTTATTTATTACAGTGGTACCTCGGTACTCGGCTGCTTTAAAACGCGATGAATTTGAAGCTCTAAGCCTTTTTTCATTGCAAATATTGTCCCAGTAATTGGTCTTTGTTTAGTGCTGCTGTAGGAAGAGGGAGATGGCTGTGGGGAAGAGACAGGAAGTCAGGCACGCTGGGAAGGTTGCTGACATAGGAAAAGGAACTGACAGACTGGCAGCTGAGCTGTCGGGTTTTTCTTAGGAGACGTTTCGCTTCTCATCCAAGAAACTTCTTCAGTTCTTTTTCTTCTTGGATGAGAAGCGAAACGTCTCCTAAGAAAAAACAGAATGTCCAGTTGCCTCTCAAAGAAACCCCCCTTTCAGACAACCACTCTCCACATTGACTGGATGGTGAGGAACGGAAGGATTTATGCTCCTTGCAGGCAGCTGGTCATTTGCATCCTTTTAGAGGGTTCTTGAGGCCATCTGGAGATTTATCTGTGTCCTCAGAGTCACCTGAGTGGTGGAAATGGTTCATGTAAGTCTGCAATTGTGTTCCTGAGGACACAGAGAAACCTCCAGGTGGCCTCAATGACTCAAAGGATGCAAACGACCAGCTGTCTGCAAGGAGGGTAAACCCTTCCGTTCTCCACCATCCAGTCAGAGCTGAAGAAGCTTCTTGGAGGAGAAGCAAAATGACTTCAAAGAAAAACAAGGAAGTCCAGTTGCCTCTTGCTTCTTCCCGGCTGAAACAATGGATTATGTGGTTAATCACACCGTTTCCTTGGGACTCTTCTTTTTTAATATCCGTCGCACCTCCCAGAAACAACGCCGAGTACTGAGGTACCACTGTACAGGTTGACGTGTGTCTTCTTCACACATTATTGTGTTCCACCAATCGAGTATTACGAAGAAGAGAATATTAAATGTTTATTAAATTTAATAAAGTCAGCCTCTGGACCAGCTTGTAAGGGAGGCTGGGGTGCTAAAAAGACCCAAGAAAAACTGAGAAAGCAGAGCCCTCACTACATTGGGTGCAGGGTTTCTTCAAACTTGGCTACAAAATGCTAGAGCAAGGTTTATTTAATTGTATTTATAGGTCAAATTTAGAAGCAGCCCACCTCACTTGCAGAGTGGCTAAAGATTGTCTTTAGCCTAAGATAACAGCGTTCCGTGCGCCTTGGCTTATATGTTCTGACCGAGGCTTCCCCAGCAGCACGAAGCCGAGTTCTCGTTCTGATAAACCCCTTTTATTTAATTTACAGTGAATTCCTCTCTAGCAAAGTCTTCTCTCTCACACACAGTCTTTCAAGATAGTCCACAATTAATGACCTTGATCAGGCTTGGAGAGAGGCCAGGCCGATATCTTTCAGATGCCACAATTCTTGGCAAGAATGCAGGAATATTATTCCTGCAAATACCTCTCCCCTTTTACTCCCTATGGGAGGGCCATTCACCGTCCACCTGTGGCCTTACTCCCAAGTCGACCCTTGTTCCTTAGCTGTTCCCTTCTTCTGGCAGTTCTGCGCATGAGCACACTGGGAACAGGCTCCAGCTGTTCTTCTGCCTCACTGATCTCTGACTCTGAAAGCAGCTGATAACTGTCAGATGGCCCTGGCCGCCTCTCTGCTTCTGATGCAGAGCCCTCGTCAGAGCCTTCCCCAGACTCCAGGACTGGCCCATCTTCCTCCCCAACCTCCTCACACTCCGAATCTGCTGCCAGCTCTGCTGGCCGCTGGCAGGCCACAACACCCACGGAAGCATCTTTGGACAATGCTGGCTCCCTTGGCTAAGAAACAGAGATGAACATCAACTCCTAGTCGGACATAACTGGACAAGGCAAACCTTTATCTTTTTAGCCTAATCCAGCAGGGCCCATTCCTACATTCTTAGCTTCATTTCACGCAGCAAAAAGACTATCGCGAAGCACCGTGTGTGGGCACTCACCTGCACAGCGAAGTATGCCACACCCAGGTAGGCTGCTATGCAGAGAGCCAGGAGCAGGTCAAAGATGGCTGGCTTGACCCTGAAAGACATAAGCTACGTTCTCACACCCAGTCACGGGACACTGGAGTTTCCCTTCCCTCTGAGCTGCTCGTTCGCATGTCTGCTCCTCAAAGACCTCTTTCTTCTATCACACCTTTCCTGGCTGCCCCCAGCCCCAAAAGACAGGGCCAACTTTGAAGGTTGTGAGCCACCCAGAATCCCAAGAGTCAGGCAGCATACAAGCTTAATACATCTGAGCTTGTCGATCAGAGAGGTTGGCAGTTTGGCAGTTCGAATCCCAGCTTCTGCCAACCTAGCAGTTCAAAAGCACATTAAAAAATGCAAGTAGAAAAATAGGCACCACCTTTGGTGGGAAGAGAACAGCGTTCCGTGCGCCTTCGGCGTTGAGTCATGCTGGTCACATGACCACGGAGACGTCTTTGGTCAGCGCTGGCTCTTGGGCTTTGAAACGGAGATGAGCACTGCCCCCTAGAGTCAGGAACCACTAGCACATATGTGCGAGGGGAACCTTTGGCTTACCCTCCAGTTAGCCCCTATGGTGCATTATGCAGGGACAACTTTTGAATTAGATTGCCTCAAATCTGCTAACTTAAAAGAATGTGCTTTTTATACCCCGAGTCTTAAAGGAACGGCTCAGGGCTAATCAAACTCCAAAACACTTTTTGCTGTTGTCCCACACTTACCTATATGCGTTCATTACTTGCTTCAGCTGATCATAGAAAACAAATTCAGGATCTCTGTGTATATATATATAAAAAAAGGAAATAACAAGAAGGTTGAAAAGAGCTACAATTTTTAAAGGCAGGACTGAAAACCCAGGGACGGCTTTTATACCAAGTGAAAACAAGACGTCTAGCCCATACAGGTCTTCCTTGAGTTTGTTCAGTGACCGTTCAAAGTTACAACGGCACTGAAAAAAAAAAGGTGACTTGGGACAGGTTTCCCACATGACCGTTGTAGCATGTGGGGGTCCTGGGTGCAGCCTGAGCTTGGCGGTTTTCTGGTGGATGTCTCATTGCCCAACTAGGTTACGTCATCAGGGCTAAATGAAGGGAGGGGGGGGAGACAAGTGGGAACGGCATCCCCATCCTCACCGCTTGTCTGCCTTCACGTAATGCTGCTTGACGTCTTTCAGGTAGCGGCTCAGGTAGTACTCCAAGGTGTTGATGAATGTGCTGTCTTTGTCCACCAGCTGGGCAGCCCTGGGCTGACTGCTGAGCCAGTCCATCACCGACTCCATTTGCTCCTGCTGAATCTGCTGAATCAGGGAAGAGGGAGGGAGGGAGGAAGTCGGCCGGTTCTGCAGATGAAAACTCAAGAGACATTCTTCTCTCTCCCCCCCCTCTCCTCCTCTCCCCCCCCCCCTCGACATCTGACCGGAAGCAGCTGGGTGGAGATGCCGGCATGGAAGAAGAAGATTGGGCCATGTGATGGATTTATGGGTGTGGGGGCAAGATCATGAACTTTCAACTGGGTGGAATTCCAGGAAGCAAATCAGAGTTGGAATTTCACAGAGGTACTAAGATGTCTGACTTATTAAATTGGAACTTTAAGGATGATTCTGCCTTGGTTTCTGATTGATTTCATGCATGGTATTTAGAACGCTGACACACAGAGCCCTCTGCCCAGGAGCTTACCATATGTTCAGTGAAGATTTGGAGGTCAGCAGGCACACCCTAATGAGGGAAGGAAGAAAAAAAAAACAGAGCTGGGTGAAAATCCTGTTACTTTAGCACTCAACTGTCCACAATGTCCGTTATCACCGTAAAGCTGAAAAACTCTAGACAGCTGCAGTTCTCCTGAGCTCCGAGTCCCATCAAACACCTGGAGGAATTCTCGCGCGTGCTCTCTGCTTTGTCCTCGGCATTTGTCGGCAAGAGCGTGTCTCCGACCTTGGGACTGCGCGGGGCACAAACTTTCCAGCTTTGTGGAGGGGCAGGGGAGGGAGAAGGGTTGGTTCCGGGCAAGCTGGCGCACGCAGATCAATTTGTGCAAGCAGTCAGCACGCACGCTCAAAAAAATGGAACTGCATGTACGCACGCGTCTGATGAGCAAAGTTAAGGGGGAAGCTGGATTCACTTAACAACCGGGTCACTTGCTGAACCAACTGCAGCGAATCGCTTAACAACTGTGGCAAGGAAGGCCGTAAAATGGGGCAAAGTTCACTTCAACGCACGTTTCACCTGGCCACAGAAATATTGGCCTCCATTGTGGTTGTAAGTCGAAGACTAACTGTATCTGTACCGTGTTTCCCCAAAAAGAAGACAGGGTCTTATTTTCTTTTGTCAACCGAAATAAACACTTGGCCTTATTTTCAGGGGAAGTCTTATTATTTTTGAGATGCAGGAGGCAGTGAGCCCGGCGACCTCATGGCTGCTATGGTGCAATATTTTCGTGGAGGGCTTATTTTGGCGCATGAGCTCAAAAGCCCGATTGGGCTTATTATCCAGGGAAGTCTTATTTTCAGGGAAACCAGGTATCCAAAGTGACAATAAAGTTATTCTAAGTCTAACTTAGAACTCTTGTGGGCACGCAGGGGCTCAAGACTGTGGACGCCTTTGACCTCTCCCTCAGGCTCAGCCTGATCATCTCCTACAAGGCCATTCCCACAGGCCGTCACTCTCTATTTTTGGAGGGGGGGAGTGAGTGGTGCAGCCCACTCCTAGAACTGAGCGATCGCAGCCACTGCAGGGGATCCCAGCAGCCATTTCACCCGCCCTAAGAAAAGACGCTCACCTTCTCTGTTAAGTTGTAGACCACCCTTGTCAGAGCCTCTACAATGATCCGGGTGTTGCGGGTGAGGATTTGAAGGTTCACCCGCGGCCTGCAAGAGGGAGAACAGCAGCCGTGTCAGAATTAGGTTTCTAGGCAGGGAGAGGCTTCTGAGGTGAGGCTTCTGAGGGCACTTGGCACAGCCTCGCAACTCACGCAATATTGATCTCAGTTTACATGATTAGATCAACATTTGGGGGTTAGCCCATAAAATGATCTGTAGAATAGGTTTGCCTTGAAAATTGTCGGGAAGAGGTACTGGGGAACACGAAGGAAGGCTGGCCTAGCCATTCTTTAAAGCAGCCACCACTTTTTCCCACCTGGGATTATAGTTTCAAAGCGTGAAGAAAACTAATGCTCTGTAGGTATAGATAAGTTAAAAGATAAAGGTTCCCCTGGCACATACCATATTTTTCGGGGTATAAGACGCACCTTTCCCCCCTCTCCCTAAAAAAGTGTGAACATTTGGGTGCGTCTTATACACTGAATGTAGCCCCATCCACCCCAACCCTTTGGCCTCTGCCTCCCACCAATTTACCTCCTTGCAGCAAATGGGGGGGGGGAGGGTTGCGGAGGCTTCAATAGGCTAAAGCAATCCCTGCAGCCTGAAACAGCTGATGATCGGGAGAAACTGAAAGTGAAACCTGCTGTTTGCTCCACAAGGCAAATTGCTGGGAGGCAGAGGCAGCTTTTTTTCTTGTGCTCATCAGGCTGTTTGCTGCAAGGAGGTAAGTCAACAACTATAAATGACTATAGGATGTTCAAATTATTAGACTTATTTTTTAAAGACTGCTTCATTATTGTTCTAGGCAGCTTAACAAAATGAAGAAGCTTTTTAAAATAAATGCTTAATCTGAAGAGGCGCCGTGCTATTGTTTTAAAAAGGGCTATTCTTTTAAATAGCAGAGAATAACTATACTTCCAGAAAGCACATCTATTTTAACAGTATCTGTACAAGTATAGTCTGAAATGTAACACTACAAACGGTGTATATTGCCTGTACTGTTTGTTGCAAGGAGGCAAATTGCTGGGAGGCAGAGGCAGATATTTTTCCCTTGTTTTCCTCCCTAAAATCTAGGTGCGTCTCATACTTTGGAGCGTCTTATACTCCGAAAAATACGGTATGTGCTAGTCGTTCCCGACTCTAGGAGACGGTGCTCATCTCTGTTTCAAAGCCGAAGAGCCAGCGCTTAAGGCTTTGGGAGCGAGACAGTATTTTCATTTTTCCCAACCTCCCATATTGGAGAAATGAAAGAAAAGAAGGGGGAAGAAGCGACCAAACCTTGGTCCTTCTCTGCCTGGAGTGCCTCCAAGGGGAGAATGCACTTCTCAAGACAACAGGGGGCAGCACAAAGCCTTCCCACCCACACCCAGCCCCCTCTTGTAGATCCATCGGTCCATGCAGCGCCTCCTCACCCAGCAGCTGACCTGACGTCCATGATGCTGTTGCGCAGGCCATCGCGGTGGCTCTCCAGGTGAGAAACCGTGAAGGCCGGGAGGCGACGGATGGCGAAGCGTTCATGCTCCCAGGCCAGCATGTCTTCAGCCAGGTTGATCTTCTTGTGCACCATGGAGAACCTCACCTCTGGGAAATGGTGGGCAATGACCTGGAGATGAAACAGAAGGTGGTAGACCACAGGGCCAGGGGAGGAAAGAGTGTACGGCCCACTGTTCTTCCAGAAGAACTATAATCAATCAGAAAAGAGCTGGAAGGGACCTTGGAGGTCTTCTAGTCCAACCCCCTGCTCAAACAAGAGACCCCATATCATTTTAGACAAATGGCCGTCCAATCTCTTTTTAAAAGCCTCCAGTGATGGAACACCCAACATTTCTGGAGGCAACTTCTGTTCCACTGATTAATTGTTCTCACTGTCAGGAAATTTCTCCTTAATTCCAGGTTGCTTCTCTCCTTGGTTAGTTTCCATCAACTGCTTCTTGTCCTGCCCTCAGATTCTTTGGAAAGTAAGCTGACCCCCCTCCTCTTTGTGGCAGTCTCTCAAATATTGGAAGACTGCTATCATGTCTGCCCTAGTCCTTCTTTTCTCTAGACCAGACAAACCCAAATCCTGCAGCCGTTCTTCATATGTTTTTGTCTCCAGGCCTGCAATCCTCTTAGTTGCTCTTCTCTGCACTCTTTCTAGAGTCTCCACATCTTTTCTACATCGTGGCGACCAAAACTGAATGCCGTATTCCAAGTGTGGCCTTCCCAAGGCCTTATAAAGTGGTATTAACCCTTCACATGATCTTGATTCTGTCCCTCTGTTTAGGCAGCCTAGAACTGTGTTGGCTTTTTTGGCAGCTGCTGCACACGGCTGGCTCCTATTTAAATGGTTGTCCACTAGGACTCCAAGATCCCTTTCACAGTTACTACTACTGAGTAAGGTATCACCTATACTGTACCTGTGCATTCCGTTTTTGTTGCCTAAATGTAGAACCTTACTCTTTTCACCATTGAATTTCATTTTATTAGCTAGTGCCCAATGTTCAAGTTTGTCAAGATCCTTCTGTATCTTAAGCCTATCTTCTTGATTCTGTGCCTGTGTTTATACAACGCAGGATTATATTCATATTTTTTTTGCCCATTGCACACACTGCTGGCTTAAAAAGGATCAGTGCTGCAGAGTCCTTGATGTTGTTTCAGCTTGGCTGTTTGCTTGCAGATTTTTTATTACCCAACTACTCCAAAGGTATTTCTTCCAAAAGGCAACTGGACTTTTAAAAGTTTTTTCTTTTCTTTTCGGGAAAGCGTTTCAACTTAACCAAGAAGCTTCTTCAGTTCTGACTGACTGATGGGGAATGGAAGGATTGGATCCTGGAAAATCTTCTTGGGTGAGAAGCAAAATGTTTTCGGGGGGTGGGGGTGGATTTTCCAGGATTCAAACCCCAGAAAATTTGGAAAAAGCACCTTTGGGAACACGAGGCCCCGATGGTTGAGAATCTCCACAGACATTACCCAACTAGGTCACATAATCAGTGTGGGGCTTTGCCCTGTTTTTATACAGTGGCTTACCCTGCCAATGTTTTTGGATGTGTAGGTAGTTTTACCCCCCTAGTGGTTCCTTGATTGGGGTATTGTTTTTTTCTTCATTTGCCTGGGGTTCATTTCTTTTACCTGGGTGTTGGCTTTTGGAGATAATTCTGGTGTGTTTGTTTCCTTCAGCTTCTTTATGTTCTCTTTTGACTGGTGTGAATATTCCTCCTCCTCCTTTCCACAAATATCACCCCCTTCTAGCAGTGATGTTTTATGAAGAATGGTTCCTGCAACCTTTCTTCATAAAACATATGAAGAACGGTTGCAGGAACTGGGTATATCTAATGTTTAATGAAAAGAAGGACGAGGGGAGACATGATAGCAGTCTTCCAATATCTCAGGGGTTGCCACAAAGAAGAGGGAGTCAAGCTATTCTCCAAGGCACCTGAGGGCAGGACAAGAAGCAATGGGTGGAAACTAATCAAGGAGAGAAGTGTTGTAATCCACCAGCAGCCAGTGGAGCTGGCAGCAGATTTGGAGAGTGAGGAAGTTGGGGAGGAACCTGGGCCCGTCCTGGAGTCTGGAGAAGGCTCTGATGAGGGCTCTGTGTTGGAGGCAGAGTGGGGGTCAGGGCCGTATGCCAGTTATCAGCTGCCTTCAGAGTCAGACATCAGTGGGGCAGAAGAACAGCTGGAGCCTGTTCCCAGTTCCCTCCCCAGCTATTACCCCAGCCCTCGTCCCAAAGGCATCCCACCTCCCCTTTACCTGTTCCAGCTCCTTCAGGAAGGTGTGCTGAAGAGTCCCTTCTTTGGGAGGCTTTGAGACGTGGAGGTGAAGACTGTTGCCTCTCCCCAGAGTATCCAGGCAGAGGACAAAAGCCACATTATCCTGCAGCAGGCTGAAATCTGGAATTAAGAGGAAGCTACACAATTACAGGCAGTTCCCGACGTACAACAGTTCGCTTAGTGACGGTTTGAAGTGACAAGGGCAGTGCAAAAAAAGGGACGTCAGGACTATTTTCCCACCCCTAGGACGATTGATCGGGCGATCAAAATTCAGACGCTTGGCAACTGACTTGTATTTGTGACGGTCCTGGGGTCCCGTGATCCGCTTTTGCGACCTTCTGATGAGCCAAGTTAAGGGGGAAGCCGGATTCACTTAACAACCGGGTCACTCGCTTAACCAACTGCAGCGAATCGCTTAACAACTGCGGCAAGGAAGGCCGTAAAATGGGGCAACGTTCACTTCAACGCATGTTTCACCTGGCCACAGAAATATTGGGCTCCATTGTGGTGTAAGTCGAAGACTAACTGTACCTGTACTGTGTTTTCCCCCAAAAGAAGACAGGGTCTTATTTTCTTTTGATCCCCGAAATAAGCGCTTGGCCTTATTTTCGGGGCTGTCTTATTATTTTGGAGGTGCAGGAGGAGGAGGGGGCGAGCGTGGTCACCTCATGGCTGCTGCTGTGTTGCAATATTTTTGGGGAGGGATCATTTTAGCGCATGCGCTCAAAAGCCCGACTGGGCTTTTATTATCCGGGGAGGTCTTATTTTCGGGGAAACAGGGTAACACGACACCTAGGAGCAGAGCCTTCTCTGTGGCGGGCCCAGCCCTGTGGAATGACCTCCCCCCTGATATCAGGATTACCTCTGATCTCCGCTCCTTCCGTGTAATGCTCAAGACCCACCTCTTCCAATTAGCTGGCCTGGCTCAACCATAGTTTTATCCTATTGCTCCTGACGGGTTTTTTAAATTTTGTAATTTTAACTGAGGGTGTTTTAAATAGTTATTTTAATTCTATTTTATATATATTTTATGAGTGTTACCTCCTCCATGTACATGTATGTGTATGTGTTTATTTGTATTTGTATATGTATTGTATATATATGTATATTGTATGTGTTTTATTGTACGCCGCCTCGAGTCCTTTTGGAGAGGGTGTGGCTAACAAATTAAATTTCATTTCATTTCATTTCATTTCAACACCACCAAGAAATAGGTCTTGCTTATGAAACCCCTGCAGGATCAAGACCAGCAGGAAGAATGTTCCAGAAATTGAGCTTTACAGGAGAAAGGCTCCATCCACCCCAGCCTTATCAACCTGCATTCCTTAACAACCGATAAGACGGAAAGCTTGCCCAACCTGTCTAACCGGATGAACAGGTAGAAACAACCGGGGGGAGGGGGGGGGAGACTGTGCCAAGCCATGAAGGGTTTTAAAACCCTTTGAAGCAGGGGTCTCCAACCGTGGCAACTTTAAGCCTGGAGGACTTCAGCTCCCAGAATTCCCCCGTCGTCTTTGGGGATGGGAGTTACGAGCATTTTCCGCACTTTTTCACATCACGGTCAAAACTTGCTTGGCAAGTGGCATGTCTTTATGACGGTGGCACTGCCTGAGGCCGTGTGAACACCATCTGTCACCTTCCCAGCGGCCTTCTGACAAAGTCAACGCGGGAACCCAGATCCGCTTAATGACGGATTCACTTAACGACTGCAGCAGAAACAATAGTAAAATAGGGGCAAAACTTTTGGGCTCAATTGTGGCCATTAAGTCAAGGATTATCTGAATTTGCTTTATATGTTGTTTGTTTTGGGTTCTCATTTGACAGGGTGCTTTAACCCAGGGGTCAACAAACATTTGGATCTCAGGGACCACTAAATTCATAATTTTAAATCCCGCGAACCATTAATATGATCTGGCTAATGACCGTCTGGGTGGGTGTGGCTAGGTGGTCATGTGTCTGAATGGGTGTGGCCAATTCAATGTCACTCATGTTGAGGGGCGCCTTGCCAGCCTCTACTCGCCCCTCCAGCCACTCCTTGCCTCCCCCCCCGCCCCGCCGGCTCCTTAGGGTCCCAACAGGAAGCAGTTGCTGGAGCTAAGCAGCCCCCGTGAAAAAAAGTTGGCAAAACAGCTCAGTTCAATTTGGATCTGGCCGAGAAGGAGGCTCAGCAGAAGCTCCTCACTGAGGACTAGGAGCATAGGCTTTCCAAGCAGAGGGAAGACTTGTGGGAGTGCAAGGCCAGGTAATGGCGCCTGGAGGATCAGTGGGCTGAGATGGTCAGCCAGTTCCAGGCCATGGTGCAGTCCCACTGGAACGAGGCCCTCTGGCTCTTCGCCACCATTGGTGCTTCCCTCCAGTCTTCGCCCAAAGCCCCCCACCAGGAGGCTGAAGCAGACCCCAAGTCAGAATTTCTGCCCCCTTCTGACCCACACAAAAAGACCCCGAAGGGGGAGACTCTCTGCAGCCACACAAGGGTTCATTGCACGTATCAGTCCCAGGGGCCGTAGTTTGAGGACCCCTGATTTAGTGCAGTATAAAAAATGCAAATAATTTTTCTGCGGACCACTAACATTTCCTCACGGATCCCCAGTGGTCCATGGGCCACCAGTTGGTGCCCGCTGCTGCAACCTCTCCCCAGCCACCATGATGAGATGGGCAGACATAACAATCGAATTAAATTAATCAACCATTGAAAACTAAAAAGGGAAGGAGGCCAAATCTTTCTCTTTAAATCCCAAGCGTCTCAAAAGAAATGCGATAATCTCCGCTCGCACCTGTGTGATCCAGGTTGTCTTCCAGCCACCTCTTCGTCCCCTGATAGTTGAACTTGCCACCTCCGGATGCAAAGAATAGCAAGTTGTACCTGCGCAGAGAAGAGAAGGAGGCAATGGGTACATTCCTATTGGCAAATGCGCCCCCGCCCCCTGCCACCTGGTCGGGGTTTCCCTACCCCAAAGCCGATCCCGTTCTTACGCGGCGTGGGTCCTTTTGTACGTGTACAGCCGGGAGAACAAGCGGGCAAGTTCTAAGAGTACCGTGACCCCACTGCCGTTGGAGTCAGCCCCGTGGGACAGCCACTGGAAGGCAAGAGAGGGACTTTAGCCAAGGCTGAGCAGGGAGGTTTGGGAACTTAAGAACAGGACCAATCAAGGAGAATATCTGTAGCACAGGGTTGAAAGGAGGGGTCCTTGGTGTGCTCTCAGAGTTTGGTTGTTTCCTTGCGAGATGTTTCATTGCCCTAACTAGGTAACGTCATCAGTGCTAGAAGAGGGTGAGATTTGTGGGGAGGGGGAGGAGGATGATGATGGGGGGCAAAGAGGATGGGAGGGTGAGGAAGGTGAGGAGAAGGAAGAGGAGGGGAAGGCAGAGAGGGAGGAGGAAGAGGAGGAGGAGGAAGAAGAGGAGGAGAGGAAGACAGGGAAGAGGAGGAAGAAGAGAGGGAGGAGCAGCGGAAGTAAGAGAAGGAGGAGGAAGAGGAGGGGGAGGAAGACAGGGAGGAGGAAGAGGAGGAGGAGAGGAAGGAAGAGAGGGAAGAGGAGGAGGAAGAGAGGGAGGAGCAGGGGAAGTAAAAGAAGGATGAGGAAGAGGAGGGGGAAGAGGAGGAGGGGGAAGAGGAGGAGGAGGAAGAGGAGGAGGGGAAGAAAGAGGGGAGGAGGAGAATAACAACAACAACAACAACACAGTGGGCTCCTTGGTGCTCTCTGAGTCTGCTTGCTTTCTGGCACACGTTTCCTTACCCTAACTAGGTAACATCCTCAGTGCTAGTCCCACGGGATTTACATTCAGATAATTGACAACTGTCTCACATTTATGACGGTTGCAATGTCCCAGGGTCAGGTGATCCCCTTTTGCGATCTTCAGGCAAGCAAAGTCAACGGGGAAGCCAGATTCACTCAATAACCGCGTTACTAACTTAACAATTGCAGTGATCCACTTTGAGGAAAATGGTAAGAGGGGGTGTAATTCACTTAACCACGATCTTGCTTAGCCACCTAGCTCAATTTTGGGCTCAGCTGTGGTCGTAAGCTGAGGGCTACCCCTACTGGTATACAGATCAGAAATCCTACACGGAACCAAGCATCACGCTGGGATATGCAAAACGTTCTGCATACAAACTATGCAGGGCTGGTTTTCGGGGAGGGGGAAGGGGTCGAGGTGTGAAAATCCCTAGAAGCCCAGGGATTCCTTCTGGATATTTAGAATAGAATAATAAAAATGGAAGGGGCTTTGGAGGTCTTCTAGTCCAACCCCCTGCCTAGGCAGGAAACCCTATACCGTTTCAGACAAATAGCTACCCAACCTCTTCTTAAAGGCTTCCAGTGTTGGGGCATTCACAACTTCTGGAGGCAACTTCTGTTCCACTGATTAATTGTTCTCACTGTCAGGAAGTTTCTCCTCAGTTCTAAGTTGCTTCTCTCCTTGATTAGTTTCCACCCATTACTTCTTGTTCTACCCTCAGGTGCCTTGGAGAATAGTTTGACTCCCTCTTCTTTGTGGCAACCCCTGAGATATTGGAACACTGCTATCATGTCTCCCCTAGTCCTTCTTTCTCTTAAGCTAAACATACCCAGTTCCTGCAACCGTTCTTCATGTTTTAGTCTCCAGTCCCCTAATCATCTTTGTTGCTCTTCTCTGCACTCTTTCTAGAGTCTCCACATCTTTTCTACATCGTGGCGACCAAAACTGAATGCCGTATTCCAAGTGTGGCCTCACCAAGGCATTATAAAGTGGTATGAACACTTCACGTGATCTTGATTCTATCCCTCTGTTGATGCAGCCTAGAACTGTGTTGGCTTTTTTGGCAGCTGCTGCACACGGCTGGCTCCTATTTAAGTGATTGACAACCCCTGAGATATTGAAAGGCTGTTATCATGTCATTTGTATTGGTGGAAGGGAAAAAAACTCAAACCAGACCACCCTCCCCGCTGAATCTTGCCTGGGATGGAGAAATAAAAGCAGGAAACAAGGATTGGGGGGGGGGGGGGAATTTCCTTAGCAATAGTACATGGAGGGGGGGGGAACAAAGAGGCACAGAAGCACAGGGGCGACGCAGAGGAGCCGTTGCAAGACAGACACAAGCCACACCCCTGGTTCTTTTACGGCAGGGGTGTCCAAACTTGGGAACTTTAAGACTTGTGGACTTCAACTCCCAGAATTCCCCAGCCAGCATGGCTGGCTGGGGAATTCTGGGAGTTGAAGTCCACAAGTCTTAAAGTTCCCAAGTTTGGACACCCCTGTTTTACGGCAATAGTCTGGCAGAACATTCTGGAGATAAACAGTTTGTTTAAGATTAGAAACAGAACATGTTTTTCCACTCGGTACAAGCCCCTCTCCTGCAAGTCATTCTGAAGGCTACCCTCTAATATTCCTCCCCTTCCCTTGTTTGGGTCCTCTGGATTTCAAGGGGGTGGATCAGGATTCAGCCTCGGAGCAGGGATGCTTCCATTCAAAAGATCAGGAGTGGGCCACTTTACACCTGCTGTGTGGACTTCGACTCCCAGAATTCCTGAGCCGGCTTAGGGATTCTGGGAGTTGAAGTCCACAGGTCATAAATGCACTACCGTCTCTTCATCAGGCCTCCGTTTTTAAATTGCTGGGGAGAGGAAAGAGGGGAGGCACTTTTGAGAGGCTGAAAAATAGAAATGGGGGCGGAGGGAAACAGAGTGCAGGTAGTCCTCGACTTATGACCAGTTGCTTAGCAACCATTTGAAGATACAACAGACTGTTGTGGCTGCCAGTGGCCAGTGGAGCTGGCACCAGATTCGGAGAGTGAGGAGGGTTGGGGAGGAAGTTGGGCCAGTCCTGGAGTCTGGGGAAGGCTCTGATGAGGGCTCTGTGTCGGAGGCAGAGAGGGGGCCAGGGCCGTCTGACAGTTATCAGCTGCCTTCAGAGTCGGACATCAGTGGGGCAGAAGAACAGCTGGAGCCTGTTCCCAGTGGGCGCATGTGCAGAGTGGCCAGACAAAGGGAACGCTAAAGAACATGTATCAACTTGGGAGTAAGGCCACAGGCGGACAATGAATGGTCCCTCCCAGAGGAAATAAAAGAGGAGCAAAAGGGGAGTGGAGCTTGCAGGAGGCAATTAGTTTGCTTAATTGGTTCCTGACTCTCCGAGGCTCCTTGCCAAGTTCTGCAGATCTCCGCCTGGCAGCTCTCCAAGCCAGATAAGGTCTGTGACCGTAAATCCTCCTTTGAAAGACTTTGCTGGATGTGAATGAGCAGAATTCACAGTCAATGAATAAACGCGGCTTTTGTCGGGACAAGGAGTTTGCTTCATGCTCTCGGGAAACCTAGGCCAGAACACCCATAGTGAACCACTGGTTCGGTTAATGACCATGGGCATTCATTTAACCACAGTTGTGTTTGCTTAATGGCTGTGTATCTGCTCAATGACCGTGGCATTCACTGAACTGCTGCAAAAAAAAGTTGTAAAATCAAACCAGCGACTCCTTTTACAACCATTGTGACTTATGACAACGATGGCCAAAAGTCAAGGACCGCCTGTAAAGAAGGAAGTGGTTCAGTAACTTCCCCTAAGCTTGAGATCTGTCTCATGTTCTGGATGAAACTAGGTAGACCAAATTAAAGTACAGGTAGTCCTCAACTTAAAAGGTAAAAGATGAAGACTTGCACATCGGTGCTAGTCGTTCCTGACTCTAGGGGGCGGTGCTCATCTCCGTTTCAAAGCCGAAGAGCCAGCGCTGTCCGAAGACGTCTCCGTGGTCATGTGGTTGGCATGACTCAATGCCGAAGGTGCACGGAACGCTGTTCCCTTCCCGCCAAAGGAGGTCCCTATTTTTCTACTTGCATTTTTTACGTGCTTTCAAACTGCTAGGTTGGCAGAAGCTGGGACAAGTCACGGGAGCTCACTCCGTTACGCGGCGCTAGGGATTCAACAAGGAAATTGCCGACCTTTTTGATCAACAAGCTCAGTGTCTCACCACTGAGCCACCACGTCCCCTCAACTTATTCATTCATTTAGTGTAACTGTTCATTTAGTTCAGGGGTGTCCAAACTTGGGAACTTTAAGACTTGTGGACTTCAACTCCCAGAATTCCCCAGCCAGCTGGCTGGGGAATTCTGGGAGTTGAAGTCCACAAGTCTTAAAGTTCCCAAGTTTGGACACCCCTGATTTAGTTCATTTAGTGTAACTGTTTGAAGTTACAGTGACATTGAAAAAAGTGACTTACGAACACTTTTCACACTCATATTTAGGACGGTCCCAGGGTCACGACTCCCCTTTGCGACCTTCTGACAAGCCAAGTCAATGGGGAAGCCGCATTCACCTAACAACCAGGTTACTAACTTAACACCTGCGGCGACTCACTTAACAACTGTGGCAAGGCAGATCATAAAGTGGAGCAAAACACCAGCTAACGAACATCTCGTTTAGCCACAGAAATTTTGGACTCAATTGAAATCGTAAGCCGAGGACTACCTGTAAATCCTTCAAGTAACAGATTTCTGGAGAAAAGGGTCCTGATTCAATCTGAATCCTGATTAAATTTAACATAGTTTATAGATGCATAGGAGGGGTCCTTGGTGTTCTCTGAGATTGGTTGTTTTCTTGTAGATGTTTTATTACCTTAAATAGGTAGCATCCTCCTCCTCCTCCTCCTTCCTCTTCCCCCCCTCCTCCCCACAAATCTCACCCCCTTCTAGTACTGGCTGTTCTGACCTAGGCCTCCCAAGATCATGAAGCCATCCCGATAAAACCTCTTTTATTTAGTTTAAAGTGAATTCCTCTCCAGCAAAGTCCCAGCCAACAGCCTTTCAAGGGTGGATTTACAACCACAGACCTTGGATCAGGCTTGGAGAGCTGCCAGGCCAATATCTTCCAAACGCCACTCAGTAGCAGACAATGCTTGGCATGAAGTCAGAAACACCCTAATGAATTGAACTAATTGCCTCCTGCAAACTCCCCTCCCCTTTTTGCTCTTCTTGTTTGTTTGTTGGATTTATATGCCGCCCTTCTCCCAAAGGGCTCAGGGCGGCGTACAACATAAAACAAAAACACATATTACAAAAGTTAAAAAAGGAAATTAAATAAAGTATTCTTGAATCCCTATGGGAGGGGCTATTCTCCTGTGGCTTCACTCCCAAGTCAGCCCTTGTTCTTTAGCTGTTCCCTTCGTCTGGCAACTGCACATGCGCACACTGGGAACAGGCTCCAGCTGTTCTTCTGCCTCACTGTTCTCTGACTCTGAAGGCAGCTGATAACTGTCAAGACGGTTCTTCTGCCCCCTCTCTGACTCCAGGACTGGCCCAGGTTCCTCCCCAACCTCCTCACTCTCCGAATCTGCTGCCAGCTCCACTGGCTTCAGGCAAGCCACAACAGTCTGTTGTATCTTCAAATGGTTGCTAAGCAACTGGTCATAAGTCGAGGACTACCTGCACACTGTTTTCCCCCGCCCCCATTTCTATTTTTCAGCCTCACAAAAGTGCCTCCCCTCTTTCCTCTCCCCAGCAATTTAAAAACGGAGGCCTGATGAAGAGACGGTAGTGCATTTATGACTGTGGACTTCAACTCCCAGAATCCCTAAGCCGGCTCAGGAATTCTGGGAGTCGAAGTCCACACAGCTGGTGGACTTTGGCCCCCTCTCTGCCTCTGGCGCAGAGCCCTCATCAGAGCCTTCCCCAGACTCCAGGACTGGCCCATCTTCCTCCCCAACCCTCCTCACTGTCCAAATCTGCTAGAGAGCCACAACACTGATGATGTTACCTAGTTAGGTAATGAAACGTCTGCAAGAAAACAACCCCTAATTTCATCTCTGAGCTACAGATATTCTCCTTTGTTGGTAGATATGCATATAACGTGAGTTGTTCTTGGAACAGCAAAGGCGACCAGCAAGGAAATATTGGAGCACATAACAACAGTCACGTCTCTGGAAGGCAAAAATCACAAAGCCACGCCTCACATATTTTGGCCATGTCACGCGGGGTAATCACTGGAGAAAGTAATTATGCTTGGAAGAGTCAGCGGTAAAAGGAAGCCAGCCTGCCAAAGAACACGGCGGCTGGACGCCGTCAAAGCTGACACCAGCCGGAGCATAGAAAAACTCAAATAAGCAGTGGAAGATCGGAAGATGTGGCGAGGGGTCTGGCTCACGGAATCGCCAAGAGTCGGACAAGGACGGAATGGTAAAATCACCGTCAAGGCGAGCTGTTTCCTCACCAGAAAGCTCAACTCAGAAAGCTTGGAGTGCCCAAGGATCTGCTGATCCAGTTCTACAGGGGAATGATGGAGTTGTTGTCCTTTGGACCTCAAGAACGGTCTGGTTTGCCACAGCGGCCAAACAGGACAGGTACAGGCTTCAACGGATAGTTAGGCCCATAGTAAAAAACAACCTGCCTTCCATTGAGGGCAAACGTACAGCAGATATAGGGGGCCGTCGACTTACGGCTACAATTGAATCCAACATTTCCGAAAGCTTTTAAGAAGAGATTGGGCAACCACTTGTCTGAAATGGGATGGGGATTCCTGCCTGAGCAGAGGGTTGGACTAGAGGACCTCCAAGGTCCCTTCTGTTTCTTTTCTTTTCTCCTTTTCTATTATTCTAAGTATATTCTGTGTTCTACTCTATTCTGTTAAGTGAGACATTTGTTAAGTGAGTTTTGCCCCCTTTTACAACCTTTCTTCCCACAGTTGTTCAGTGAATCACTGCGGCTGTTTAGCGAGTAACCCAATTGTTCAGTGAATTTGGTTCCCCACCACCACCACCACCACTGACTTTGCTTACCCCACTGACCGTGGGGATGCTGCAACAAGTCATGTGTGAGAAACGGTGTCACAAGTCTACTTTTTTTCAGTGCCGTTGCAACTTTGAACAGTCACTAAATGAAACGTCAGACAGAGGGCTGATAAACTATCTAGACCCCCTCACATCCTCAACATAAACTGTTTCAGCTCCCCCCCCCCCCAGGACACCGCTATAGGGCATTATGTGTCAAAACAACTAGACAGTGCTGTGGGAATTAGATCTTCAACAGAGCGAGGTCACAAGGGAAAAATTCCCACAGCACTGTCTTAGGCCTAAGGATATTTACCCATGTAGTACGGCTGCATTGCTATTCTTCTCATCTTTCCTATTACCTTCCACTATTGGTATCTCTTTATCACTTGTTTGCATCTTATGATTAATGATTTTAACTGTGCTTTATTATCTCTGACCCAGTGACGTGCAGTCAGGGGAGGCACAGCCTCACCGCTCTCATCATGAAAAGAGGAAAAACAATGTAAAAGGAAAAAGGCTGAGCTATTTGCTTCCTCACCGTGGATGACTCTGCTTAACTGTTTAAAAAACCCTCTTAAAAAAGCGCCCTCTACTATGAGGCAGGAGAACTGCATGCCTCCTCTACTCTGACTTTAGGCGTTTTATGATCACTCGAGCAGAATTAAGCAAGGGTTAAAAGCCTAAGAATTCCTGACGTAGGTGAGGCACGCAGTTCTCCTGCCTCAAAGTAGAGGGCGCTCGTTTGGGCGGGGCTTCTTCAGAGGACCCGAGGCAAGAGCAGAGTGGAAATCCTCTCTGAAACAGCTGGAAAAGGTACGCGTGGGTCGGAGGGAGGGGGAGCAATTCAAACTTCATCCTCCTGGTGTGGGGCTTTGGGCAAAGGCTGGAGAGAAGGACTCTGGCTCGCTTGTGCTCTCCCTGGGGTGTAGTTTGATTGTAGGCAGAGCCACGTTGCCTTTTCAAACCTGTAATCAGTGAAGCTGGGCTGGATCCTTCCGGGAGTGGGGGAAAGTGTGTGTAGTCCAATCCAGTGTGTGTGTGTGTGTGTGTGTGTGTGTGTGTGTGTGTGTGTTTGAGAGAGGGGGGAGGGAGGGAGAGAGGGAGGGAGGAGGGGAAGGGAGAAGAAAAAGAAAGAAGGAAACTTCTTTTGCAAAGGAGAAAAAGAAATGCTGTCGCTTTAAATCAGAACTGAGCATGCCTGGCTGTGGAATTCTGGGAGTTGAAATCCACAAGTCTAAAAATATTTGAAACCCACCACTGGGTCAATGCCTCACCAGCCATAAACCTCACCGCACGTCACTGCTCTGACCTATCACTTTGTTGTTTTTATGTACACTGAGAGCTGATGCACCAGAGACAAATTCCTTGTGTGTCCAATCAGACCTGGCCAATAAAGAATTCCATTCTATTCTAATTTTTTTAAACCTATTTTACCTATATTTAAAATGATGAATGGTATTTTACATGAATGCTAAAACTTAAGAGGCTACGATCAAAATTTGATCTGTTGCATCCCAAACCTGCAAAACGAAGCTTTTTCAATGGAACGTTTATTGTTCAGGGCCCTGGTAATACAACGTTCCCTCACATTCAGCACACATGCCTGCAGCAATTACTACAACTTACTACAAAGCTAGCTATGGGTAGCTCAAATCAGTGAGCCAAGCTGCATCACACTGAAATTGCCAAAACACAGGCATTTGCCAGCAAGTCCTTACCGGTGCAACTCCAAAAGAGTCGTAGTGAGCAACTAGTACAATGGTAGGCAGGTCTTCTCCTCCCAGGCCTGTCAGCCGCCCCTTGCAAGGAAAGAGGTAAAATAAGAGCAGCTGCAAAACCATCACACCGAGATCATCACAAGATACATTTCCTCTTTAAGGTTGACATCTGTTAACACATGAAGGGCTTTAAACTTGCTGAAAAGGGGATAAGTGTATTTAAAATCCAACACTGGCTCTCTTTCCTGATTCCTGCCCTTAGTATGGACTGAGGCATGAAAGCAAACGGACTGACTCTGCACCAATCACCAGGAGACACTGAGTTCTAGTCCCACTTTAGGCATGAAAGTGGGCTGGGTGACTTTGGGCCAATCACCAGGAGTCTGGGAATTCTAATCCCGCCTTAGGCATGAAAGCTGGCTGGGTGATTGTGGGCCAATCACCCGGAGACAATGAATTCTACTCCCGCCTTAAGGCGTAAAAGACAGCTGGATGATCTTAAGATAAATCCAATGAGTCAATAAATATGAATATTAAACATTTAAAAATTAAAATAAAATCCGAGAAAGAAATATTAAGCAACCTTGTCTTATTTACAAAAGTGGGATTTTTTAGGAAAAAAACCTAGTAAAACGTTAAAAAAAAAAAACCTCCCCGTACTTCTTGTATCTTCCCTAATAAAGTCCTTAGCTGTGACCTCCACTCCGACAGCTCAACCAGGCAGGGTGTTGAAAGAAGGCCAGCCACCCCCCACAATGGCAGGCTCTAACCCAGTGTTTCTCAAACTTGGCGACTTTAAGTCCTGTGGACTTCAACTCCCAGAATTCCCCAGCCAGCTATGCTGGCTGGGGGATTCTGGGAGTTGAAGTCCACAGGACTTAAAGTCGCCAAGTTTGAGAAACACTGCTCTAACCCTTGTGCCCTGCTGCTTTGGCTTCAAAAAACGAACCAAACTCCTTCCTTCCAGTTGCTCCTTAAAACTAAGGGGCCCGGCACCAATGTTCCCTCTAATTTTTTTTCGATGTGAGCAGAAAAGTATAGTGTTTGAGCGGCACATTTTCATGCCTGAGCACCCGAATTTTTTTCACAGATGTCACCTAAGACAACAACGAAATCAGTATTATTTGAAACTCAAAGTTACGTTTCTTCAAGGTACCCGCTTAATTCAAAGTGTTATATAATATCAGTATCACTTAACAACGCTCCTGCTTAGCAACCAAAATGTTGGCTCAGAAACTCTGGCATTTGAAGCACGCAACTCTTAAAGCTGTCAAGTTACAAGACCCTTGCACCCCTAACCCTTTAGGGAAAAAAACCCCCAGGGGTCTTCAAACCTGACAGCTTTAAGATTTGTGGACTTCAACTCCCAGAATTTCTCCTCCAGTCCTGTTGGCTCAGGAACTCTGGCATTTGAAGCATGGAAGTCTTAAAGCTGTCAAGTTGCAAGACCCTTGCACCCCTAACCCTTTAGGAAAAAAACGCAGAGGTCTTCAAACCTGACAGCTTTAAGACTTGTGGACTTCAACTCCCAGAATTCCTCCTCCAGTCATGTTGGCTCAGGAACTCTGGCATTGAAGTGTGCAAGTCTTAAAGCTGTCAAGTTACAAGACCCTCACACCCCTAACCCTTTAGGAAAAAACGCAGAGGTCTTCAAACCTGACAGCTTTAACACTTGTGGACTTCAACTCCCAGAATTCCTCCTCCAGTCATGTTGCAGCGACGTCATCTGCGTGGATCTGCTCCATCTCTGCTTTCTTCATTGTGGGCAGGGCTGCTGCTGTAGTTGCCGACGAGTTGCCAGCAGAATAACTGCTGCTACCTCCTCCTCCTCCAACAGCACCACCAGATTTGCTCCTGAGCTCAGCGCTGGGTAACCCGTGCCCGCTCCTCCTCCTCCGTGCTTTTGAAGAACCATGAGGCTTTTTTCCCCCTGCTCCCTCCCCGCCTTCCTACTGTCTCCCGCAGCCTCATGGCTCTTCAAAAGCACGGCGGAGGAGGAGGAGGGGGCAGGCAGGGGTAACCCAGCGCTGAGCTCAGGTGCTCCGAGCAGAGGGGAGGCGCCGCTGCCACGCGCGGAGATGCCGGCTGGGGCTTTGCCGGCTTCATCTCAGCCGCAGCGCCGGGCGGCAAATCCAGCAGTGCTGCCTGTTAAGAGGAGGAGGTGGTGGCAGCAGTTCTTCCGGTGGCGGTGGGGGCTTTGGGGCTTCACAACTAGCCTCAGGCGCCCCGTGCTCCTCAAAGCAAGTCTGGGGAAGTCCTTTGCAGGCGGCCCGTTCTAGCTGCCTGCAAAGGACCTCCCCAGCTTCCAAAGCCTGTGGCAATAGAAATCACTGCGCAGCAGTTGAAAACTGCTGCGCGGTGTTTTCTTGCCACCTGCGCGCTAGCGCAGCCGAGCACCTTAGAGGGAACGTAGCCCGGCACTCCGGCTGAGGTGCTTTTGAATGATATCAAAGCAGCTTAGCAGGGCCCAAGGGCTGGTTTTCCAAATCGCAGGCAGAACTACCAAAAATATTGTGTAAAAAAATACTCCCAAACTCACTTCTATACTTGTGATGAGCCAATCGCTGACGGCTTTACTCTGAGCTCCGCTGGTCACCATCTGGAAGCCGTTGGCTGTCGCGGTGTGCAAGAGGACTAGGAAGGAAAAACCAACAGAGGTTTGCAATGATGCCTCGAACTTTGATTCCCGTTTGGAAGATTTGCAGACAAGAGACCAAGGGACCACACGGAACAGACTCTAGGCAAAATTCTCAAAGGGATGCACTGCTCTTTTCCGAAGAACAGCGCTACTCTCTGACAGAAGAGACTTCTAAAATTGGCGTGCTAGAAAGACGTGCAACATGTTTGCCCAATTCCCTTGACGCCTCCAGGGTTTAAAAGACAGGAGTTCATACAGGTGGATCTTCACCCAAAGGTGCTTTTTTCAGGAGGCAACTGGACTGTCTTGTTTTTTTTTTCTTTTGAAGACGTTTTGCTTCTCATCCAAGAAGCTTCTTCAGCTCTGACAGGATGGTGGGGACTGGAAGGATTTATAATCCTTGCAGACAGCTGGTCATTTGCATCCTTTGAGAGGGCCGTTGAGGCCACCTGGAGGTTTCTCTGTGTCCTCGGCGTCACCTGAGTGGTGCAAATGGTTCCTGTAGCCTGCAATTTTTCCTCTGGAAATCTATTCCTTCTCCCACTCTATTCAAAGGGTGTTCATCCCAAATTGTATAGCTAAAAGTCTGCAGATATTCTTAAGTCAGGGAAGCCTCCTGAAAGCTGCGGAGGTGGAAAATCGGTCCTACGAACAAACCGGAAGTCACCAATCCCGAACTTCCGGGTTCCCCCTAGGTCCATTTTTTTGCCCTCCGGAGGCTTCAGGGAGGCTCCTGAAGCCTCCGGAGGGCCTGTTTTCGACCTCCCCAGGCTCCTAGAAAGCCTCTGGAGCCAGGGGAGGGCGGAAAAACCGCACCAAAAGCAGTGTGTGTGAGATCGTGTGCACATGCGTTGGAGGGGGCGGCGCATAGCATTATGGGTGTGGCATGCCTGTGCACGACCCCCCCCCCTGCGCTCCCCCGCTTTTGGCACGGGAGCCAAAAAAGGTTAGCCATCACTGATCTAGAGTATCTGCTTTCTGTTTTAAAAATAATTAAATAAAACACAAAAGCAATTTGACAAATGTACTTGCGCCTGGTGCCTGTAACCATGCTCAGGAACCACTAATCCTTCCGATTTGCTGATTTAATGCACTATTTTTCTGTCAAAGTACAAATCCTGTTCATTAACTACATAATGTACTGTGTTTTCCCAAAAATAGGACAGGGTCTTATTTTCTTTTGACCCCCAAAATAAGCACTTGGCTTTAGAGAGCTTAAGAGAAAGAAGGACTAGGGGAGACATGATAGCAGTGTTCCAATATCTCAGGGGTTGCCACAAAGAAGAGGGAGTCAAACTATTCTCCAAGGCACCAGTGGACAGAACAAGAAGCAATGGGTGGAAACTAATCAAGGAGAGAAGCAACTTAGAACTGAGGAGAAACTTCCTGACAGTTAGAACAATTAATCAGTGGAACAGCTTGCCTCCAGAAGTTGTGAATGCCCCAACACTGGAAGTCTTTAAGAAGATGTTGGAGAGCCATTTGTCTGGAACGGTATAGGGTTTCCTGCCTAGGCAGGGGGTTGGACTAGAAGACCTCCAAGGTCCCTTCCAACTCTACTATTGTATTGTATTTTCGGGGAGGTTTATTATTTTTGAGGTGTAGGAGGCGGCGAGCGTGGTCACCTCATGGCTGCTGCTGTGTTGCAATATTTTCAGGGAGGATTATTTTAGCGCATGCGCTCAAAAGCCCGATTGGGTTTATAATCCGGAGAGGTCTTATTTTGAGGGAAACAGGGTATCAGGTGGCTAATATACATAAAAAACAGTTACATTGCTCAGATTTCCTCAATAGTGAGATGGGGGAATATAAATGTAATAATAAACAATATCACGTGGATGTACAATGAAAGTGCCCAGAGAACAATCAGTGACAAATAATCAGTGCAACAGAATCCAGTATCAAAAGGATGTGTTACAATTCCTAAAGCCGTATGGAAACATGGAAGAAAATAATAAAAACAATTAAGCAGGTAGGGAGCCCATGGGCTTGCTTCTAATTAGTAGAGAATTGTGGCCACAGGCAGTAAAGAGTCTCCTGATACAGAACTGCCATTTGCTGACATCAAGAGCTTTAATACGCATTACAAATGCTTCACCTCTCAGCTCCTACAGATAGTCCTTGACTTATGATTGTTCTGGAACCCAGAATTATGTTCATAAGTCATGCCGGTCCTTAAGTGGCTTTTGTGACCTTGCCCGCTTTACACATTTTTTGTGATGGTCACCACAAAATCATCCCAGTAAGTCCATTGTCCGTAGTGGGCGTTTTTTTCACCAGAAATTGGAAACAAATGCCATTTTGGGGCAACACCCCCCCCCCCCCCCCGCGTAAATCAGGACACTGCAAATGGCTGTGAATGTAGCTTTGGTTGCCAACTACTTCAAATGCAATTGTGTGACTGCAAGGGTGGTGGCTGGTTGTTGAAACTTAGAATTTCAACAACCAGCCACCGCCCTTGCAGTCACACAATTGTTGTAAGTAATCCTGGTGAGGTCGGTTGTAATTTTGAATAGTCGTTAAGCAACCGGTCATAAGTCAAGGACTAGCTGTATTCCATGTAATTCAAAAAGAAACCTATTCAATCTTTTTAAAAAGGAGAGAAACGTAGTAAACATATGGCAGAAAAAGAATAATAGAATAGAATAACAGAGTTGGAAGGGACCTTGGAGGTCTTCTAGTCCAACCCCCTGCTTAGGCAGGAAACCCTACACCACTTCAGATAAATGGTTGCCCAACATCTTCTTAAAGACTTCCAGTGTTGGGGCATTCACAACTTCTGGAGGCAACTTCTGTTCCACTGATTAATTGTTCTCACTGTCAGGAAATTTCTCCTTAGTTCTAGGTTGCTTCTCTTCTTGATTAGTTTCCACCCATTGCCTAAAGGTGCCTTGGAGAATAGCTTGACTCCCTCTTCTCTGTGGCAGCCCCTGAAGGTCTAGTGGTCCAATCCGTTTGCCCTTTGGGTTTATCTGATTTTGCTTGTCTTTTTAATTCATGCTTTATTTTTTAATGATTAAAAAATGTTTGTTTTTAATTTTTGTTTCAGGATAGTCCTGAGCTGAAAGCCCACCAGTCAATACATCTTTCAGGGAGTCTACATTGGGGACCGGGGGGGGGGGTGATCCTGGGAAGCCCAACCGAACTTCACAAAATACTGACCTTCAGCAGCCGAAGCCGAGCCCTGCGATGCCGAAGCGGCCTGGGTCTGCTCATAGATGGAGAGCAGCTCGTCGTCTTCCTTGGCAAAGTAGACTGGCACGATGGTCTCCATGGCCAACATCTCTGGCTCAATCTCCATGAATTGCTTCGGGCAAGAAGAACAAGGAGTCAACAACCTCAGCATTGGCAAGAAGGGTAAAGGCTTAGCGTCATAGGATGGAGATGGAAGGCCAAACCTTCTGAATATTGCAAGGTCCACTACGCCAGTTTTTCTTAAACATGGCCACTTTTAAGATGAGTGGACTTCAATTCCCAGAATTCTGCAGCCAGCCATTCAATTTTGGGAATAGCAACAGCGCTTAGACTTCTATACCGCTTCACGGTGCTTTTATAGTCCTCTCTAAGTGGTTTAGAGAGTGAGAGCATCTTGCCCCCAACAATTCTGGGTCCTCATTTTACCCACCTTGGAAGGATGGAAGGCTGAGTCAACCTTGAGTCTGGTGAGATTTGAACTGCCAAATTGCAGGCATCCGGCAGTCAGAAGAAGTAGCCTGCAGTACTGCACACTTACCACTGCACCACCGCAGCTCATTGAAGTTGAATTGAAGTTCATCCAACTTAAACGTGATCAAGCTTGAGAAACACGGCATTTTAGTCATTCACAACATATTGTGGGATCCAGCCTCTTATAGGAAAGCTTCCAGTAAGAAAGAAAAGCCCTCCCTATAGTAACCCATTCGATTGATTGACAGCTCTTATTGACTGGCCCCTTGCAAAGAATCCATTACATCTCTGGAGGGATTATAGCATGGATTGATATTTAACTCTCGGGAAAACAGGATTGTATTTTGTGATACAGGCATACAATCCTATACAGGTAGTCCTCGACTTACAACTGTTTGTTTAGTGACCATTTGAAGTTACAACAGCATTGGAAAAAAGTGACTTAGGACCATTTTTCACACTTACGACAGTTGCAGCATCCCCATTGGTCACACGATCAAAATTCAGATGCTTGGCAACCGACTCATATTTATGACGGTTGTAGTGTTCCGGGGGTCAGGTGATCCACCCCCCCTTTTGCAACCTTCTGACCAGCAAGGTCAATAGGGAAGCCAGATTCACTTAACAACAGTGTTACCAACTTAAAGCTGCAGGGATTCACTTAACAACCGCGGCAAGAAAAGTCGTAAACTGAGGCAAAACTCACTTAACAGATTCACTTAACAACCGAAGTGATTCAATTAACAACTGTGTTAAGCTGTAAAATTGGGCGTGACACACTTAACAGCAATTAACAATTTCACTGTCAGGCCTGCAGTTATATTCCTTTTTAGGATCTTTGGCCTGTCACACTCTCTCTTATTTCATTATGCTGTTTCATTAGTGTAGTAATTGGGAGGGGGAATAGAAAGGAGTAGAATTGTGGAATGTGTTGTTGTTATTCCTTTCTAGAAGCCCAAGGTCATCTTTTGTCTCTGCATCTCTGCACCTGACCGGAACCAGCGGGGTGGAGATGCCGGCGTGGCCGAAGAAGATTGGACCGTGTGATGGATTTATGGGTGTGGGGATAAGATCATGAACTTTCAACTGGGTGGAATCCCAGGAAGCTTTTAGATTTGGGATTCCACAGTTTGTTGCCAACATGTCTGTCTTATTAAATTGGAACTTTTAAGGATAGCTCTGCCTTGGACTGTGATTTAATTCTGCATGATATTTGGAACGCTGACATTCATTAGCAAAGGCAATTCTGGCAGCAATTGTAGTTATTAAGAGCTACCAGTAATGGTTGTCTATCGGTGGTTCTCGACTTACGACCACAATTGAGCCCAACATTTCTGTTGCTACCCTGTTTCCCTGAAAAAGAGCCCTCCCTGAAAATATTGCAACACAGCAGCAGCCATGAGGTGACCACGCTCGCCGCCTCCTGTACCTCAAAAATAATAAGACCTCCCTGAAAATAAGGCCAAGTGCTTATTTCGGGGGGGGGGGGTCAAAAGAAAATAAGACCCTGTCTTATTTTCGGAGAAACACGGTAGGAAGGATGCTACCTAGTTAGGGTAATGAAACATCTGTAAGAAAACAACCGAGCTCAGATAACACCAAGGGCCCCTCATATGCATATACAAAATATGATAAATTTAATCAGGATTCTGATTGACTCAGCACCCTTTTCTCCAGAAATCTGTTCCCCGAAGGATTTACAGGCAGTCCTCGGCTTACAACTTCCATTGAGTCCAAAATTTCTGTTGCTAAGTGAGACATTTGCTAAGTGCGTTTTGCCCCATTTTACGACCTTTCTTGCCACGTGTTTCTCGCCACATTTGTTAAGTGAACTGTGGCAGCCATGACGTTAGGAACACGGTTGGTAAGCAAATCTGGCTTCTACATTGACTTTGCTTGTCAGAAAGTCACAAAAGGGGATCACGTGACCCCAGGACCCTGCAACCGTCATAAATACGAGTCAGTTGCAAATTGTCTGCATTTCGGTCACGTAACCGTGGGCATGCTGCAACGGTCTTAAGCGTAAAAACTGGTCCTGTGTCACTTTTTTTCAGCGTTGTCGTAACTTCTGAATGGTCACTAAGTGAACTGTTGTAAGTCGAGGACTACCTGTACTATGAAGAAAACCAGCCTGGTGACATGACTTAAGTATCCGGCAGCGTTTACTGGGTCTTGTTCGAACGAAAGATGCGGCGGATGCCTTTACACATGGCAGAAGGCTACACCGCAGGAGGGTACCAACGTCCAACTTACATTTAGCCCTGCGATTCGCACTCAGAACGGGGCACTCACCCGGATGATATCCTGAGGCACCGATGCCATATTGTGCGGCAGGATGATCACCACGGCGCCGGCTGACTGGCGAAGAGCTTTCTGATACTGTTCGTAGGAGAAGTCCATCAGCCGGATCATCACACAGCGGCGGCTTAGCACATCTGCCTCTACGGTGCGTGCCTCGGTGTTTAATACGGCGTTCCGGGTGCCTGTCAAAAGCAGCGGAGAAGCTGAGCGATCTGGAATCCACAGAATAGCAATAGCACTTAAGACTTATATACCGCTTTACAACCCTCTCTAAGCGATTTACAGAGTCAGCCTATCGCCCCTCAACAATCTGGGTCCTCGTTTTACCAACTTCGGAAGGAGGGAAGGCTGAGTCAACCTTGAGTCTGGCGAGATTCGAACTGCCAAATTGCAGGCAGCTGGCAGGCAGCAGCAGTAGCCTGCAGTACCGCACTCTAGCCACTGCGGCTCACAGAAACTGAGCTTTGCCAAGAAGACCGTAGCTTTTGGGCAAGGGCGGGGAATTTCCCAAGGGGTCACATGAGAAACTGGGACTGCTATGGAGGGCTGAACTTAGAAGCTGTGAAGGGGCATGGGTATGTGTGTATACATATATGTAAATTAGCCCCAACCACCCCCAAAAAACCAGTCAAAACAATCCATGTGGGCCGGACAGGGACAGCCAAAGGATGTCGCACAGAGGGCATAAAAGTTGGCTTTTCCAGCAAGCCGGCCTGGCCTATTAATTTTATCTAATTTTTAAAATGTTATTGTCAGATTAATTGGGTTTGTTTTTTTGGATATTTATCTAATTTCCTTTCAATTTTTGTGATATGTGTTTTTTAATGTTGTACGCCGCCCTGAGTCCTTTGGGAGAATGGCGGCATATAAATCCAATAAAACAAAACAAACAAACAAACAAACAAAATGCTCAGGTTTGCTTTTACGAGACCTTACTATAATTAGGTTGGGGTTGGGGAGGAACCTGGGCCAGTCCTGGAGTTTGGGGAAGGCTCTGATGAGGGCTCTGTGTCAGGGGGGGGGGCAGGGCAGTCTGACAGTTATCAGCTGCCTTCGGAGTCAGACATCAGTGAGGCCGAAGAACAGCTGGAGCCTGTTCCCAGTGTGCGCATGCGCAGAGCTGTCAGATGAAGGGAACAGCTAAAGAACAGGGGTCAACTTGGGAGTAAGGCCACAGGCGGACAATGAATGGTCCCTCCCAGAGGAAATAAAAGAGGAGCAAAAGGGGAGTGGAGCTTGCAGGAGGCAATTAGTTTGCTTAATTGGTTCCTGACTCTCAGAGGCTCCTTGCCAAGTTTTGCAGATATCGGCCTGGCAGCTCTCCAAGCCAGATGAGGTCTGTGACTGTAAATCCTCCCTTGAAAGACTTTGCTGGATGTGAACGAGAGGAATTCGCAGTAACTTAATAAAAAGGGGGGTTTGTCAGGACAAGGAGTCTGCTTGGGGGAGCCTAAGTCAGCACTGGGGGTCTTTGTGAATAGAAAGGTCTCACAGGCACATTAATGTGCTTCTTTCCAGGCGTAGAAGCAGTGGGAAGGTATGTTGGGGCACTAGGGTATAATGGCATGTGGGAGACAGAAGAGCCACAACTAGACAATGGTCCAATAACCGAAATTTGAGTCTAAAGGAGGAGGGGTGGAGCAAGCGTCTTAGAAGGAACCCTCCCTAGTCTTCCAGAGAGTAGAGGTAGTGTTTGACTTACAACAGTTCATTTAGTGACCGTTCAAAGTTACAACGGCATCGAAAAATGTGACTTGCGACCCTTTTTTCAGTGAATGGTCCTTGCAATAGCCCCACAAGTCACGTGATCAAAATTCAAATGCTGGGCAGCTGGTTCATATTTATGACCATAGTGGTGTCGCAGGACCACGCGATCCCCTTTTGCGACCTTCTGACGAGCAAAGTCAACGGGGAAGCCAGATCCACTCAACAACCGGGTTACTAACTTATCAAACACAAAGATTCACTTAGCCACTGCGGCAAGACAAGTCTTAAAATGGGGCAAAGCTCACTTAAGAAAAGAAATTTTGGGCTCAATTGTGGTCATAAGTCAAGGACTAGCTATAAAAGTCGGGGACGGGAAGATTAATTTCAAACTTTCAAGATTCTGTTGATGTAACCTTACAATACAGCTAGTACTCAACTTACAACCATTCATAATTACAAAGGCACAGAAAAGTGATTTAGGACCAATCCTCGCACTTACAACCGTTGCAATATGTGATTAAAATTCAACAACTGGCATGTATTGATGACAATTGCACTGTGCAGGGGTTATATGATCACCATTTATAAACTTCCCAGCCTGCAAAGTCAATGGGGGAAACCAGATTCAATACAATAGCACAGTTGGAAGGGACCTTGGAGGTCTTCAAGTCCAACCCCCTGCCTAAGCAAGAAATCCTATACCGTTCCAGACAAATGGTTATCCAACATCTTTTTAAAGACTTCCAGTGTTGGAGCATTCACAACTTCTGGAGGCAACTTCTGTTCCACTGATTGATTGTTCTCACTGTCAGGAAGTTTCTCCTCAGTTCTAAGTTGCTTCTCTCCTTGATTAGTTTCCTCCCATTGCTTCTTGTCCTACCTTCAGGTGCCTTGGAGAATAGTTTGACTCCCTCTTCTTTGTGGCAGCCCCTGAGATATTGGAACACTGCTATCATGTCTCCCCTGGTCCTTCTTTTCATTAAACTAGACATACCCAGTTCCTGCAACTGTTCCTCACATGTTTGAGCTTCCAGTCCCCTAATCATCTTTGTTGCTCTTCTCTTAACTCCACATCTTTTCTACATCGTGGCAACCAAAACTGGATGCCGTATTCCAAATGTGGCCTTACCAAGGCATGATAAAGTGATATTAAGATTTCACGTGATCTTGATTCTCTCCCTCTGTTGATGCAGCCTAGAACTGTGTTGGCTTTTTGGGCAGCTGCTGCACACGGCTGGCTCCTATTTAAATGGTTGTCCACTAGAACTCCAAGATCCCTCTCAGAGTTACTACCGTTGAGCAAGCTACCACCTCTACCTCTACTACCACCTCTTCTGTACCTGTGCATTTCGTTTTTCTTGACTAAATGTCGAACCTTACTCTTTTCACCATTGAATTTCATTTTGAGATTCATTTAACTTCAGTAATTTACTTAGGGTAAGGCAACACACTTATCAACTGCCTTGCTTAGCAACGGAAATTTTGGGCCGAACTGTGGTTGCAAAACCTGTACAGACAGAATTCATATTCACTGTCATGTTTCTTGTCTGGAATGCCTTGAAGGGCTAACATAGAAACTGTCCTCCCTGCTGTGGTTTTACGTTCCTCCCGGTTTTAAAATCAGAAAGTGGTGTCATCTTTTGTTCTATCATATGCCACCAACCTGCAGGAAAATTGTATCGTTCTTCTCATCCTAGGGCACTGACAGTGTTCCAATATTGGAAGGGCTGCCTCAAAAAAGAGGGGGGCAACCTATATTCCAGAGCACCTGAAGGCAGGACAAGAAACAATGGGTGGAAACTAATCAAGGAGAGAAGCAACTTAGAACTAAGGAGAAATTTCCTGACAGTGAGAACAATTAATCAGTGGAACAGCTTGCCTCCAGAAGTTGTGAATGCCCCAACACTGGAGGTTTTGAAGAAGAGACTGGGCAACCATTTGTCTGAAATGGTATGGGGTTTCTTGCTTGAGCAGGAGGTTGGACTAGAAGACCTCTAAGGTACCTTCTGTTATTCCTTAGCAAGGGGCATGGCTGGATCAGTCTTATCTGCCAAAACTTACATGAGTGTTTTGGAGGATGCATTTAAAAAGAGGCCAGCTAACAGAGGATATGAAGTAGCTATTTCAGCTGAAGAAGCTTTTTGGATGAGAAGCAAAATATCTTCAAAGAAAAACCAGAAAGTCCAGTTGCCTCTTGAAAAAAAAAAAAGCACCTTTGGGACGATTTCAGAATTGTTCAATTCTCAACTGAACAATTGAACAGCAAACTGGCTGAAATCACAGAACAGCAGAGCTGGGAGGAGATCAACTAGGAAAAAAAATCTTCAGGTGAGGTGGTGGAAGACATACCTAGGCAATTTCAGTGTGGGAAAAATTGGTTTTAAAGAGAGGGAAAAATGAAAACTAGACCGTCTACAAACTAGGCGTGGCATGTGTGTGTGTGTGTTTATGGTTTCAACATATATATTATCTCCTCCTTTTCCCTTTGGAGTCAAAACTATTGGAGGGAGGAGCTCATTAACGGGTTTTAATTGGGGAGGAAGAGATCTTTAGAGATTTCCCACGTTTATTACAGCAACTGAGAGAGGGAGTTGAGAACGGCACTTGTTCTTCCACTAGGTTAAATATTACAGCTCTCGTTACTTTCAATTTGTCCAGTTTATTAACAGCCAGGCACACAGATACGAAAGTGTGCCTGGCTGGGTTTTTTTAAGTCTCCCCCCCTCCTTCCCAAAATGGGGATGTGGCACTTTGGAGGTGATTAAGAGAGTATGTGACACGTTGCCTCCTTCCTGTATGCACTTTGCTCCCTCCCTCTGTGTTACCTTTAGTTTAACTCAATTTTAAATCTATGGCCCTTATTTATTGTTGTAGTGTTTTATATAATTGAATGCCTGTAAGCCATGTAGAGATGGGTGGCCTGCAAGTTTAATAAATGCCAGATTTACTTTTTCAAACAGGAGTAAGGTAAAGGCTCCCTCTCACACCTATGTGCTAGTCGTTCCCGACTCTAGGGGGCGGTGCTCATCTCCGTTTCAAAGCCGAAGAGCCAGCGCTGTCCGAAGACGTCTTTGTGGTCATGTGGCCGGCATGATTAAATGCCGAAGGCGCATGGAAACGCTGTTACCTTCCCACCAAAGGTGGTTCCTATTTTTCTACTTGCATTTTTACCTGCTTTTGAACTACTAGGTTGGCAGAAGCTGGGACAAGTAACAGGAGCTCACTCCGTTACATGGCACTAGGGATTTGAACCGCCAAACTGCCGACCTTTCTGATCGACAAGCTCAGCGTCTTACCCACTGAGCCACCGAGCCATCCCTATGAAGCAGCAGTATATCTGTGTTAATAAGAAACCCACGTAACATGGGAAAAGCCACTCAGAAAGGGCCAGAATTTCTGCTCTTTCTTCTCATATGGGACTAAATGGGCAGAGGGTGCATTGCCAAGGGATTGGAAGGTGTGACATATGCCCACACCAATCTGATGTATCCAGTAGGAATTGGACAGATTCCACTCCTGAATATGCAAGATAGTCCTTGACTTACACCTACAGTTGAGTCCAAAATTTATGTCAAAGCAGAGTTGGAAGGGACCTTGGAGGTCTTCTAGTCCAACCCCCTGCCTAGGCAGGAAACCCTATGCCTTTCCAGACAAATGGCTATCCAACATCTTCTTAAAGACTTCCAGTGTTGGGGCATTCACAACTTCTGGAGGCAAGCTGTTCCACTGATTAATTGTTCTCACTGTCAGGAAGTTTCTCCTCAGTTCTAAGTTGCTTCTCTCCTTGATTAGTTTCCACCCATTGCTTCTTGTTCTACCCTCAGGTGCCTTGGAGAATAGTTTGACTCCCTCTTCTTTGTGGCAACCCCTGAGATATTGGAAGACTGCTATCATGTCTCCCCTAGTCCTTCTTTTCATTAAACTAGGCATACCCATTTCCTGCAACCGTTCTTCATGTGTTTTAGTCTCCAGTCCCCTAATCCTCTTTGTTGCTCTTCTCTGCACTTTTTCCAGAGTCTTCACATTTTCTACATCGTGGCGACCAAAACTTCGCCGTCATGAAACTGAACCAGTCTGACATGCATCCGAAATTTGATCTTGTGACCTTGGGGATGCTACAACAGTTGGAACTATGAAAAAAATGGTCCCAAGTCACTTTTTTCAGTGCCTTTGCAACTTTGGTCACTAAACAAACTGTTGAAAGTCGAGGACTACCTCCATTACCAAGACGCTCAATGAAACATTGTGATGTGTGTCTTGCAGGACAATTTATAAAAGAAGTGAGGAAAGATTGCTTTTAAATTACTACAAAGGAAGTTACATAAACCATCCCTGTGCTGGGCTGGGTCAGAGATTAAGGCACTGCTATGATGGCACAGCCTTTAATAACAGGTAGTTAACCAAAGGCAGAGACAGAGAACAGCCCTGGGCAATTATTTTAAGAAATTGTTTTCTACCTGAGCTTTGAAGCTCCTCAATACATCTAGTCTTCAACTTACGACCAGAGGCTCAGCGATCAAAGTTACGACAGAACTCCTCCCAAAGGCACTCAAAACCCAGACTTGCAGTTCCAATAGGTGACAGCTCCCTTGTGGTCACATGATCACATTTGGGGACTCAGCAACCACCCTGCAGTTACAGCCATTTAGAATATAGAATAGCAGAGAGTTGGAAGGGACCCTGGAGGTCTTCTAGTCCATATGCCACTTCAGACAAATGGCTGTCCAATCTCTTCTTAAAAACTTCCAATGTTGGGGCATCCACAACTTCTGGAGGCAAGTAGTTCCACTGGTTAACTGTTCTCCCTGTCAGGAAATTTCTCCTTAGTTGTAGGTAGCTTCTCTCCTTAGTTTCCACCCATTGCTTCTTGTTCTACCCTCAGGTGCCTTGGAGAATAGTTTGACTCCCTCTTCTTTGTGGCAACCCCTGAGATATTGGAAGACTGCTATCGTGTCTCCCCAACTCCTTCTTTCTCTTAAGCTAAACATACCCAGTTCCTGCAACCTCTTTTTTTTTTTTGCAGGCCCCCTCAGCCACCTGATCAAAAATGTACAACGTTTTGGCTGGGAATAGGAGTTTACTACCAGTTTCCAGGCCAAAACATGCATGACAAACCATTGATTTGCTTACACCTATGGCGCTCGCTCAATAACCACGGGGAAAAAAAGATTGTAAAATTGGTAATAGTCACATGATCACCAGCATGACTTACAAGTGAATTTTCAGGCTCAAGTTACATCGCAAAGTGAGGACTAGCCTTTTCTGGACCGAGTGCCCAAAGTGCATGCATGCACGCCTAAACCCCCAAAATGCAATCCGCGTGCAACCCCTGTGCATGTACACCACCCCCATGCCCCGCACACACCCACACATGTGCCCGCGCATGCATCCAGCATCCTGTGCATCTGTGCATGGCCCCCGCACGCCCCACATGCGGTACCCCCCGCACGCGCCCTGCCCCACCGCACTTGTGCGGCACAAGGCCAAAAATGAGCTGGCCGGCGGGAGGTGTGCGCATGCGTGGTGGAGCCGAACTGGGGTGACGGCTCACGTGCCATCAGAGGGCACTGCGTGTCTCTTCTGACACGTGTGCCATAGGTTCGCCATCATGTTTCTACACGGACAGGGATCTGAGAGAAAGACTGCAGAAGGGAATATTTGAGGACACAACACGCCATAATGCTAGCTTGTGTCCGCCGCCTTTATCTTCCCTTTGCAAGAGCGTTAAATTACATCACAGTGTAAGGCACTATTGCAACATCCTACGACTGAAGAAGAGCCATTTCTTAATAGTAGAAAGCTTTCTCAGGCTAGCTGTCTCTCCCCGTAGTAAGAAGCTACTTTAAATTACTCTGCCGTTCTTGCTTTAATCTTACAGGTAGCTTTTTGGGCGTACCGATAGTCCTCTATTTACAACCGTTTGTTCAGTGACCATTACGAGGACACTGAAAAAAGTGACGTAGGGCCATTTTTCACACTTACAACCACTGAAGCATCCCCAGGGACCCATGACCAAGAGTTGCACGGTTGGCAACTGGCATGTGTTTATGAGGGTTACAATCTCCCCGGGGGTCAGGTGGATCCCCCTTTGTGACCTTCTGACAAGCAAAGTCAAAGGAGAAGCCAGATTCACTTCACAATCGTGTGACTAGCTTAACGGCTGCAGCAATTCCCTAAACCACTGTGGCACGAAAGGTCGTAAAATGGGACAAAAGTCACTTTAACAACTGTCTTGCTTAGCGATGGAAATTTTGGGCTCCGTTGTGGTCGTAACGCGAGGACTATCTGTATTATATTTACCTATGAATGAATAAATAAATAAAAACCATAAACAAAATGTCTCCTAATCGTCAATGGGGAAGCTAGATTCATTTAACAATCACATTCACTTAACAACCACTAACAACTGTAGTGATACCGTTAAAAACCATGGCAAGGAAGGTCATAAAATGGGGCAAAACTCATTTAACCGTCTCGCTTAGCAGCAGAAAATGTGGGTTCCATTGTGGCCATAAATTGAGGACTACCTGTATTGTATGCCCGTTTTATTTTACCGCAAATCTATGTGGTGGCTAGGAGTCGAAAATGATTTGCTGTCCTAATCAATCAATCAATTTTTACAACAACAGGCCAGGATTACTTAGTCCAGGGGTGTCCAAACTTGGCAACTTTAAGACTTGTGGACTTCAACTCCCAGAATTCTGAGAGATGAAGTCCACAAGTCTTAAAGTTGCCAAGTTTGGACACCCCTGACTTAGTCCTTTGGCCTCTCTGACTCAACCTGAAACAAGTTCTCTGTAAATAAGAGAAATGCTTCCCAAAATTATATGGGGCAGGGGGAGAAATAAGATTCCAATAGAAGAGCAGAGACAGTTCCAATAAAAGAGAAAATCCAGCTTGTGGCTTCAAGAGGCACCTGGATTCCTTGAAAGGGTGTGGAGAGGTGGTTTCAACACACAGACCCCTCACAGACAGATTTCCCCCTCCGACAATCCTGCTTAAGGCGCAGAAGAGAAAATCCATTGACCCAAAAGTGCATTGCTAAGACCGAATCCCGGCATTGTCAGTAGGGCCTTTGTCCAAGACTGTGCAGAAATTCCAGCCAAAGGGTGGACCCAGCCAGATAGACCCAGATGAGGTAAACAGCTGTGTCATGCTTGCCCTTTCCTTCCCGGAGGGCTCCTCGGCAGACCCTTGCCCGTAAAGGAGAAGATTCCTAACTCAGGGCTGAAATGAGAGGGTCCTTGGTGTTCTTTGATCTTGGTTGTTTTCTTGCGGGTGTTTCATTACTTGGATTAAGCAAAATCGTTATGTGATGACAACTGGTTTGGGTCATGAAACGTCTGCCTTTTATGAGCCTGAAAGAGGAGGATTGTGGCAATCCTTTGTTGTTTTCTTGCGTTTCATGACCAGGTAACCTCATCAGCCACTAGTATATAAAACGACAGCAAAACCTACTCTCTTATTAGTACTGATGTTACCTCGGTGGGTAATGAATTGTCTGCAAGAAAACAGCCAAGCTCAGAGAGAGCACCAAAGACCCCACACAGCCCTCCTCATCCTCTCCACCAAGTCCGCCCCTTTGATGTTACCTAGGTGGGTCACAAAACATTTGCAAGAAAACACCCAAACTCAAAAAGAACCCAAGGCCCCCACAGTCGTCGTCATTGTCGCCTTCCTCCACCACACTCTTCTAGCACTGATGATGTTACCTAAGGTAAAGGTTCCCCTCGCACAAGCGTGCTAGTCGTTCCCGACTCTAGGGGGCGGTGTTCATCTCCATTTCAAAGCCGAAGAGCCAGCATTGTCCGAAGACGACTCCGTGGTCATGTGGCCGGCATGACTCAATGCCAAAGGTGCACAGAATGCTGTTCCCTTCCCACCAAAGGTGGTCCCTATTTTTCTACTTGCATTTTTACGTGCTTTCGAACTGCTAGGTTGGCAGAAGCTGGGACAAGTCACGGGAGCTCACTCCGTTACGCGGCGCTAGGGGTTCGAACCGCCGACCTGCCGACCTTTCTGATCGACAAGCTCAGTGCCTTACCACTGAGCCATCACGTCCCCTCAACTTACAACAGTTCATTTTTTAGTGTAACTGTTTGAACTTACAGTGGCATTGAAAAAAGTGACTTATGAACACTTTTCACACTCATATTTATGACGGTCCCAGCGTCCCGACTCCCCTTTGCGACTTTCTGACAAGCCAAGTCAATGGGGAAGCCACATTCACCTAACAACCAGGTTACTAACTTAACACCTGCAGGGATTCACTTAACAACGACCCTTCGGATCGACACGCTCAGTGTCTTAGACACTCAGCCACTGCTGAGAAATCACGCCCCCTTCTAACACTGATGTTGTTACCTAGTTTGGGTCCTGAAACGTCTGCAAGATAACCAAGCTCAAGAGCATCAAGTACCCCACAGTCCTTTTCCTCCTCTTCCTCCTCTCCAGAATTCACACCCCCTTCTAGCTCTGATGGTATTACCTAGGTGGGTCATGAAACATCTGCAAGAAGATAACCAAGCTCAGAAGAGCATCAAGTATCCCACAGTCCTTTCCTCCTCCTCCTCTCCAGAAATCACACCCCCTTCTAGCTCTGATGATATTACCTAGGTGGGTCATGAAACGTCTGCAAGAAGATAACCAAGCTCAGAGAGCGCTAAGAACCCCTTCACCCACCACCAGCTGCCCCTGTTAAGCTCTTGGAGCGGCTTGAATCTCAAGGCCATTTGCCCCAAAGAGAGAACCTTCTGAAGGCCTATTGGGGGGCGGGGTATTTCCCTATCTCAAAATGAGGGGATACTTCAAGCGGGGGGGGGGGGAAGGGGCGCCCATGAATCAGCTGCTGTCACCTTAGCAAAGGCGAACGAGAGGGGTCTTAATTGCAAGGCTTCTCGAAGGCCAAGCCTCCATTCATCCCACCCCCGGGGTTTCTCACGGCCTAGAGACGCCGACCCCGGACCCCGCCACGCGGGACGGACTCCAGCTCCCATCATTCCCCATCCTGGGGTAGTGGATGGGAGTTGAAGTCCCGCGCTTAAGTGGGGGGGGGGCGGTTCCTGAAGAGGGCAGAGCGTTCCCCTCCCTCACTGACCGTAGGGCTGCCCCCCGAGCTCGTACTGCTGCATGCGGTAGACGGTGAACTCGTGGGCGGCGGAGGCCGGCGGCGGGCCCAGCAGCAGCAGCAGGACGGCGGGCAGCACCACCAGGAAGCTGAGCGGCAGGCACGAGGCCTTCAGCAGCACCGAGCCCAGCACCTCCTCGCCGGCCTCTTCCAGCATGACGGCGGCTGTTCCCGGGCGCGAAGGGACGAAGGAGAAACGCTTCAGCCGGAGAAGGGGGCGCGCGGCACGCCGGGAAGTGGAGTCCGCCGCCCCTGGCGCCGCCCCCTTTACCGCTTTCCCCCCCCTCCCCGCGTGCGCGACGCCCTCTGGAAGAAGGGATCACGTGCCGCCGTCAACCGCCTTCCACTCCGGCGCGAGGCATGCTGGGAAGAGGGGGGTCACGTGACGCCCTCAACCACCGTCTTCTTCTTCTTCTTCTTCTTCTTCTTCTCCGGCGCAAGGCACGCTGGGAAACGGAGGCTCTATTTTCCCCTCCCCTCTTCCTTCTGAGGCGTTTCTCCCTGTCCTTCCTCGCCTTTCTGCGGTTCTTTTACAGTCGTACGTTAACGCTCGGTGGAGAGGGGGTGTCAATGGAATTTATCTCCCTGACAAGAGAGAGAAAGCGAACGAGCATTTATAGGTTTAAAGATCGTTTCTATCCTTGGGCTGTGAGACTTTTAAATACAGCCACAATCACTCCATGCGCACGCTAGGTTTTTCTTCCTTTTTCTTTCTTTTTTCGTTTCTGTTATAATTTTGCACCAGTGAGGTTAAAACCAATTTCGTTGTATTTTAACAGTGACTATAAAGCTTATACTTAATACTTATACTTAATAAGGCATGGTGGGAAATGGAGTCTTTCTCCGCCTACACCCTGATTCTTTCGCCGTTCGGGGTGGGGGGGGGATGTCTTTGAGACATGCCCGTAGTCTCGCGGCATGGGGCATGCGCGGTCGGGAAAAATAAACGGCGTGCGTTTTTTTGGCCCGAGTGCGCAAGGCACGATGGGAAATAGAACTCTCTCCTGCCCTAAAGCGGCGTTCTTGCTATCTCCGTTGAGTCGCGCAAAGCTTGCTGGGAAGCTTCTCTCGCGTTGGATGATGGGAAAAAGAGGCCATAGAGATAGGAATGATTACCACGCTCAGTGATTTAGGTAACTCCTTAATATTTTAACTATGCGGCCATGCAGTGGCTTTATCTGCAGCTCTTTATGTGGCAAGCTCTGAGGACACTTGGTCCATAATGGCGCCTGCAATGCAAGCTAGAAAATTAAATGGTGAGAATTGTCATCCTTGCATCCATAGTGATCATTAGAATACCATAAATATATGTAAAATAAGAGGTATGCGGATCCTAAAATTCCGGGTTCCTTTTTAGGTCCCCCCCTCCTATGACTTCTCAATACATTTATCCCAGTGATTTTCATACTTGACAACTTTTAAGATGAATGGACTTCGATTCCCAGAATGCCCCTGTCAGCATTTGCAGACTTCAAATCCCAGAATGCCTAAGCTGCCTGGGGCATTATGGGGATTGAAGTCCACTAGTCTTAAGTTGCCAAGTTTGAAAAACACTATAATATATCCATTGCTTTTTCACAGACAAAAAGCAAATTTTCTCTGTTAAATGAGAACAGAAACAAGTCCAGTTTTAAATCTTTTGTTAATATTCTGGTAGCAGCTATCACAAAAGTGAGGGAATCACATTTAAAAAAAAACACAAGTGTATTGATCCCAGTATTTGTTCATGCATTAGTGAATATAATGTGCAAAACTCTTCAAGGAAATTATCCGGAAGACAATTGTCATTGACATTGATCATGTAGGAGTCATTTAGGATATAAAGTTTGCCTAAAAGCTTACCTAAATCCCTTCATGCATGGGAGAAATAGCTGATTCCAGAGTGATTAGAAGCAAAATGTGTACATTTGACCTTGTAATCCCTTGCATCAGGGTGAAGTATATATATGTATGTATATATATATATATATATATATATGTTGCATTTGTGCTGATAAATAAATAAAGGGAGACTAGTATAGATCTATTTCAAGCTATTTAGCTCTCATCGGCTAGCCATACCCTTACTAAATAGCTTGAAATAGATCTATACTAGTCTCCCTTTATTTATTTATCAGCACAAATACAACACAAATATAAAAAGGCAACATTAAAAATATGGTTTTCTGCTATATATATATACATATACATATACATATACATATACATATACATATACATATACATATACATATACATATATATATATATATATATATATATATATATATATATATATGAACCGGTAATGATGGATGGATGGCCATGCCCCCGAACCGGCCCACTCCAACGCTCACCCTGCCTCGCACGGGCTCTCTGGAGAGGGAGAAAAGGTTTCTCTCAAGACCGGCTTCTTTCCTGCCCTCCTGCGGCGTCAGTCCATAGGCAGAGGGCACGGACCATTCGGCGCTGAGGTAGAAGCAGCTGCCATGGCAGGGAAAGCGAGGCTTCTTTGCCTGCCTCCCAGCTGGCAAAACAGAAATTTTGGTGGCCGTGGCTAGGTGGGGGGCATGTAACTGAGTGGGCGTGGGCGTGAGTGACATCAAGTCGGCCATGCCCACTCAGTCACATGCCCCCACCTAGCCACGCCCAACGAACCGGTAGTAAAAAAAATTAGAACCCACCACTACTTATGATCTTTTTTTCACACTTATGACCGTTGCAGGATCTCTATGGTTACGTGATCAAAATGTGGGCGGTTGACAACTGGCATGTATTTATGGTTGTTGCAGTGTTCTGAGGTCACAGGATCACCAGTGGTCACCACCTCAGCCGACTTCCTACAAGTAAAGGAAGGGAAACCAGAGTCATTTCATGACTGCATGGTTCACTTACCGTATTTTTCGGAGTATAAGACGCACCAAGATTTTGAAGAGGCAAACTTGAAAAAAAAAGTTTTTGTACTCTGCAGACCTCTCAAAAACGCCCCCCCCCCTTTTAAAAAGGGCATGAATAGCCTTTAGGAGGCTTGTAGAGTGCTCCTGGAGGGTGCCCCCCCCAAATAAGCAAAAAATGGCCCATTTTTGTCAAAAAAAGGGCATGCATAGCCCTTATGCACAAAACAGCCCGTTTTTTGCTCATTTCTGCCCTCCCCAGCCCCCAGGAGCACTCTAAAAGCCTCCTAAACGCTATGCATGGGTGGACTTCAGCTCCCAGAATTCCCCAGCCAGCATGCTTTAAGATGGGTGGACTTCAGTTCCCAGAATTCCCCTGCCAGCATAATCTAGGCTAGCCCAGCATCAGAAGTCTGATAGCTTCTTTTACGACTCACAAATTTTATTCAAAGGCAGAAAGTTTGCAAAATGCAGCTCACTGCATCAGATATATGCAGTGGTTTGTATATATAGTTTGTAAATAGTGCAAGCACCATAGTTTTGGGCCCTATATACCCTTTGTATGATTAACCTATACAATCCTATACCAGGATAAGGAACACTAAGAGTTACAAAATCATGAGTAAGCATTGATCAACAGCTGCTCCGGATGCAAATTAGTCGCAGGTCCTCTTTTGTAAATGGATGAGTGACATAAGATCCAAAAAAATTACATTTCCTCTTGTTTAAGAAAGGTTGTTCCCGTGGAACATCTCAAACTTTGAGGGACGCCCTTGTACAGCACAAAATGTTCTAATTTGTCCGTTCTCTGTCATGCTATGCAATTCAAACTTTCCGTCCATTGATTGCTAAAATTACTTGATGTTTCTTAACCTCCGCAACCTTACGATGTGTAGACTTCAATTCCCAGAACGTCCCACCCAGCCTCCTGGGAGTTGACCAGAGGTGGGATTCAGCAGGTTCTGACCCGTTCTGAGAACCGGTAGCGAAAATTTTGAGTCGTTGGGAGAACCGGTAAATACCACCTCTGGCTGGCCTTGCCCCCATCCATTCTCTGCCTCCTGGAGTCCCATCTGATCGGGAGCAAATGGGGATCTTCCCCTAGAGTGGTGAGAGAATGGAGATATTACAGTATCCTTACCTTGATATGGTAGTAAAAAAAAATTGAGTCCCACCACTGAGGTTGAAGTCCATAATGCTCCAAAGGGGCATTTTTTCCAAAGGCAACTGAAATTTGTTTTTTCCTTGAAGACCTTTCCCCTTCTCATCCAAGAAGCTTCTTCTGTTCTGACTGAACTGAAGGACCATCAGAACTGAAGAAGTTTCTTGGATGAGAAATGAAATGTTTTCAAGGAAGTCCAGTTGCATTTTGGAAAAAAAATATACGTATATATCTTTGGGACAACCATGACCTGGATGACTTAGAATCTCTATAGCAGGGTTGGCAAACTTTTTGGGCACCAAGTGCCGAAACGGGAGCGTGTAGGGGAGCATCAGAAACTGGAAGAGCAGCTCACTGGCGCGCGCATGTTCCAATTTCCAGTGCGCGCATACACCTGGCTCACCTGGGCTTCCAGTTTCTGGTACGCATACACCCGTGAAGACCAGCTGGCCAACGTGTATCATCAAAAACTGGAAGCTCAGCTTCCCCACGCACACATACGCACTAGGGAGCTGTTCTTACAGTTTCTGGCGCTCCCACACGTGCAAAGACCAGCTGGCGCCCAGGAACCTGGAAGGGCGATGGCTGCCATGCCCGGAGAGAGATGTCTCTGCTGGGTGCTACTAGGATCACCATCACGGCTCTACAGACATAAAGCCCACAACCTTATAAATGGTTGAGTTTGGAAAACACTTGGAAATTTGTGTTTGGTTTTCATCCTTCTTCCCAATACACAAAAAGAGAAAATGGACTATTCCTGACCACGCGTAGTATGTTTAGCTTTTTTATTTCATACTTTTTGCCATCTCAACAAGAAGCTTTCAAGGCCAGTTTTTTTAAAAAAAGAGGAAAACATTCATACATACACAGATTCCTGTATTCGTGATTGTTTCCGTTTACCACGGTTTGCAAGACAAATGCAGTTCATGAATAAAATAATAATTTGTAAAAGAAAAAAAAAATACATTCAGTCTAAGAAAGTTCGATCTAAGCTGAACACGCCCTGTTTCAACAGTCTACGTAGGACAAAATAAAATCTACTTCAGCAGCGGGATTCATTTGACGTGTACACAATTGAAAATATTTTCTACGAAGAACTGGCTTTTGCTGTAATCGCTGTAACTTTCCCACCCACCACCATGTTTTATTTGTTTTATTTATATTGCTTTCCATTTCCATCAAACAGTGTGTGACCTGGGTACAGTTATGCGAACAGTCATAATCCATATATTTTCATCACAATCGTGTTGATAATATAACTATAATTTAATACAATTGCAATCATACATAACATCTTCATTGCCAAATTCTCTCCACATTAATGTGTCCTCTTTTTTTAATATCTCCTCCTTTCTAACTTCTGTTTCTATTGTCTAACCATTTAATGCTATAACTTTTTTAAACAAGTGGGAAATAATCCCTTGACTATTTCAGTTGTCATCTGGATGGATGGATGGATGGATGGATGGATGATAAGGCTTAATAAAGTCTTAATAATATACAGAGATTGCCCCACTGTACTGTTGGAGTTGAAGTAAAATATCTATCTTGTTCCGATTGCTGCAAGCTTAATTTTTAAAAAATTACTAGATGTATCATTCCAGTAAGAATGCCCCAAGGTAGAATACAGGTAGCCTTTGAATTACAACCACCATGGGGAGACGTTGTGTGAGTTCTGCTCCATTTTACGACCTTTCTTGCCACGGTTGTTAATTGAATCAGTGCAGCTATTAAATGAATCTGGTTTGCTTGTCAGAAGGTCACAAAAGGGGATCATGTGATCCCAGGACATTGCAACCATCATAAATAAGTGCCAGTGGCCTAATCCCCCAATGTTGAACACGGGATCATAGAGATGTGATGGTTGTAAGTCAGGGGTGGGTTTCAAATTTTTTTTTTACTACCGGTTCGGTGGGCGTGGCCAGATTTGGGGGGGGCATGTGACTGAGTGGGTGTGGACAACTGGATGTCACTCATGCACACTCAGTCACGTGGCCCCCTCACCAAGCCATGCCCAACGAAACGGTGGCGAAACGTTTTGACGGAGCACCTGCAAACTACCCAGTAAGAAAAATAGTTATTGTCCTCCCCAGCCCCCAGGAACACTCTGCAGGCTTCAGTAGGGCTGGGAGAAGGGAAAAACACCCCCGTCTTTGCGAAAAAAATTTTCGGCCGTTTTTTGCAAAAATGGCATTTTCCCCTTCCCCCAGCCCTGCTGAAGCCTGCAGAGTGCTTCTGGAGGCTGAGAGAAGGGAACAATTCCACCGCTCACCCCTCACTCAACCTGCTGTTCAACCTCCCGCCTTCACCCAAAGCCTTGTGCCGCACCAGGAGGCTCAAGTTGGAATTTCTCCCCCCCCACACCCCGCTGTTGTGTACCTTGGCAACAGGACTGTTTCTTTCTACCTCCTTTTCCAGACAAAAACATGCCGGCAACGGCAGTGGCGACTGAAGGAACCGGTTCGGGGGCGTGGCCAGGTTGCCATTACTACCGGTTCGGAAAGGTACGCCAGATTCGTACTACCTATTCGGCCAAACTGGACCGAATAGGTAGGAACCCACCTCTGTTGTAAGTGTGGAAAACTTAAACTCTGTTGTAAGTGTGGAAAAATGTTTAGCTTAAGAGGAAGAAGGACTAGGGGAGACATGATATCAGTCTTCCAATATCTCAGGGGTTGCCACAAAGAAGAGGGAGTCAAACTATTTTCCAAGGAACCTGAGGGCAGAACAAGAAGCAATGGGTGGAAACTAATCAAGGAGAGAAGCAACCTAGAACTGAGGAGAAACTTCCTGACAGTGAGAACAATTAATCAGTGGAACAGAAGTTGCCTCCAGAAGTTGTGAATGCCCCAACACTGGAAGTCTTTAAGAAGATGTTGGATAGCCATTTGTCTGGAACGGTATAGGGTTTCCTGCCTAGGCAGGGGGTTGGACTAGAAGACCTCCAAGGTCCCTTCCAACTCTACTATTGTATTGTATTGTATTGTATTGTATAAAACAGTCATAAGTCCCTTTTTCCCAGTGCTGTTGTGATTTTGAACAGTCACCAAGTGGACTGTTGTACATGGAGGACTACCGATCCTCTTTTCTCAGCAAGAGTTTTCTCATCTTTCTCAGATCTGTTAGAAGAATTGCGTGTCAATACAGTCATAGAGATATATACAATACAGTCATAAGGGACACGGTGGCTCAGTGGCTAAGACGCTGAGCTTGTCGATCAGAAAGGTCGGCGGTTTGGCAGTTCGAATCCCTAGTGCTGCGTAACGGAGTGAGCTCCCGTTACTTGTCCCAGCTTCTGCCAACCTAGCAGTTCGGAAGCACGTAAAAAATGCAAGTAGAAAAATAGGGACCACCTTTGGTGGGAAGGGAACAGCGTTCTGTGCGCCTTTGGCGTTTAGTCATGCTGGCCACATGACCACGGAGACATCTTCGGACAATGCTGGCTCTTCGGCTTTGACATGGAGATGAGCACCGTCCACTAGAGTTGGGAACGACTAGCACATATACGTGCGAGGGGAACCTGTACCTTTACCTTAGTCATAAAATATGCCAGTCCAGCTTTTGAGATTCAGTTCCTACAGAGGCACCGAGTCCTGCAAGAAATCGGCCGGTGAAAAGGAAGGGTTTGGTCAAAAGTCAAGACCAACAAGCAGGATGAAAGGGAAGGAAGGCATGACATCAGCCAGGGAAGTTGTGAACAAGGAACCTCTTCAGAACGTGTGCAATTGAGATTGCCTAAGGAAGACCTGCTTGGAACAGGACGACCTTTGCATTTCAGGCCTTGGCTGACCCCTGGTCATCGAGAGGGCAATGGACTGAGCCCCATCGGGCATCAGCCATTCAAAGGTCTCTGTACGTTGCAGAAGGCCCATCTTCTAACCTTGCTGGCAAGCTTGGCCGCGACCGTCGCTGACCACCAAAGCGCTCAGCACGCTGGAGTTGCTGGAGAGAGGCTCTTTCCTGGCAGTCCGTTTCTCTACCGGCGGGCTGCGGAAGCTCTCGCGCACCTTCAAGGAGCTCCCCACCTCCGTGGAGGAGCTGCGGAGGTGGTCGCTGGGGGCAAGGCAGCCGCGGGGGCCTTGCCAGCCGGCCGAGATGCAGCAGCAGCAGAGGAGCTCCCCCACGGCCCTCCTCACCTCTTTGCTTTTCAAAGAGTAGATGATGGGGTTGATGAAGGAGTTGAGGACGGCCAAGGTCACGAACCAGCCAAAGACCTTCTGAAGCCTCAGCGCGTTGCTCCGGTTGAAGATGTCGATCAGCAGCAGCAGGAAGAGAGGGATCCAGCAGACCAGGAAGGTCAAGAGGATGATGAGCACCGTCTTCAGCAGCCGTAGGGACCTCTTTGGGCCGCCGCTGGAGAAGCCCAGTTTGACCCTTCGGCCGACCCAGCAGTAGATGGAGCAATAGAGGCTCACCACGCCCACCAGGATGAGGCTGAACAGGACGACGATAAAAAGGATGTAATTCTTGGCGTAAAGGGGCAGCAAGGTGGAGCAGCGCGGCACGTCGCAAATGCAGTTCCAGCCGAGCAATGGAAGCAAGCCAATCACGAAGGCCAGGAACCAGGAGAAGAAGATGAAGTTCCGGAGGCGGTTGGTCTTGACGGACTCGCTTTCCGCGATGGGCCTCACCATGACGCTGAAGCGCTCGATGGCCGTCACCAGCAGGCTGAAGGTAGAGGCCGCCAAGGCGATGAAAAGGATCCCCTCGCGGAGAAACCACATGTAGGGATACAGCTGGAAGGTCTTGCGGCCCGACAAGCAGAGGTTGATCAAGTAAGCGATGCCGGCCAGCAGGTCGCTGGAGGAGATGCTAGCCAGGCAGGTGAAAATCCAACGCCGGCTTCTCACCTTCAGGACGATGGCCAGCAGGACCACCAGGTTCTCCAAAATGATGAGGCAGCTGGCGGCAATGATGATGATCTTGAGGATGTCAAGGCGGTCTTCCTCGGGACGCCGGTGGCTCAGCCGTCCGGTGAGGTTGTAATGGTAGAGAATGATGTTGAAGTCCTCGGTGGCGGTCAGGAGGGAGCAGGACTGCTTGCCACGGACGGAGTCAAGAGGGGGCTTGAAGGCAGAAGTAGGGAATGAAGAAGGAAGGGAGGAGGAGAAGGAAGAAGAGGAGGGGAAGGAGGAAGTGGAGGAGGAGGAGAAGGAGGACAGCTGGCTTCGGTTCGTCATGTTGCGGAGAAAAGAAACCTTCCTTCAAACCAGGAATCGCAGCGGGCAACGCAGGTGGGCTTGTGGTTGGAAAGACCACACCAGCTGCGTTCTCCGTCTTTACCAGAGGAGGAAAACGAGAGCAGCTTTCAGGAATGCAGCCGCTCGTGGGTTGCAAAACCCAGGTGTCCGAATCCGGCTTCCGAGAAGCTGAACTGGATGGGAAGGTGCAAAGACCGGTCGAGCATCTCCGGCGAGGAACCGATGTGCCAACGAGAGCAGCCCCTGCCTTCAAATGCTTCACCCTGGGTTGCAGGAGGATTCCTGACAGAGGCGCCCACGGACCGCAGAAAGGAAGCCTGGTTTGAAACTGAAAAAAGAAAAAAAAAGGAAAAGCAGATGAAAAGTGTTGCAATAGAATTCGGCAATATTTCCTGCCTTTTCTACCGCCGTCAGCAGCACGCTGTTTTCTAATTTCGGGTTTGGCATCGTCAGCACACAATGCAATCCATTTACCGGCTTTTTTCCCCCCCTCCCTTCGCCGGCACGCGACCCCGGTTATTATTGAACATCCTTGAGAAATATATGTGGGTGGATTTCCTAACCAGTGCGGTGCAATCCATTTACCGCTCAGCTCTCTTTGATCAGTACATGACCTCGGCAATCAAAAGAGACTTGAAAAACTACAACATTTTGTAGTTTTTGGCTGCACCAGGTCTTTTTGTAATGGGGGGGGGAGTGGTTTTCCTTTCGAATCAGTGAAATCAATGCAATTTCTGGAAGGAAGGAGGGAGGGAGGGAGGGAGGGGAGGAGGGAGGGAGGGAAGGAGGGAGGGAGGGAAGGAAGGAAGGGGGGAAGCAAGGAAGGAGGGAGGGAGAGAGGGAGGGAAGGAGGGAGGGAGGGAAGGAAGGAAGGAAGGAGGGAAGGAAGGAAGGAAGGAAGGAGGGAGAGAGGGAAGGAGGGAGGGAGGGAAGGAAGGAAGGAAGGAGGGAGGGAGGGAGGGAAGGAAGGAGGGAGGGAGGGAAGGAAGGAGGGAGGGATCAAAATTCCAACGCTTGGCAACTGACTCATATTTATGATGGTCGCAGTGTCCCGGGGTCACGTGATCCCCTTTGGCAACCTTTTGACAAACGGGGGATCCAGATTCCTTTCCCAGCCATGTGATTAACTTAACACAGGCAGCGATTCGCTTAACAACGGGGCCAAGAAAAGTCGCAAAATGGGATAACGTTCACTTAACGGATGTTCCACTGAGAAGAGCAAATTTGGGGCTCAATTGCAGTCGTGAAACCAAGGGCTACCTGTACGTCAGACCCACACCAGCGGCGGTGGCATCACAAAACGTACACACCTGGATTTCGTTTTTCTCCCAGTGGAGAAATAATTTAGAAGGTTGGGAGAATTAGGCTCAGGCTCTGCACAAATCAATAAAGGCACTGCATTAAATCGATAAAACTAATTTTAACCGCGGTTTCGTTTCTATTCATTTATTTTCGTTTGTGGTTGGAGGGCACCTGGAAGGTGGGAGGACGTTATAAATAAATCATTTTTATGTGCGGTTTGTCAAACCTAGTAAGAGAGGACTCTGGAAGAATTCCCTCATTTGATGAGTAATTTACATTCATGAATCAAGCTTAGTCATAACCTGATTTTGTGTGTGTTTGTGTGTGTGTCTTACTTAGCGCGATCAGGGGTGAAATTCAGCAGGTTCTGACAGGTTCTGGAGAAGCGGTAGCGGAAATTTTGAGTCGTTCGGAGAACCGGCAAATACCACCTCTGGCTGGCCCCCAGGAGTGGGGAGGAATGGGGATTTTGCAATATCCTTCCCCCTGGAGTGCCGTAGGAATTGAGATTTTGTAATATTCTTCCCCCAGGAGTGGGGAGGGAATGGGGATTTTGCAATATCCTTGCCCCAGGAGTGGGGAGAGAATTGAGATTTTGCAATATCCTTCCCCCTGGAGTGCCGTGGGAATTGAGATTTTGTAATATTCTTCCCCCAGGAGTGGGGAGGGAATGGGGATTTTGCAGTATCCTTCCCCTGGCGTGCTGTAGGAATTGAGATTTTGCAATATCGTTTCCCCTGGAGTGGGGAGGGAATGGGGAGTTTGCAGTATCCTTCCCCTGGAGTGGGGAGGGAATGGGGAGTTTGCAGTATCCTTCCTCTGGAATGCTGTGGGAAGGGGGAGTTTGCAGTATCCTTCCCCTGGAGTGGGGAGGGAATGGGGAGTTTGCAGTATCCTTCCCCTGCCATGCCCACCAAGCCATGGCCACAGAACCGGTAGTAAAAAAATGTGAATTTCACCACTGAGCATGAGATTTCATTCCAGCTACCGGAGTATGTTAATCCTGGTTTCTTATATTGGGGCACCTTAACCAGTTGTGCCTGAATCAGTAAATTGAGGATCGCAACGGAATAGTGGGTTTTAGCCAGTTGGCACCACTTCGGGAGATTTTAAATCCATTCTCCTAAATCACAGGTCTGCTGTGGTTCATAAAATCCTCAGAAAGGACATCCCAGGATCCTTAAATCCAGGGAAGATTTCACACACAAAACGTGAAGTTGTTTTTTTCTAATCGAGCTGCTGCTGGCAGAAAAACGCTCCATCAATCCTCCGACCACCGAAAGAATGACTACAGATTTCGGCTCTTAAATAAAAGTGTTGCGGTGAAGAAGAAAAAAGTACACACACAAAAAGAATAAAAGATGGCATGTGATAAAATCACCACATGCTATGAAGACAAAGCAGTGGGAAGGGGGGGAAAAATACAGACTCGGTGCCCTGTTCATTTCAAAAATAGAGATTTGCACAGCACGAAGGGAAAAATGTCATTTACTCCCTGCTTTATTTTTCAACCATTGCTACTTCCAGAATTAATGCAGGTGAAGAAACAATGAGTGGAAACCAATCAAGGAGAGAAGCAACTTAGAACTAAGGAGTAATTTCCTGGCAGTGAGAACAATTAATCAGTGGAACAGCTTGCCTCCAGAAGTTGTAAATGCTCCAACACTGGAAGTTTTAAAGAAGAGATTGGAGAACCATTTGTCTGAAATTTTATAGGGTTTCCTGGTTGAGCAGGGGGTTGGACTAGAAGACCTCCAAGGTCCCTTCCAACTCTATTATTCTATTCTATTCTAAACACCCCTAGTAAATAACGGCTTAACGTGTGGACGTGCCTGATGGCTGCAGATTTCTCATTATGCGAAGCCATGATTTACATTAAGCATGGTTTGTTCAACAAACTGTGATTCCTAGATCACATCCAAAGCCAAAAGCAAAAGAAATCATGACCATCTCTATCAGGAGAGCCGACCCTACCACAGAAAGACAAATCTTGGCAAACAGCTGGGTCCATACATCACACATTTAACCCCATTATTCAACAGACCCATTTTTCCGCATTCACACGTTACATCGAACTGTAAATTCACCCGTTGGGCTGAGAGACGCAGACTATGCCCAGCGAGGGGAAACAAATTAACTAAGGGAAACATTAAATCAATCCGTTTGGCTAAGATTTCACCTGAGTTGGTTGTGTGAACGCAGCCACACTGTAACACGCAGGTCAGCCTGTAACTAAATCGGATGAAACTTCACTTCCAGGGGAAACCTTTGCAGAAATTTTGCGGTCTTTCCCCTAAACTTGGGCAGATGAGAGTGGAAGATCCCAGATTCAAAGCCAGAATCTCCAGGGAGGGATAAGGGAAAGGATCTACTGTGCGATATCTGTCCGACATAGGCGATTAGAAAATCAATCAAATCTTACGGTATCTCTCTTTCTGTCTTCCCGTAGGGGACGGTGCATAGGATTCCCCCTGTGTATTTTGTCCAGTGACAAGAAAGCAAGGGGAAAACCCTTCTTTAGCCAGAAAGATTTCGTTACTCAAAACAGACAACAGATATTTGTTTTTAAATCTCTTGATTTAACATATTTATAAAGCTGCCTTTCGTATAACCAAGGCTGGGCAGCCTCCAATCCCTAGGATGGATAATCTACTCATCACCTTGGCTCTGAAAATGACTTTCTTGGACTTTGGCACTGAATGCAGTAAGAATCTGTTCTGGAATATCAATCACGGTTAATGGGTCTTAGCCTTAGGCCATGGGGGCTTGCCAAGCAAATCAGGGTTAAGCCGATGACAGTCTAGGGCATTATTTGAACACAGCTCCTCTCTCAGCATCACGCTGCTAGCCATCCCTTCCAATGCAAGGGAATAAAAGAAGACTTGCAAAGGAGGTCAGAGAATGTAGAATGACTGAACGGAGAGAAGATGGAAATATAGATAGATAAGAGAGAGAGAGAGAGAGAGGGGTGTGTGTGTGTGTGTGTGTGTGTGTGTGTGTGTGTATGTTGTATTCGTGCTGATAAATAAATAAAGGGAGACTAGTATAGATCTATTTCAAGCTATTTAGCTCTCATCAGCTAGCCATATCCTTCCTGGGATTTGAACCTGGGCTGTATTACATATTAGGCAGATGTAATAGCCACTAAGCCACAGGCTCTCCATATATATGCATGCATCCATGTATGTATGTATGTATGTATGTATGTATGTATGTATGTATGTTTGTCCCCCCACCCAACTCACCTGCTCAAAATCGAATCCACCTCACCAGCAACTGCTCAGTGCTGTGATGTGATTCATTCTGGTGATCCTTTCAAGATTCATGTGTGGTGATCAAAAATTTACTGGGATGTGACTTGACCCTGAGTTAGGGTTAGAGTTGCATTATTTTTGTCCCCTCTTTTTGGGGGGAGGGGCTCTGTGTTAAATATACAAAAACTCTTCATACCTAAACAACAAGAGGAAGGAGATATTGCTACACCCAAAACCACAAACCACAAACGGACCCACCCAAAAAGTGGCTGGCAGGGTGTTAGTTTTTTTAAAATATATATATTTATATATTGTCTTCAGTTGAATCCCACTCTACCACCCAGCGTGTCAGGTCAGCCTGCTTCACATCAACAACTCTCCTGTATTTTCCATTTCAAACGCACATACACGAAAACCTTAATTGTTAACACCAAGAGCTAGTTTCAAAATATGAATTGTAGGATCCTTGAGGCAAAAGAATGATTTTTGTCATACACTTATGGGCATGGATGGCACTGTTGGTTGCTACACACTCTTCTCTTGTTTATTTCTCCCTCTTCTGCTTCCTCTATTCTCTGTACTGGCTGACCCCGATAGAACATAAGGTTGGAAGGGACCCTGGAGGCCTTCTAGTCCAACCCTCTGCTCAAGCAGGAGATCCTCTGCCATTCTGGACAAATCACAAAGGTGCTTTTTCAAAAGGCAGCTGGACTTGGTTTTTCCTTGAAGATGTTTTGCTGCTCATTCAAGAAGCTTCTTCGCTTCTGAAGAACTGAAGAAGCTTCTTGGATGAGAAGCGAAACGTCTTCAAGGGAAAACCAAGTCCAGCTGCCTTTTGAAAAAGCCTCTTTGGGACAATCATGACCTGGATGACTGAGAATCTCCGTAGACATTCTCATCTTAAAAACTTCCAGTGTTGGGGCATTCACAACTTCTGAAGGCAAAACGTTCCACTGATTAATTGTTCTCACTGTCAGGAAATTTCTCCTTAGTTCTAGGTTGCTTCTCTCCTTGATTGGTTTCCATTCATTGTTCCTTATCCTGCCCTCTGGTGGTTTGGAAAATAAGTTGACCATGTCTTCTTTGTGGCAGCCCCTGAGATATTGGAAGACTGCTATCATGTCTCCCCTAGTCCTTCTTTCTATTAAACTAGACCTACCCAGTTCCTGCAATCGTTCTTCATAGGTTTTAGTCTCCAGTCCCCTAATCATCTTTGTTGCTCTTCTCTGCACTCTTTCTAGAGTCCCAACATCTTTTCTACATCGGGTGACCAAAACTGAATGCAAATATTCCAAGTGTGGCCTTACCAAGGCATTATAAAGTGGTATTAACCCTTCACGTGATCTTGATTCTATCCCTCTGTTGATGCAGCCTAGGACTGTATTGGCTTTTTTGGCAGCTGCTGCACACGGCTGGCCTCATATTTAAGTGATTGTCCACTAGGACTCCAAGATCCCTCTCACAGTTACTATTATTCAGCAAAGTACCACCTATTCTGTATCTGTGCATTTTTTTTTCTCACCTAAGTGTAAAACCTGACTTTTCTCACCACTGAATTTCATTTTGTTAGAGGCTAAACCGTCTAACTCAAACCACCAGACCTCTTATTATCTTTATTGCTCTTTTCTGCACTCTTTCTGGAGTCTCAGCATCGGGCCTCTTGCCTTCTGCAGAACTCGGATGGACTCTGGTGGACACACAGCTCCCAGGTCCCTTTCCCAGCACCCAGATAAAGGTCTGCTGAAAGTGATGGGGGGTGGGTAGCCCCTTCTCCAAAATGTGGTGTAGGGACTAGCCTTTCCTGTTGGGTGGGTGAGACCCAACGGGGTACTGTTTTGGCACTCTGGGGGTTGTTAAGAAGGTAAGAACTGGAACGGGGTCCAATAAATGCTTCAGCATTCTCTAGGTTGCCCTGTTTTAATGATGTAGTTCGACACCCCCTCCCCCCCCAACCCCACCACAGCTAGCTACCTGGATAATATACCTGATCAGGGATAGCTACTGACAATAAAGTAATGCTATTCTAATTCTATATATAGAATCAGAATACAATTCTATATGTAGAATTCTATTCTATATATACAAGGTATCACACACACACACACATGTATAATCATCATCATTTAAGCCAGGGGTGTGGTATTCACTTACCTTCCCTACCGGTTCGCAAATGTGAGCCTTTGTGCGCACACAAGAAGATGCTACTCAGCCAGTTCTGACAGGTTCCGGAGAACCAGTAGCGGAAATTTTGAGAGTGGGGAGGGAATGGGGATTTTGCAGTATCCTTCCCCTGCCACGCCCGCAAAGCCACGCCCCACAGAACCGCCAGTAAAAACTTTTGAGTCCCACCACTGGCGCAAAGCCTTCCGCCCATGCATTTTTGGCAAAAAAGGGGCTTAAATAGGATGCCATAGACCTGGGGTGGGGTGGGGTGGGGGGAACCCGTGACAGGTAGAATACCACCTCTGATTTTAGCCATTGTCTAGCCACCGAAGGATGAAGGCTTCTTCCGAATTATCCAACCTATACGGGGTCCTGAGCTTTCTAAGTATATGTACATATACAGTACATACTCAGGCCCATATATAGATTGGAAACATGCAGAAGAGGCCGTTGTCCGGCAGTGGATAGACAGACAGTGGCTAAAATGATACACACACACACACACACACACACACACACACACACACACACACGAATGAAATCAAATCTCCTTATTGGCAAGAAGCCTTCCATCAATTGTATCTGAAGCTACATTTTCTGTCAGAAGGATGCTGTTTGTGAGTTTTACGCAATTTCTCAAATCTGGCTTTTGTTTTCGAGTGACTCTCACTTCTCCTTCGGCATTTGTTTCGGATCTATATTTGTTCTTTCTAATATCTATCACAGAAACCCCTTGTTTGTCCACAGAGAAGAAGAATGAATTTGAACCACAAACCTTTCTTCAATTCACACATAGTGAGAGAGAGCCAGTTTGGCGTAGTGGTTAATGCACCATGCTGGGAGACAGGGAGTTCTACTCCCGCCTTAGGCATGAAAGCCGGCTGGGTGACTTTGGGCCAACCACCAGGCGACTGGGAGTTCTACTCCCGCCTTAGGCATGAAAGCTGGCTGGGTGACTTTGGGCCAATCACCAGGAGACTGGGAGTTCTACTCCCGCCTTAGGCATGAAAGCCGGCTGGGTGACTTTGGGCCAATCACCAGGCGACTGGGAGTTCTACTCCCGCCTTAGGCATGAAAGCCGGCTGGGTGACTTTGGGCCAATCACCAGGAGACTGGGAGTTCTACTCCCGCCTTAGGCATGAAAGCCGGCTGGGTGACTTTGGGCCAATCACCAGGAGACTGGGAGTTCTACTCCCGCCTTAGGCATGAAAGCCGGCTGGGTGACTTTGGGCCAATCACCAGGAGACTGGGAGTTCTACTCCCGCCTTAGGCATGAAAGCCGGCTGGGTGACTTTGGGCCAATCACCAGGCGACTGGGAGTTCTACTCCCGCCTTAGGCATGAAAGCCGGGTGGGTGACTTTGGGCCAACCACCAGGAGACTGGGAGTTCTACTCCCGCCTTAGGCATGAAAGCCGGCTGGGTGACTTTGGGCCAATCACCAGGAGACTGGGAGTTCTACTCCCGCCTTAGGCATGAAAGCCGGCTGGGTGACTTTGGGCCAACCACCAGGCGACTGGGAGTTCTACTCCCGCCTTAGGCATGAAAGCTGGCTGGGTGACTTTGGGCCAACCACCAGGAGACTGGGAGTTCTACTCCCGCCTTAGGCATGAAAGCCGGCTGGGTGACTTTGGGCCAATCACCAGGAGACTGGGAGTTCTACTCCCGCCTTAGGCATGAAAGCCGGCTGGGTGACTTTGGGCCAATCACCAGGAGACTGGGAGTTCTACCCCCGCCTTAGGCATGAAAGCCGGGTGGGTGACTTTGGGCCAACCACCAGGAGACTGGGAGTTCTACTCCCGCCTTAGGCATGAAAGCCGGCTGGGTGACTTTGGGCCAACCACCAGGAGACTGGGAGTTCTACTCCCGCCTTAGGCATGAAAGCCGGCTGGGTGACTTTGGGCCAATCACCAGGAGACTGGGAGTTCTACTCCCGCCTTAGGCATGAAAGCCGGCTGGGTGACTTTGGGCCAATCACCAGGAGACTGGGAGTTCTACTCCCGCCTTACGCATGAAAGCCGGCTGGGTGACTTTGGGCCAATCACCAGGAGACTGGGAGTTCTACTCCCGCCTTACGCATGAAAGCCGGCTGGGTGACTTTGGGCCAATCACCAGGAGACTGGGAGTTCTACTCCCGCCTTAGGCATGAAACCCGGCTGGGTGACTTTGGGCCAATCACCAGGCGACTGGGAGTTCTACTCCCGCCTTAGGCATGAAAGCCGGCTGGGTGACTTTGGGCCAATCACCAGGAGACTGGGAGTTCTACTCCCGCCTTAGGCATGAAAGCCGGCTGGGTGACTTTGGGCCAATCACCAGGAGACTGGGAGTTCTACTCCCGCCTTAGGCATGAAAGCCGGCTGGGTGACTTTGGGCCAATCACCAATCACCAGGAGATGGTGAGTTCTACTCCCGCCTTAGGCATGCAAACTAATTGGGTGACTTTGGACCAATCACCAGAAGAGGTAAGTTCTAGTCAGCCCGACTAGTTGGCTCAGTGGCTAAGACACTGAGCTTGTTGATCAGAAAGGTCAGCAGTTCGGCGGTTTGAATCCCTAGTACAGGTCTCCTGCATGAGCAGGGGGTTGGACTAGATGACCTCCAAGGTCCCTTCCAACACTGTTACTTAAATAGTCCTGCCTTAAATATGCACCCTGCTGGGTGACTTTTGACCAATCTCTGCCTCTCAGCCCAACCCATCTCACAGAGTTTGTTGTTGCGGGGATAAGAGGAGGAGGAGGGAAGAATATTAAGCATTGCTATTTGAGTTATTTATAAAAAATAATAATAAAGATGAAATAAAAAAAAATATTCTATGCATTTGGCCACCCTGCCCTGTGTATGCAAGCTCTCCAAATATGGTGACACCCCATCTGCTTGCGCCCTCGTAAAGAGTCACCAAACACACATTGAGAATCCCCAAGTGCCTCATACCCACACCCCAAACCACACACTCCTAGGTATCAAGATGAATACTCTCCACACTCAGCATATTTACAGTCACCCTTCTATCATTTCTGAGAAAGGACCGGCCTTTCATTTCGGAAAGCTGTGCTTTAGACTTCAGATTTCATTGCACTATGCCTTTGCTCCTCAAGTTTCCTTTTGTAAAGCTAAGGGATAAGCATTAACAATTGCAATTTTTATCCATGTAAATAGGAGCCAGCCGTGCGTTGCAGCTGCCAAAGGGGAGCCAAGACAGTTCTAGGTTGCATTAACAGAGACTCAAGAAGTGTTAATATTGCTTTATAATGCCTCATAAGATCAAACTTGGAATACTGCATCCAGTTTTGGTGGCTACGATACAAAAAAGATGTGGAGACTCTGGAAAGAGTGCAGAGAAGAGCAACAAAGAGGATTAGGGGACTGGAGGCTGAAACATATGAAGAACAGTTGCAGGAACTGGGTATGTCTAGTTTAATGGAAAGGAGGACCAGGGGAGACATGATAGCAGTGTTCCAATATCTCAGGGGTTGCCACAAAGAAGAGGGAGTCAAGCTATTCTCCAAGGCACCTGAGGGCAGAACAAGAAGCAATGGGTGGAAACTAACCAAGGAGAGGAGCAACCTGGAATTAAGGAGAAACTTTCTAAGAGTAAGGAGAACTCCAGAAGTTGTGGGTGCCCCAACATTGGATTAGAAGGCATTGGAAAGCCACTTGTCTGGGAATGGCATAGGCCGAGTCTCCTGCTTGAGCAGTGGGTTGGACTAGAAGACCTCCAAGGTCCCTTCCAACTCAACTCCCTACCATATTGCTTCCTCTTCTCATTTTTAGAATAGGAAGACAAGGAAATATACCTTCCCTTTGAAAAGGCTTCTAAATGTAAATGTGAGAAGCTTTCAATAGACCCTCTAACAACACCTGCAGACTATGCAAAAAAGACAATCAACCAGTCAAACCAAGAACAAAAAGACTCCAGCATTTCTCCACCTGCAATCAGCACCCAGATCAGCATAGATCAGGGATGGGTTCCTGCCAGTTCTACCATCTTCTATAGAAGTGGTTCCACAAATCTACAGTGCCGTTTAGAACCGGTTCCAGCTCCCTCCCACCGCTCGTCCGCCCATCATCAAGATGAAGAGCGAGAGAAGGAATTCTGGGAGTTGAAGTCCACAATTCTTAAAGCTGTCAAGTTTGAACACCCCTGGTGGGTTTTTTTTCCTATAGGGTTAGGGGTACAAAGATCTTGTAACTTGACAGCTTTAAGACTTGCGTGCTTCAAATGTCAGAGTTTCTGAGCCAACATGACTGGAGGAGGAATTCTGGGAGTTGAAGTCCACAAGTCTTAAAGCTGTCAAGTTTGAACACCCCCTGGTTTTTTTTTCTAAAGGGTTAGGGGTGCCAGGGTCTTGTAACTTGACAGCTTTAAGACTTGCGTGCTTCAAATGCCAGAGTTTCTGAACCAACATGACTGGAGGAGGAATTCTGGGAGTTGAAGTCCACAAGTCTTAAAGCTGTCAAGTTTGAACACCCCTGGTTTTTTTTTCTAAAGGGTTAGGGGTGCCAGGGTCTTGTAACTTGACAGCTTTAAGACTTGCGTGCTTCAAATGCCAGAGTTTCTGAGCCAACATGACTGGAGGAGGAATTCTGGGAGTTGAAGTCCACAAGTCTTAAAGCTGTCAAGTTTGAACACCCCCTGGGTTTTTTTTCTAAAGGGTTAGGGGTGCCAGGGTCTTGTAACTTGACAGCTTTAAGACTTGCGTGCTTCAAATGCCAGAGTTTCTGAGCCAACATTTTGGTTGCTAAGCAAGAGCGTTATTAAGCGAGTTTCACCACATTTTACAAGTTGTCCACTCCCACCCAGTCACATGACTGCCAAACCACTCCCACTTGGTCACATGGCTGGCAAGCCACTCCCACAAAGCAGGCCACACCTACAGAAGAGGTTCTAAAAAAATTTGAAACCCACCACTGGCATAGGTCCAAGGTTAACGTCAGACAAGGGATGGGTTGTTGCCGGCATTACTGCCAGTCTGGTGCACACGCAAAGCGCACGCATATGCCAGACACATACTCTGTGCGCAGTTGCCCATAAAGGGGAACATTAAAAAATGAAAAAAATAACATGCCGTGTCAACTGTGGAAGTGGTTCAGAGGCGTGGCAGGTCTGTGTCACTGCTGGTTCCAGTGACCCAGGCCAGCAAACCACTACTGGTATGGTTGAACTGGTAGGAACCCCCCTCTGCATCAGACCAATAATCAAGTAAACAATACCCCAATCAAGAAACTGCCAAAGAGTTAATAATAAATAGCTCATCTGCAAGACTAACTCCACCCACACAGACAGGCAAAGACACCAGAATATAAACATAACAGCAAATTGATGGTGATGTTACCTAGTTGGTTAATGAAATAGCTGTAAGAAAACAAGCAAGTCCAGAGAGCATCAAATACCCCACAGTCATCGTCCTCCTCTTCCTCCTCCTCCTCTCCACAAACACCCCTCCCTCTAGCACTGATGATGTTACCTAGTTGGGTCATGAAGGGATTGCAAGAAAACAATCAAACTCAGAGAGCACCAAGGATCACACATTCCCTTTCTTTCCTCCTCCTCCTCCTCCCCCTCCTCCCCCCTCCCCCTCCTCCTCCCCCCCCACCCTCCTCCCCCTCCTCCCCCTCCCCCTCCCCCTCCTCCCCTCCTCCTCCTCCTCCTCCTCCTCCCCTCCTCCCCTCCCCCTCCTCCTCCTCCCCCCTTTTCCTCCCCTCCCCCCCTCCCCCCTCCTCCTCCTCCTCCTCCTCCCAAACCCCTCTCCCTCTAGTACTGATGATATTACCTAGTTAGGTCCTGAAAGGTCTGCAAGAAAACAACCAAGCTTAAAAGAGCATCAAACACCCCAAAGTCATCCTCCTCTCCACAAACCCCACTCCCTCTAGCACTGATGATGTTACCTAGTTGGGTCGTGAAACATTTGCAAGAAAACAACCAAGCTCAAAAGAGTACCAAACACCCCACAATCCTCCTCCTCCTTCTCCTCCTCTCCACAAACCCCACTCCCTCTAGCACTGATGATGTTACCTAGTTGGGTCGTGAAACATTTGCAAGAAAACAACCAAGCTCAAAAGAGTACCAAACACCCCACAATCCTCCCCCTCCCCCTCCTCCTCCTCCTCCTCCCAAACCCCTCTCCCTCTAGTACTGATGATATTACCTAGTTGGGTCGTGAAACATTTGCAAGAAAACAACCAAGCTCAAAAGAGTACCAAACACCCCACAATCCTCCTCCTCCTCCTCCTCTCCACAAACCCCATTCCCTCTAGCACTGATGATGTTATCTAGTTTGGGTCATGAAACGTCTCCAAGAAAACAACCAAGCTCGGAGAGCACCAAGGACCCCTCATTTCAACCCTGCGCTACAAATATTCTCCTTTATTAAATGTAAATGTGAGGAGGGGGGGGGTTGGCTGAAAGAGTAACTGTGTATTTGTTCTCCTTTTTTTTTTTTTTTTAAATGCCACAATGCCTTAATCAAACTGAACTTCTGTTGTAGAGGTCACCCTTCAGTTTTACACCACAATAATCAGCAGAAACCATAATTTCCTGGAAGGGACACAGGGCAGGTTGACCACAAAATTTGCGATCAAGGCTTGCGATTAACTCAAGACGGGAAGAAGAAAACGGTAGCAAACAATCAATGAAAAATAGCATGAACTCAACTGGGGGAAAGTTGACCAGACAAGTAAAGATGAGAGAGAAGAAAGAAGACTTAAGACAACATTTGGGGATTTTTTGAGTGGGGTGGGGGCTTAAAGCAAAGGGATCTCTATTGTTGGAAGAGATATCCTTCTGGTTCAGTTCCAAGTGGGGAGAAAGACACTTGAAACATGGAGTCTGATTGGAAAGATGGTTTATTGGTGGACAGGACAACATGGGTTTGAAGTCCTGGGCAGCTGAACCCATGGAGTGGAGAGTGAGGGTTATGTCAGGGTTCCAAATAGCATCCAAGAGTAAATCAGAGTCCGAGGCAAAGGATTTCTCAAAGTTCCAATTGATTAAGAGAGCCATGTTGGCTCATCTGGGAAAACCCGAATCTGAAAGCTTCCCGGTTTTCCCCACCCAGCTGAAAGTTCAAGATCTTACTCCCACACCCACAAATCCATCCCATGGTCCAATCTCCCACTGCCATGCTGGCAGCTTCCACCCATCCAGTTCCGGTCAGGTGCAGAGAGTTCAGAGAGAAAGGATGACCTTGGCTTTCTAGAAAGAATTTTGTTATGGCTATGTATCATCTAACTCCGTACAATCCCCCCTCCCATTTTCCCACAATAGAAAATGCATAGTAGAACAATAGAAAGTGTGGCAGGCCAAAGATCCAAAAGAAAAGATGGCTGCAGGCCTGACAGGTTATTTATACCCCCTCTTGAGCCTTGCCCTTGAGCTTCCTGTTCCTGTGCAAGAGCATGTATTCTATTGGCTGCAGTCAGACTCCCATGGGACCAGGTGGGGTCTGAATCAAGTTTGGTTGAACCTTGGGCTGATGCAATGTCCCCAGGTGATTTTTGCAATGCGGTGAGCCCTGCTGCTAGATAGTCCTATAATGACCTGGAGGGCCAACTCTTAAACCCATCACCCTGGAGCTGAAGGTCTAATTGTCTTGTAGATAGGCTGGCCCAGTCCTTCCCAATGGGCACCAAAGACCTGCTTTGTGGCAGGAGCTGAAGCTCTGAGTTTCCGTCTCCCTTAAGATTTCCATTTCTCTTTTTAGGGGAAATATAATATTTTGCCTTTTTTAATGTTTCCTAAACGATTTCATTCTTCTAGGAGGGGCGGGCGCTAAATTTCTCCACTACGATGATCAAGCTTGTCCCGCCTTGGTTGATTTTTTAGGGGAAACTTTTGAAGAATGGGCTGTTTTGGATACTCCGCTTTGCTGCTCGTTTTTCTGGTGTGCAGTCAGGGTGAACCCTTAGTAGCCACATGAGTACAGCTAGTCCTCGACCTGCAACCACAATGGAGCCCCAAATTTCTGTTGCTAAGCAAGGCAGTTGTTAAGTGAGCTTAGCCCCTCTTTACGACCTTTCTTGCCACGGCTGTTAAATGAATCACTGTGGTTGTTAAGTTGGTAACACCGCTGTTAAGTACATCTGACCTCCCCATTGACTTTGTCAGAAGGTCGCAAACGGGGATCACGGGACCCCCCAGAGACCGCAACTGACATAAGTACAGGCCAGTTTCAATACAATACAATAGTAGAGTTGGAAGGGACCTTGGAGGTCTTCTAGTCCAACCCCCTGCCTAGGCAGGAAACCTTATACTGTTTCAGAGAAATGGCTATCCAACATCTTCTTAAAGACTTCCAGTGTTGGGGCATTCACAACTTCTGGAGGCAACTTCTGTTCCACTGATTAATTGTTCTGTCAGGAAGTTTCTCCTCAGTTCTAAGTTGCTTCTCTCCTTGATTAGTTTCCACCCATTGCTTCTTGTTCTACCCTCAGGTGCTTTGGAGAATAGCTTGACTCCCTCTTCTTTGTGGCAGCCCCTGAGATATTGGAAGACTTCTATCATGTCTCCCCTAGTCCTTCTTTCTCTTAAGCTAAACATACCCAGTTCCTGCAACCGTTCTTCATATTTTTTAGTCTCCAGTCCCCTAATCCTCTTTGTTGCTCTTCTCTGCACTCTTTCTAGAGTCTCCACATCTTTTCTACATCGTGGCGACCAGAACTGGATGCCGTATTCCAAGTGTGGCCTTACGAAGGCCTTATAAAGTGGTATTAACCCTTCACATGATCTTGATTCTATCCCTCTGTTGATGCAGCCTAGAACTGGGTTGGTTTTTTTGGCAGCTGCTGCACACGGCTGGCTCCTATTTAAATGGTTGTCCACTAGGACTCCAAGATCCCTCTCACAGTTACTACTACTGAGCAAGGTACCACCTATACTGTACCTGTGCATTCCGTTTTTGTTGCCTAAATGTAGAACCTTACTCTTTTCACCATTGAATTTCATTTTATTAGATAGTGCCCAGTGTTCAAGTTTGTCAAGATCCTTCTGTATCTTAAGCCTATCTTCTGGAGTGTTGGCTATTCCTGCCAGCTTGGTGTCATCTGCAAATTTCCAAGCATCTGAATTCGTGATCATGTCACCGTGGGGGATGCTGCGACGGTCATAAGTGTGACAAACGGTCATAAGTTGCTTTTTTCACTGCCGTTATAACTTTTTTTTTTATTAAAAGAGTTTTGTACAAACAAATTTTCCCCCTTTTCACCCCCCCTCCACACAATATAAATCTCATACAAATGCTATACCCCCTCAACCCCCCCGCAAAAATTCACATTCAAATATTATACCAAACACTTTACCCCCTCCCCTCCCCCCATCTTAAAATAGATTACTCATAACCCCTCTCCTCCCAACAAAAACTATATAAATTACTCTTAAATTAATAATAACACATTGATCATTTTCTAAGCTAATTTAACATCTATAACTCTTAATATAAATTTCTCCTAGCCTAACAATGTTTCATTAGTCCCATCTTCTAATTTATTCATACATATATATTGCCCCACCCTCCACCCTAACCCTCCCCCACCTCCCACACAAACCCACCCCCCTGACTTCCGCTATACACCACTCTAACAATTCCAAACATCCCATATACTATTTACTCTGATCATCTATCGGTCTAAACATTCTTACCTAAAGGCTATTCAATCATTTCCAGTTGTAAAGTTTTATAATACATTGCAGTCAAACCATCAGTCCCTGGAGCCTTAGCTAATTTAAGTTGATTTATAACTAAAGTGATCTCATCAGCGGTTATAAGACGTTCCAAATTTGCCTTTTGAAACACAGAAATTTTTGCAACCCTTTTTCCTTCCAGAAAATCATCTATTAACTTGTTCTGTATATTATCCTGTACATATAGCTTAGTATAATAGTCCACAAATGATTTTTTAATCAACTCTTGTTGATATACCATCTTCCCTCGAAACTCAATTTTATCAATAATTCTGTCATTCATATTCCTTCTCAAAGTATATGCTAACCATCTACCAGGTTTATTAGCGTTGGCAAAGGTGTTATGTTTAGCAAATTGCAAATTGGTTGCTGTTTGTTCTGCTATAAGCATCTGAAATTGATCTTTCAACAGCTTTAGCGCCATCTGGAGCGCCTGGTCATTCGGGTTTATTATAAGCAGCTGTTCTTTGCGTTTTATTTCATCTTCCAATTCCATTCTCCTTTTCTGTCTAATTTGTTTGTGTTTAAAGTTCATATGTATCAGGACCCCACGCATATAAGCTTTACTTGCATCCCAAACTATTTCAATGGGAGTGCCCTTATTCATATTAAAACTGAAAAATTCCTTCATGTGTTTTTTAAGTTCATCAACATTTTTTTCATATCTAAATAAATTTTCATTTACTCTCCAAGACCTTCTTGGCCTCATCCCTAATTCAATTTGTAACCACACCGGACTATGATCGCTAAGTGACCTGGCGAAAATCTTGGATTTCTTGGCTTTAGGAAGTAGATCCGGTGTTAACAAAAAGAAATCAATCCTTGAAAAGGATTTATGTCTATCTGAATAGAAAGAAAAATCCATCTCATTTAGATGTTGCGTCCTCCAGACATCTTTTAATTTCAAATCGTCTTGTAAATCAAAAAAAGCCTTTGGTAATTTGGTAGTGAATTTCGTCTTTGTACTCTTGCCGTTATAACTTTGAATGATCACGACGTGAACTTTTGTAAGCCGAGGACAATCTGTAAATCGTAATTTTTTTAAAAAAAAATGAAACCAGTGGTCGGGGTGAAGGGCAAACAAGGACTCGAGCCAAAACTCAAGATCTCACAGACGACTAAAGAAGAGAAGGTCCAAGATATGGGACACAAGTCGAGGACTGCCTGTATAGTAGAATAACGAGTTGGAAGGAACCTTGGAGGTCTTCTAGTCCAACCCCCTGCTCAGGCAGGAGACCCTATCCCAGGGGTGTCAAACTTGCATTGTCACGTTGTCGTCACATGACATATTGTGACTCCCCCCCCCCTTCACTAAACAGGAGGTGGATGTGGCCAGTGTGTTAGGCATCCGGCCCGCAAGCCACAAGTTTGACACCCCGATATCATTTCAGAAAAATGGCTGTCCAGTCTCTTCTTTAAAAACCTCCAGTGTTGAAGCACCCACAATTTCTGGAGGCAAGTAGTTCCACTGGTTAGTGGTTCTGACTGTCTCCTTAGTTCTAAATTGCTTCTTTCCTTGATTTGTTTCCATCTGTTGCTTCTTGTCCTGCCCTTAGGTGCCTTGGAGAATAGTTTGGCTCCCTCTTCTTTGTGGCAACTCCTGAGATATTGGAACAATGCTATCATGTCTCCCTTAGTCCTTCTTTCTCTTAAGCTAGACATACCCAGTTCCTGCAAACTGTTCTTCAAATGTTTTATACTCCAGTCCCCTAATCCTCTTTGTTGCTCTTCTCTGCACTCTTTCTAGAGTCTCCACATCTTTTCTACATCGTGGCGACCAAAACTGAATGCCGTATTCCAAGTGTGGCCTTACCAAGGCATTATACAATACCCTCGGGGCAGTTTACAAAGTCAGCCTCTTGTCCTCAATTTAATGACTTTGGAAGGATGGAAGCCTGAGTCTACCTTGAGCTCCCTTAGGATCAAACCTCAGGCAAATGCCTCTTTCTAACCGCTGTGCCACCAGAGCTGTGTAAAGATGCCCTTTAAAAGCAGAGATACTTTTCTTCTGGAAGATTTTGACTTCTGCAGTCTGTGGAGAAGTATGACGCCGATAACTCTGAGAAAGATGATAATCAGATTACCACTGGTGATAGTCGCTTCAAAGGGAGATAATTGTCATCTGGACTGAATGAGGTCAAAATAGTTCAGCGCACTTTTTTCAACCTTGGCCGCTTTAAGGCATATGGACCGCAACATCCAGAATTCCCCAGCCAGCCCTTGGCAACCTTTATGAAGTCTGGATTTCAACTCCCAGAATTCCTCAGTCAGCATTTCTGGGAGTTGAAGTCCACTCCTCTTAAAGACGCCACGGTTGGAAAAAAATACAGTTTTAAGGAGACTGTCTGGCCTGCAGCCATCTTTTCTTTTGGATCTTTGGCCTGCCGCACTTTCTATTATTCTACTATGCATTTTCTATTGTGGGAAAACGGGAGGGGGGGATTGTACGGAGTTAGATGATATCTAGCCATAACAACCTTCTTTCTAGAAAGCCAAGGTCATCCTTTGTCTCTGCACCTCTGCACCTGACCGGATCTGGATGGGTGGAAGCCGCCAGCGTGGCAGTGGGAGATTGGACCATGGGATGGACTTGTGGGTGCGGGGGCAAGATCTTGAATTTTGAACTGGGTGGGGGAAACAGGGAAGCTTTCAGATTTGGGTTTCCCCAGATGTGCCAACATGGCTCTCTTAATAAATTGGAAATTTGTGGTATCCTTTGCCTCGGACTTTAATTTAATTTTGGATGCTATTTGGAACCCTGATCTGTGATGGTCACATGTGGTATTCAGCTGGTTCGGACCCGTTCGAGT
>NC_138548.1:9406965-9659465 GCF_964273705.1 Natrix helvetica
CAAGAGAAGACCCCAGATGGCCCTTTCCCCATAACCAAGGAGGGTCAGCATGAAACCAAAGTAGAAAGTCCAGTAAGAATATCCTTTGCTTCTTTTGTGGAAGGCTTCATTTTCCATTTGCTTCATGCTTCTGGATCTCCCCAAGTATGTCCAGATTCCAAATTGAACACTAACAATCAACAGGAGACATCCAGGTTAGAAGAAAGAAGGTGGTGGGAAGAAGCATTGAATCTCTCTCTTGAAACCTTTCAGAGAAGGCTAGAAGTTTAGAATAGAAGAACAGAGTTGGAAGGGACCTTGGAGGTCTTCTAGTCCAACCCCTGCTTAGGCAGGAAACCCTACATCACTTCAGACAAATGGTTAAACAACATCTTCTTAAAAACTTGAAGTGTTGGAGCATTCATAACTTCTGCAGGCAAGTTGTTCCACCGATTAATTGTTCTGTTAGGAAATTTCTCCTTTGTTATAAGTTGCTTCTCTCCTTGATTAGTTTCCATCGCTTCTTGTCCTGCCTTCACATGTTTAGAGAATAGCTTGACCCCCTCTTCTTTGTGACAGTCCCCAATGTGATATTGGAAGACTGCTATGATGTTACCCCTAGTCCTCTCTTCATTAAACTAGACATACCCAATTCCTACAACCGTTCTTGGTATATTTTAGCCTCCAGTCCCCCAAACATCTTTGTTGCACTTCTCCATACTCTTTTTAGAAAAGGACCAAGGGAGACATGATAGAAAACTTCCAATATCTCAAAAAAAAAAAAATAGGGGATGACATAATAACAGTATTCCAGTATTTGAGGGGCTGCCACAAACAAGAGGGAGTCAAGCTATTCTCCAAAGCACCAGAGGATGGATGGATGATGATGGATGGATGGATGGATGGATAGATGGATGGATGGATAATAGATGGATGGATAATAGATGAATGGATGGATGGATGAATGAATAATAGATGTATGTATGTATGTATTTATGTATGTATGTATGTACGTACGTATGTATGTATAATAGATGGATGGATGGATGGATGGATGGATGGATGGATCTATCATCCATCCATCCATCCATCCATCTATCTATTATACATGCATACGTATGATAGATCGATAGATCGATAGATCGATAGACAGACAGACAGATAGATAAATGAGAGAGAGGGAGAGGGAGAAAGACACTGTAGAGATAGATTGGTAGAAATGGATGGATGGATGGATAGATGGATGGATTGATCGATGGATCGATGGATGGAAGGAAGGAAGGAAGGAAGGAAGGAAGGAAGGAAGGAAGGAAGGAAGGAAGGAAGGAAGATACCCCTTAGAAGCCATTACAACTCTGTGGTTTGATTGTCTCTTTTCCAGAATGACCGTAACCTCCCAGTTCCTTCTCCATGGGTGGTGACAATTACAGCTTACTGGAACTTCTCAATCCCCAGAAGATTTTCATCCACCAGAAGCAGAGAAGCAGCAACTGGCTAGTGAGAGAAGGCTGGGCCAAAGAGCTTTACGGGCAACAAGATGACAGGTCGAGCACCACCACCACCCATATGGCGCCCACCCCCAACATACCCACCACCCTCTATGCCTAGCCCCTATCCAGGCTACCCACCGCCGGGATATCCATCCCATTATAGAAGTTACCCACCGTCAGTCTATGTGACAGAGCCGGTGTACACCAGGGAACAGGCCCACGCGGCTGGCTGTCTGGAAGGCTGTTGCATAGTGCTCTGCTGTTGCTGGATCTGCGAACTCTTCTCACGCCTCTTCTCTGCCCGTGCTCTTTAGGATCGCAACTATCAAAAACCCAGATGGGCATCATCGTCTTCTCATACGGCTTTCCAGGACTATAATAAACAATAAACATCTTTCTAACAGGGAGAAGGACCTGTGTCTATCCAGTTCCAGTGTTCACTTTATTTCATGCACCAGGTTAGACACTGTGAGACTGACTTCTAAACCGCGAACGTCAGCTGGGTGGCTTTGGGCCAATCAACAGGTAACTATGAGTTCTAGTCCCACCTTAGCCATGAAAGCAGGTTGAATTGACTTTGGGTCAATCAGCAGTAGACTGTAAATTCTAGCCCCTCCTTAGCCATGAAAACCAGTTGGGTGACTTTGGGCCAATCACCAGATGACTATGAATTCTAGTCCCTCCTTTGGCATGAAAGCCAATGGGGTAGCTTTGAACCAATCAGCAGTAGACTGTAAATTCTAGCCCCTCCTTAGCCATGAAAACCAGTTGGGTGACTTTGGGCCAATCACCAGATGACTATGAATTCTAGTCCCTCCTTTGGCATGAAAGCCAATGGGGTAGCTTTGAGCCAATCAACAGGAGACACTGAGTTCTAGTCCCACCTTAGCCATGAAAACCAGTTGGGTGACTTTGGGCCAATCACCAGAAGATTGTGAGTTCTAGCCCCGCCTTAGGCATGAAAGCCAATGGGGTAGCTTTGAACCAATCAGCAGTAGACTGTAAATTCTAGCCCCTCCTTAGCCATGAAAACCAGTTGGGTGACTTTGGGCCAATCACCAGATGACTATGAATTCTAGTCCCTCCTTTGGCATGAAAGCCAATGGGGTAGCTTTGAGCCAATCAACAGGAGACACTGAGTTCTAGTCCCACCTTAGCCATGAAAACCAGTTGGGTGACTTTGGGCCAATCACCAGAAGATTGTGAGTTCTAGCCCCACCTTAGGCATAAAAGCCAATGGGGTTACTTTGGGCCAATCAGCAAGAGACACTGAGTTCTAGTCCCACCTTACGCACGAAAGGTTAGGGGTAACTTTGTGTCAATCAGGAGACAGTGAGTTCTAGTCCTGCCTTAGGCATGAAAGATTACTGGGTGACTTTGGCCTAGTCCCTCTCTCCCTGCCCAACTGAAGAGAGAGGCACTGTTCGTTACTTTGAGTTTTCAGTAAAAATAATCGCAGAAATGAATCAAACAATCAATCAATCAATCGATCAATAACCAAAACGAAGAAAAATCCAAATGCCAGGACTCGAGGCATTAAAATTCAGCCCTGGTCCTCTAAAGCCTAAAATGGGAAAACTTAAATTGGGATCTACGAGAGGACTGGAAAAGAGTGGATGTGGTTACAACCTATTTTTAAAAAAGGAGGGAGGGGGGGAAATGGATCCAGGAAATTATAGGCCAATCAGCTTGAGATCAATACCTGGGAAAATCCTTCAACAGGTAATTAAGCGACGGATTTGTGAGCATATAAAATGAAGGTGACCTACAAGAAAGGGATGCCGTGGCTCAGTGGCTAAGACGCTGAGCTTGTCGATCAGAAAGGTCGGCAGTTCGGCGGTTCGAATCCCTAGCACCGCGTAAAAGAGTGAGCTCCTGTTACTTATCCCAGCTTCTGCCAACCTAGCAGTTCGAAAGCACGTTAAAAATGCAAGTAGAAAAATAGGAACCACCTTTGGAGGGAGCGTTTCTGGGAGATGAAGTCCATTCAAGCCTCCACGGTTGGAAAAAATACAGTTTTACGGTTACATTAATCCTCGGGAGGCCTCTGATCCGTGATGGTTAGATGTGGTATTCAGCCAGTTCGGACCAGTTTGGACCAGTTCGGTCGAACTGGTAATGGAAATTTTGAGTAGTTCAGAGAACCGACAAATACTACCTCTGTTTGGCCCCGCCCTCCCATCCCCATAATTCCCCACCCTATATCTCCTTGTTTTTTTTAGCTCAGCTGATTCGTGCGTCAGAGGGGATTGCTGAGCCTCAGCTGAGCTAAAAAACCAGCTCAGCTCACCAGCGCTGACACCAGGGAGGGTATTTGAGTGCTGCAAGCGTGTGAAGGGCTCTCTCAGAACCAGTAGTAAAAGATTTGGAATCCTACCACTGGTGATGGTGATGTCATAAAACGCAAGGGAAGACCCCAGGTGGCCCTTTCCCCATAACCAAGGAGGGTCAGAAGGAAACCAAAGATGATCCAGTAAGAACATCCTTTGCGTCTTTTGTGGATGGCTTTGTTTACGTCCCGCTTCTTGGGCTCCCCAAATGTGTCTGGATTCCGAACCGAACACTAACAATCATCAGGAGACATCCAGGTTAGAAGAAAGAGGGAGGTGGGAAGAAGCATTGAATCTCTCTCTTGAAACCTTTCAGAGAACGCTAGAAGTTTGGAATAGAAGAACAGAGTTGGAAGGGACCTTGGAGGTCTTCTCGTCCAACCCCCTTCTTAGGCAGGAAACCCTATACCACTTCAGACAAATGGTTATCCAACATCTTCTTCAAAATTTCCAATGTTGGAGCATTCACAACTTCTGGAGGCAATTCGTTCCACTGATTAATTGTTCTCACTGCCAGGAAATTTCTCCTTATTTCTAGGTTGAATCTCTCCTTGGTCAGTTTCCATCCATTATTCCTTCTCTGGCCTTCAGGTGCTTTGGAAAATAACTTGAACCCCTCCTCTTTGTGGCAGCTCCTCAAATATTGGAAGACTGTTATCATGTCTCCCCTAGTCCTTCTTTCTATTAAACTAGACATACCCAGTTCCTTCAACTGTTCTTCATATGTTTTAGTCTCCAGTCCCTTAATCATCTTTGTTGCTCTCTAGAAAGAGTCTCCACATCTTTTCTACATTGTGGCGACCAAAACTGAGGATGATTAGGGGAATGGAGGCTAAAACATATGAAGAACACTTGCAGGAACTAGGCATGGCCAGTCTAGTGAAGAGAAGGACCGGAGGAGACATGATAGCAGTCCCCCAATATTTGAAGGGCTGCAAAGAGAGTGAGTGGGTCAAGCTATTTTCCAAAGCACATGAAGGCCAGACGAGGAATAATGGATGGAAACTGAAGAAGCAGAGATTCAACCTGGAAATCAGGAGAAATTTTGGGGGACACTAAGAACAATCAATCAATGAAACAGAAGTTGCGGGAGCTTCATTCCTGAAAGCTTTCAAGAAGAGACTGGAGTGCCATCTGTCAGAAATGGTGTAGGGACTCCTGCTTGGGCGGTGGGGGTTGGACTAGATGACCCGCAAAGTCCCGTCCAACTCTGTTAATCTGTAATCTGTCGAACTGGATGCAGTATTCCAAGTGTGGCATCATCAGTGCGGTATAGAGTGATACTACCCTGTTTCCCTGAAAATAAGACCTCCCCGGATAATACGCCCAATCGGGCTTTTGAATGCATGTCCTAAAATAGGTCCTTCCCGAAAATATTGCAACACAGCAGCGGCCATGAGGTGACCACACTCGCCGCCTCCTGCACCTCAAAAATAATAAGACCTCCCTGAAAATAAGGCCAACTGCTTATTTCAGGAGTCAAAAGAAAATAAGACCCTGTTACTTTCGGAGAAACACAGTATCAGTTCTCGTGATCTTAAAAGATTCTGCAAGATTATTATTTTTTACTGTAGCCTTACAATGAAGTGTTTCCTGTCAGAAAGGCGAACACCCAACGTGCTAAATAAGTCAAGCACAACATTGATTGACTTCGCACATGAGGGCCACCCAGTCTATGTAAGGCAGGGGTGTCCAAACTTGTCAACTTTAAGACTTGTGGACTTCAACTCCCAGAATTCCCCAGCCAGCTATGCTGGCTGGGGAATTCTGAGAGTTGAAGTCCACAAGTCTTAAAGTTGACAAGTTTGGACACCCCTGATGTAAGGTCACTGCATCCTTATTTTATACTCATCACACAGGTTGTATCCCTTGGATTGACGGCCTGCTGTGTGTACCCCTTTTGCTTATCAGCCATGGCACGGCGGCAGCTAAATTTTTTTAGATACAAGATCAGGGGTCTCCTACTTGGCAACTTTAAGACTTATGGGCTTCAACTCCCAGAATTCCTCAGCCAGACATGTATACATCTGAAATAGACGGCGTTGTTTTTCGGTATCATATAAAATATGTGGGTATGTCAGAGGTGGTATGGTGCCAGTTGGCACCGGTTCGGGCCTGCGGTAGTAGCGGCGGTGCGAGGCTCCGCCCACCCTCCCTGACGTCATCCGGAACCTTCTGGGCACGCATGCGCCGCCACTACCGAACCAGTAGTGAAGGGAATAAATACCATTACTGGGTTATATGCATACTTTTGTATTTATTTGTTTATTTTGTCATGTTCATGGAATGTATATTGGAGGTGGTGACCCTTGGAGAGCTGTACGCAATGAAATTTCATTTTAATGTATGCCGACCAGTGTACATTCAAAGCGACAATAAAGTTATTCTATTCTATTCTATTCTATTCTATTCTATTCTATTCTATTCTATTCTATTCTATTCTACTCTACTCTACTCTACTCTACTCTACTCTACTCTACTCTACTCTACTCTACTCTAGCCATGCCAACTTGGTTAATCAGACCATCAGATTCTGGCATGAGTAAATCCACACAATCTACCACCATCAATCTGGAGGAGTCTTATTTCTGCATGGGGCTGAAATTTCACCCAACCTTATCTGGAGCTGCTGAGAAGCCTGGATTAGGGATGCTGGCTGGGGAATTCTGGGAGTTGAAGTCCACAAGTCTTAAAAGGTGCCACGTTTGGAGACCTCTGAACTAATATCTTAGTCTTATTTATCAGATTTCTAGAAGGAGTGGGGTGGGCGGGTGGGTGGGAAACAGGGCTAGGTTGCAGAAGTTTGAATAATTTCTTTTAGGAACAGATGTATTATAACTTCAGGTTCATGAGCCTCAAGACCTAGAATTCCTTGATTTCCTTACTTACTGTAGTGGTATGCAGTCTGGATTCCCAGGAATGGGATGGCTGCATTCCATAGAGGACAAAGGCAATGAAACTTAAGATAGTTTGGTTGCGAAAAATAGAAGTAAGAAAGCTGTAGCCTAGCAATTCTCAGAGTACCAATACAAGTAGTCTCGACTTACAGCCATTTCGCTTAGTGACTGCAAAGTTACAACAGCACTGAAAAAAGTGGCTTATGACTGTTTCTCACACTAAAAACCTTTGCAGCCTCCCCATGGTCATGGGATCAAAATTCAGCCCCATGGCAACTGCTGCGCATGTATGATGCTTGTAGTATCGTAGAGTCATGTGATCACTTTTTGTGACCTTCTGACCAGGAAGGTCAATGGGGAAGCCATATTCACTTAACCAATGTGTTATTTGATTAACAACCGCAGTGATTTCCTTACCAACTGTGGAAAGGAATGTTGTAAAATGGAACAAAACTCACAACTGTCTCATGAAGATGATAGATAGATAGATAGATAGATAGATAGATAGATAGATAGATAGATGGATGGATGGATGGATGGATGGATGGATGGATGGATGGATGGATGGATGGATGATGGATAGATGGATGATGGATGATGGATGGATGGATGATGGATGATGGATGATGGATGATGAATGATGGATGGATGGATGGATGATGGATGGATGATGGATGATGGATGGATGGATGATGGATGATGAATGATGGATGGATGGATGGATGGATAGATAGATGGATGGATGGATGATGGATGGATGGATGATGGATGGATGGATGGATGATGGATGATGAATGATGGATGGATGGATGGATGGATAGATAGATAGATAGATGGATGGATGGATGGATGGATGGATGATGGATGGACGGATGGACGGATGATGGATGATGGATGATGAATGATGGATGGATGGATGGATGGATGGATAGATAGATGGATGAATGATGGATGGATGGATAGATGGATGGATGGATGGATGATGGATGATGGATGGATGGATGATGGATGATGAATGATGGATGATGAATGATGGATGGATAGATAGATGGATGGATGATGGATGGATGGATGATGGATGGATGGATGGATGATGGATGGATGGATGGATGGATGGATGGATGATGAATGATGGATGGATGATGAATGGATGATGGATGGATGGATGGTGGATGGATGGATGATGGATGGATGGATGATGGATGATGGATGATGAATGATGGATGGATGATGAATGATGGATGGATGATGGATGATGAATGATGGATGGATGATGGATGTATGATGGATGGATGGATGGATGGATGGATGATGGATAATGAATGATGGATGGATGGATGATGGATGATGGATGAATGATAGATGGATGATGGATGGATGATGGATGGATGAATGGATGGATGATGGATGGATGGATGGATGATGGATGATGGATGATGGATGATGAATGATGAATGATGGATGGATGGATAGATAGATGGATGGATTAATGATGGATGATGGATGATGGATGGATGATGGATGATGGATGGATGGATGGATGATGGAAGGATGGATGGATGGTTGATGAATGAAGGATGGATAGATGGATGGATGATGAATGGATTGATGGTTGATGAATGATGGATGGATGGATGGATGGATGGATGGATGGATGATGGATGGATGGATGATGGATGATGAATGATGGATGGATGATGGATGATGGATGATGGATGGATGGGTGGATGGGTGGATGGGTGGATGGGTGGATGGGTGGATGGGTGGATGGGTGGATGGGTGGATGGATGGATGATGATTTAGGATGATTACAACTCTGTGGTTTGATTGTCTCTTTTCCAGAATGACCGTAAACCCCCTGTTCCTTCTCCATGGGTGGTGACAATCACAGCTTCCTGGAACTTCTCAATCCCCAGAAGGTTTTCATCCACCAGAAGCAGAGAAGCAACAACTGGCTGGTCAGAGAAGGCTGGGCCGAAGAGCTTTACGGGCAACAAGATGACAGGTCTACCACCACCAACACCACCCATACCGCACCCACCTCCACCATCCCCAACAACCCAACCATCCCCTATGCCATATCCAGGCTACCCACCGCCAGGATATCCACCCTCTTATGGAGGTTACCCACCACCAGTCCGTGTCTACGTGACGGAGCCAGCATACACCAGGGAACAGGCCCACGCGGCTGGCTGGCTGGAAGGCTGTTGCACGGCCCTCTGCTGTTGCTGGCTCTGCGAACTCTTTGCACGCCTCTTCCCTCCCCGTGCTCTTTAGGATCGCAACTATCAAAAACCCAGCTGGGCATCATCATCTGATACGGCTTTCCAGGACTTTAATAAACAATAAACATCTTTCTAACAGGGAGAAGGACCTGTGTCTATCCAATTCCAGTGTTCATTTCATTTCATGCACCAGGTTAGGAACTATGAGACTAACTTCTAATCCTGCCTTAGCCATAACTTTAACTTTATTGAATTTCTAGACCGCCCCTCTCTCAAAAGAGACTCGGGGCGGTGTACAGTCATATTAAAAAAGTTAAACAGTAAATATACATATTATAAGTATGCAATAAATAAATTAAGCATAGGACTGGAGGAGGTAGTGAAAGTTCCCTGTACAATTTAGTTAAGTTAGATTAAAAAAAAAATTTTTTTTTAATTTAAAAAGTTAAAAACATTAACCTTAAAAGCTATCCCAAATAAAATATCCACCAGGAGGTAAGAGTAGAACTATAAGTGGGCCAGGCCGGCTAATCGGAACAGGTGAGTCTTAAGTTTTTGTCGGAAGGAGCGGAAGTCGGTAGTAGTTATAATGTCGGGGGGGAGGTCATTCCAGAGGGTTGGGCCCATCACAGAGAAGGCTCTACTCCTAGGCGCCGCCCGTTGGCACTGCTTGGTGGACGGCACCCGGAGGAGTCCCTCCCTGTGTGAGCGAATTGGTCGCAGGGATGTATGTGGTAGAATGCGATCCCGCAGGTAACTAGGCCCTGTGCCATGGAGCGCTTTGAAGATGGTAATCAACACCTTGAAACGCACCCGAAAAACCACAGGCAGCCAGTGCAGCTCGCGCAGGAAAGGTGTTATGTGGGAGTACCTAGTACTCCCCATGATGGCCCGCGCGACCGCATTCTGAACTAGCTGTAGTCTTCGGGTTCATCTCAAGGGGAGCCCCATGTAGAGAGCGTTGCAGTAGTCCAGACGAGACGTCACCAGTGCATGAGTGACTGTACGTAAGGCATCCCGGTCCAATAGGGGGCGCAATTGGCGCACCAGGCGAACCTGGTGGAACGCCCCCCTTGCCACGGCTGCCACATGGTCATCCATCGACAGCCGGGCATCTAGGAGGATGCCCAAATTGCACGCCCGTTCCACAGGGGGCAGTTGTTCACCCCCTATGGCCAGTGATGGAATCAACTGGTTGAACCGAGGCGCCGGTAACTACAGCCACTCAGTCTTGGAGGGGTTGAGTTTGAGTCTGTTGTCCCCCATCCAGACCCGGACGGCTTCCAAAAACCGGGACATCATTTCGACAGCCTCGTTGGGGTGGTTTGGGGTGGAAATGTACAGCTGAGTGTCATCAGCGTACAGATGGTATCCAACCCCAAAACCACGGATGATCTCACCCAGCGGCTTCACATATGTGTTGAACAGAAGGGGCGAGAGGACCGACCCCTGCGGCACCCCACAAGTGAGTGACCTCAGGGTCGACCTCTGCCCCCCTGCCAACACACATTGCGTCCGGTCAGAGAGGTAGGAGCCGAACCACCGCAAAACGGTGCCCCCAACTCCCATCCCCTCCAGCCGGCGCAATAGGATACCATGGTCGATGGTAACAAAAGCCGCTGACAGATCTAATAGGACCAGGATAGAGGAACAACCCCTATCCCTGGCCCTCCAGAGATCATCAACCAACGTGACCAAGGCCGTCTCCGTGCTGTGCCCGGGTCGGAAACCAGACTGGCGCGGGTCTAGATAGTCGGTTTCTTCCAGGTGTCGCGGAAACTGCTGTGCCACCACATTCTCTACAACCTTCGCTAAAAAGGGAAGGTTGGAGACAGGACGATAATTAGCTAGTTCCGTCGGGTCCAGGGAAGGCCTCTTGAATAAGGGCCTCACCACCGCCTCTTTCAAGGCGGCCGGTAGGGACCCCTCACCCAATGAGGCGTTCACTAGGCCCAGGAGCCAGCCTCGTGTCACTTCCCAGGATGCCAGTACCAGCCAGGAGGGGCACGGGTCCAATAAACATGTAGTGGGTCGCAGCCGTCCACGCAACCTGTCCAAATCCTCGGGGGCAACAGAATCAAACTCCTCCCAGAATGGTCTCTCAAGACTCGCTGTTGACGACTCCTCTGGTCCACTGAAGGGGGCCCATCCACTCCGGATCTGAGCGATTTTATCCTGCAGATATTCTCCAAACTCCTCTGCTCTGCCCTGCAAAGGGGCTTCCCGCGGCTTCTGTAATAAGAGGGAGCGGGTTACCCGAAACAGGGCAGCAGGGCGGTTATCAGCGGACGCAAGAAGAGCAGCACAATGTCTACGTTTGGCCACTCTTAATGCCACAAGGTAAGTCCGTGAATAGGCTCTTACCTGTGTTCGATCAGATTCGGAGCGCGAGGACCTCCACCTGCTCTCTAGGCGTCTCCTATGGCATTTCATCACCCTCAGGTCCTCGGTGAACTAAGGAGCCAGGGTGGTTCATTGCCGTAGGAGAGGCCGCAAAGGCGCAACCCAGTCCAAGGCCCCGGCAGCCGCCCTATTCCAGGCGGTCACTAGGTCCTCCGACCGAGAGCGGGTCACGGCTACAGGAAGTGGCCCAAGCTCCGTCTGGAATCTATCCGGTTCCATCAGGCGCCTGGGGCGGTACCAGCTTGGACAGTCTGGTTCCGCCTCCCCGCGGTGGGGGGTAGCGCCAGGGAAGTCGAGCCGGAGAGATGAGTGATCTGACCATGACAGGGGGGTAATAACTACATCCCCTATTCCCAGATCACTCGTCCACTGTTCAGATACAAAAACAAGGTCCAGCGTGTGACCACCCTCGTGTGTGGGGCCCTGAATTAATTGGGTCAGGTCCATGGCTGTCATGGAAGCCATGAACTCCCGAGCCACCTCGGACGCTTCCCCCGTCGACGGCAGGTTGAAATCCCCCATAACCACAAGTTTGGGGGTATCAACTGCCATTTCTGAGATCAGCTCGAGGAGCTCGGGCAGGGCTGCTGATGCATAGCGAGGAGCCAAGTATACAATCAGCAGACCCCACTGCCTCCCTGGGCCCCATTTCACACCAAGGGACTCACACCCGGGTATCTGAGGTACAGTGAACTCTCTTGGCTCCAGACCTTCCCGTATAACTACCGCCACCCCACCACCCTTACCCAGGGCCCGGGGCTGATGGAATGCATGGAAACCCGGTGGGCACATCTCCACGAGGGGTAAGCCACCCTCGTGGCCCAACCAGGTCTCCGTTATCCCTGCAAGGTCCAGCTCCCCCCTCTCTGAGATCAACTCATTAATGAAAGCCATGAAAGCCATGAAAGGCAGTTGGGTGACTTTGGGTCAATCAGCAGGTGACTATGAGTTCTAGTCCTGCCTTAGTCATGAAAGCCAATGGGGTGATTTTTGGTCTATCAGCAGGAGACAATGAGTTCTAGTCCTGTCTTAGGCATGAAAGATTACTGGGTGACTTTGGGCTAGTCCCTGTCTCTCTCCCCACCCAACTGAAGAGAGAGGAACTGTTGGTCACTTTGAATTTTTTGTAAAAATAATGGCGGAAATCAATCAACCAATAACAGTCAATGACCAACAAGGAGAAAAATCCAAATGCCACGACTCCTGACATTCAAATTCAGCCCTGGTCCTCTAAAGTCTAAAATGAGAAAAATTAAATTATGATCTATCAGAGGACAGGAAAAGTGTGGGTGTGGAAGAAGAGGGGGGGGGAATTGATCCTGGAAATTAGAGGCCAATCAGCTTGAGATCAATACCTGGGAAAATCAAGTGCTGGAATTGTGAGCATTTAAAATGAAGGGACATGGTGGCTCAGTGGCTAAGACGCTGAGCTTCGTCGATCAGAAAGGTCAGCCGTTCGAAACCCTAGCGCTGCGTAATGGAGTTCCTTGTCCCAGCTTCTGCCAACCTGGCAGTTCAAAAGCATGTAAAAATGCAAGTAGAAAAATAGGAACCACCTTTGGTGGGAAGGTAACAGCGTTCCGTGAGCCTTCGGTGTTTTGGCACGCCAGCCACAAGACCAAGGAGACGTCTTCGGACAGTGCTGGCACCTAAAAGGAACAAGGTGATTACTAGAAGACCTCATGGGTTTGTGTCTAAATGTTTTATCTTTGGGGTGGAAAAGCATGCGCGAAGATGGCGGCGATGGCAGCTCTTTCTTCTTGCTGCACTGATGCTCCCACTGCTGGGATGGGCACTGCCCAGCCCTACTGCCACTCCTTCCACCACCACTGCCCTCTCCTGCTGCTGCCCTCTTCTTCCGCTATCACCCTCTCCAACATGTGAAGTTTGCAGGGCTGTCCCCGCCGCAATGCTTACCTGTGTGTAGGCAGGAGGAGGCATCGGATGCATGTGGGAAGGCGAGGCAAGGCAAGCGTCCAAATGGGCAAACCGGTTCAGGGGTGTGGCCAGCCAGTTGGATATTCCTGCCAGCTTGGTGTCATCTGCAAATTTGATGAGTTCCCTATCTAGCCCCTCATCCAAATCATGGATGAAGGTGTTGAAAAGTACTGGGCCTAAACCAGATCCAGAGAGAGAGAGAGAGAGAGCGCTGCGCACGCACGAAGTGTTCTCTCAGAACCGGTAGTAAAAGATTTGGAATCCTACCACTGGTGATGGTGATGTCATAAAAAGCAAGGGAAGACCCCAGGTGGCCCTTTCCCCATAACCAAGGAGGGTCAGCATGAAATCAAAGATGATCCAGTAAGAACATCCTTTGCGTCTTTTGTGGATGGCTTTGTTTGCGTCCTGCTTCTTGGGCTCCCCAAATGTGTCAGGATTCCGAACCAAACACTAACAATCATCAGGAGACATCCAGGTTAGAAGAAAGAGGGTGGTGGGAAGAAGCATTGAATCTCTCTCTTGAAACCTTTCAGGGAAGGCTAGGAGTTTAGAATAGAAGAACAGAGTTGGAAGGGACCTTGGAGGTCTTCTAGTCCAACCCCCTTCTTAGGCAGGAAACCCTATACCACTTCAGACAAACGGTTATCCAACATCTTCTTCAAAACTTCCAATGTTGGAACATTCACAACTTCTGGAGGCAACTTCTGTTCCGCTGATTAGTTGTTCTCACTGTCAGGAAGTTTCTCCCCAGTTCTAAGTTGCTTCTCTCCTTGATTAGTTTCCACCCATTGCTTCTTCTTCCACCCTCAGGTCCCTTGGAGAATAGTTTGACTCCCTCTTTTTTGTGGCAGCCCCTGAGATATTGGAAGACTGCTATCATGTCTCCCCTAGTCCTTCTTTCTCTTAAGCTAAACATACCCAGTTCCTGCAACCGTTCCTCATATGTTTTAGTCTCCAGTCCCCTAATCCTCTTTGTTGCTCTTCTCTGCACTCTTTCTAGAGTCTCCACATCTTTTCTACATCATGGCGACCCGAACTGAGCTCCTCTGGTTTGTCACAGCTTTCTTATTAACAGACCAGTGGGTATCCCAAATCCACAATTCTCAGCAGTCCCGATAGGGTTAGGAAAACTCCAGCCCCATGGAGATACATGACTCACTTAGGTTGATGATGGTCCAGGGGTGGATTTACACATGCCAAAATCCAATGGGCTGCTCAACCAATGTTTGTTGGATAAACCACAGGGGTGTTGTCAAAATGTAATGGGCGTGTGAGGAGGGCCTTGGGGGACGAGAGGAAGAGATGCTGCCTGGGAAATTATCAGATAAGAGAGGGAGAAGCACCCCTCCCCCAGTGGCTTAATGGTCAGAGGAAGGAACATAGGAAGGACCAGGACACAAGCAATTAAAAATGGTAGCAGAGAGTTTCTACGGGAGTTTCTATGATTGTAGAATCATAAAGCTGGAAGGGACCTTGGACAGGGGGTGGGATTCAGATGGCTTGGACCGGTTCAGGCGAACCGGATGTTAATTTAATTAATTTCGCCCAACAGGTAGTTACAAGGGCTGGCTGACGCCGCCCACCCCACCCCTCCCAGGAGTCTCCATGGGCTCTGCATGGGCGAAAAATGGGCCTACTGGGAGTACCAAAAGTCCAGAAATTGGCCTGTTTCTAGCCCCCCCGAGGGCCTCCAGAGCCTGAAGGAGAGTGAAGAAAGCCTCTGGAGTCTGGGGAGGGTGAAAACACCCCCACCCCCCATGGTGCAGGAAGCCGACTAGGCCACGCCCACCCAGCAACTGGGCAGAGAACCGGTTGCTAAACAGGTGGCACGTGGAGCCATTTGTCAGGGTACGCGAGGCGCTGCCCTGTCAGCTGGCCAGCACGCATGCGCGCGCTGGCCAGCTAAGTTCACCCTTTTTCAAGCCATTTTTCGCCCTCCCCAGGCTCCAGAGGCTTTATAGGAGCCTGGGGAGGGCGAAAAGAGCCTCCCCTGCCTCCCCCCCCGGCAGCCCTCCGGAGGCTTCAGGGACCGTCCAGAGGCTTCCCTAAAGCCTTCGGAGCGCTCAAAACAATCCTCCGAGCAAACCGGAAGTGCTCGGAGGGTCGTTTTGAGCGCTCCAAAGGCGTCTGGGACCGTCCGGAGGCTTCCCTGACGCTTCCAGGAGGAGTGGAGAAAGACTATTCTCCAAGGCATCTGAGGGTAGAACAAGAAGCAATGGGTGGAAACTAATCAAGGAGAGAAGCATCTAAGAACTGAGGAGAAACTTCCTGACAGTTAGAACAATTAATCAGTGGAACAGAAATTGCCTCCAGAAGTTGTGAATGCCCCAACACTGAAAGCCTTTAAGAAGATGTTGGATAGCCATTTGTCTGAAACGGTATAGGGTTTCCTGCCTAGGCAGGGGGTTGGACTAGAAGACCTCCAAGGTCCCTTCCAACTCTACTATTGTATTATTGAGGCTCTAGAAAGGGTGCATAGAAGAACAATGAAGATGATGAGGGGGCTGGAGGCTAAAACGTATCAAGAATGGTTGCAGGAACTGGGCGTGGCTAGTCTAGTGAAGAGAAGAACCAGAGGAGACATTATAGCAATGTCCCAACATTTGAGGGGCTGCCATAGAGAGGAGGGGATCGAACTATTTTCCAAACCCCCCAAAGATGAGGAATAATGGATGGAAACTGACCAAGAAGAGATTCAATCTGGAAATAAGGAGGAATATTCTAACAGTGAGAACAATCAACCCATGGAACAAAAGTTGCCTTCAGAAGTTGTGGGAGCTTCATCCCTGGAGGCTTTGGAGAAGAGACTGGACTGGCCTCTGTCAGAAATGGTGTAGGGTCTGCTTGGGCAGGGGGGTTGGACTAGATGACCTTCCAACTCTGTTAATCTGTAATCCGTTGAACTGGATGCAGTATTCCAAGTGTGGCCTCATCGGTGCAGTATAGAGTGCAGTAGTGGGATTCAGCCGGTTTAGACAGATTCGGACATACCAATAGTGGCGACCTGCAGGTGGGCGTGGGCCCGCCTACCCTGGCGCTATGCCATCCTATTTAGCCATGTTTTCTAGGCCACGCACATGCATGCAAGCCCCACGCGCGAGCAAAGCACATGCATGCAAGGCCGCGCGCATGTGCAGAAGGCGAGTGAGCCAAGTGAGTGCGCGCGCGTGCACGCTCACGGTTTCGGTGTGGGGCGAACCGGTGGTAAAATTATGTGAAACCCACCTCTGATAGAGTGGCACTACCAGTTTCCGTGATCTTGAAAGATTCTGCAAGATTTTCTTTCTGTAGCCTTACAATGAAGTAGAATGAAACACAGCTGGGTGTGTTTCCTGTCTGGCTTACCCAGAAAGGCGGACACCCAACATGCTAAACAAGTCAAGCACAACGTTGACTGACTTTGCACATGAGGGCCACCCGGTCTACGTAAGGTCATTGCATCCTTGTTTTATACTCATCACACAGGTTGTATCCCTTGGATTGACAGCCTGCTGTGTGTGGGCATCTTGGCACGCAGTCATGGCATGGAGGCAGCTATGGTAGAGTCTCTTTGATTCAAGCAGACTAGATCAGGGCTCTCCAAACTTGGAAACTTGAAGACTTGTGGACTTCAGCTCCCAGAATTCTTCAGCCAGCCATGTATACATCCGAATTAGACTGGGTTGTTTTTCTGTGTCATGTTATACTGTATATGTGGGTATATGCATACATTTGTATTTATTCATTTATTTATTTTGTCATGTTCGTGGAATGTATATTAGAGGTGGTGGCCCTTTGAGAGCTCTATGCAACGCAATTTGATGTTAATGTATGCCGATTAGTGTACATTCAAAGTGACAATAAAGTTATTCTACTCTATTCTATTCTATTCTATTCCATTCCACTCCACTCTACTCTACTCTGCTCCACTCCACTCTACTCCACTCTACTCCACTCTACTCTACCCTACTCCATTCCACTCCACTCCACTCTACTCTACTCTACTCCATTCCATTCCATTCCATTCCACTCTACTCTACTCCATTCCATTCCATTCCACTCCCCGCCCCTCCACTCCACTCTACTCTATTCTGCTCCACTCCACTCTACTCTATTCTGCTCCACTCCACTCCCCTCTAATCTACTCCATTCCATTCCACTCTACTCTACTCTACTCCGTTCCATTCCACTCCACTCCCACTCCACTCCACTCTACTCTACTCCACTCCACTCCACTCTATTCTACTCTACTCCATTCCACTCCACTCCAGTCCACTCTACTCTGCTCCATTCCACTCCATTCCACTCCACTCTACTCTGCTCCATTCTACTCTATATACTACCCTACTCCGTTCCAATCCACTCCATTCCATTCCACTCCAGTCCACTCCACTCTACTCCATTCCACTCCATTCCACTCCACTCTACTCTGCTCCATTCTACTCTATATACTACCCTACTCCACTCCAATCCACTCCATTCCATTCCACTCCACTCTATTCTACTCCATTCCACTCTACTCTATTCTACTCTACTCCATTCCACTCCACTCCAGTCCACTCTACTCTGCTCCATTCCACTCCACTCCACTCTACTCTGCTCCATTCTACTCTATATACTACCCTACTCCGTTCCAATCCACTCCATTCCATTCCACTCCACTCTATTCTACTCCATTCCATTCCACTCTACTCTACTCTACTCTACTCTACTCTACTCTACTCTACTCTATTCTAGCCATGCCAACTTGGTTAATCAGACCATCAGATTCTGGCATGAGTAAATCCACACAATCTACCACCATCAACCTGGAGGAGTCTTATTTCTGCAGGGGGCTGAAATTTCACCCAACCTTATCTGGAGCTGCTGAGAAACCTGGATTAGGGATGCTGGCTGGGGAATTCTGGGAGTTGAAGTCCACAAGTCTTAAAAGGTGCCATGTTTGGAGACCTCTTAACTAATAAGGAGTGGGGTGGGAGGGTGGGTGGGAAACAGGGCTAGGTTGCAGAAGTTTGAATAATTTCTTTTAGGAACAGATGTATTATAACTTCAGGTTAATGAGCCTCAAGACCTACAACCATTTCGCTTAGTGATGGCTCAAAGTTACAACAGCACTGAAAAAAGTGGCTAATGACTATTTTTCACAATTGCAACCATTGCAGCGTCCCCATGGTCATGGGATCACAATTCAGCCCCATGGATGGATGAAAAATGGGTGGATGGATGGATGGATGGATGGATGGATGGATGGATGGTAGATAGATATGATAGGTAGATGGTAGATGATATACGATAGATAGATAGATAGATAGATAGATAGATAGATAGATAGATAGATAGATGGATGGATGGATGGATGGATGGATGGATGGATGGATGGATGGATGATAGATATGATAGGTGGATGGTAGTTGATATACGATATAATATATATGTGTGTGTGTGTGTGTGTGTGTGTGTGTGTGTGTGTGTTTTCTGAGGTTTTCGTGGGTGTTTGTATGTACGACTTTGGTTGTTCGGGTTTTATATATAAAACTATCTACCATCCATATATATATCCATATATATATGGATGGTAGATAGATATGATAGATAGATGGTAGATGATATACGATAGATAGATAGATAGATAGATAGATAGATAGATAGATAGATGGATGGATGGATGGATGGATGGATGGATGGATGGATGGATGGATGGATGGATGGTAGATAGATAGATATGATAGGTAGATGGTAGATGATATACGATAGATAGATAGATAGATAGATAGATAGATAGATAGATAGATAGATGGATGGATGGATGGATGGATGGATGGATGGATGGATGGATGGATGAATGGATGGATGATAGATATGATAGGTAGATGGTAGATGATATACAATAGATAGATAGATAGATAGATAGATGGATGGATGGATGGATGGATGGATGGATGGATGGATGGTAGATAGATACGATAGGTAAATGGTAGTTGATATACGATATATATATATATATATATGGATGGATGGATGATAGATAGATATGATAGATAGATGGTAGATGATATACGATAGATAGATAGTAGATAGATAGATAGATAGATAGATAGATAGATAGATAGATAGATAGATAGATAGATGGATGGATGGATGGATGGATGGATGGATGGATGGATGGATGGTAGATAGATAGATATGATAGGTAAATGGTAGTTGATATACGATATATATATATATATGGATGGATGGATGATAGATAGATATGATAGATAGATGGTAGATGATATACGATAGATAGATAGTAGATAGATAGATAGATAGATAGATAGATAGATAGATAGATAGATAGATAGATGGATGGATGGATGGATGGTAGATAGATAGATATGATAGGTAGATGGTAGATGATATACGATATATATATATATATATATATATATATATATATATATATATATATATATATACATACATACATACATACATACATATATGGATGGATGATAGATAGATATGATAGATAGATAGATAGATAGATAGATAGATGGATGGATGGATGGATGGATGGATGGATGGATGGATGATAGATATGATAGGTAAATGGTAGTTGATATACGATATATATATATATATATATGGATGGATGGATGATAGATAGATATGATAGATAGATGGTAGATGATATACAATAGATAGATAGATAGTAGATAGATAGATAGATAGAGGGATGGATGGATGGATGAATGGATGGATGGTAGATAGATAGATATTATAGGTAGATGGTAGATGATATACGATAGATAGATAGATAGATAGATAGATAGATAGATAGATAGATAGATAGATGGATGGATGGATGGATGGATGGATGGATGGATGGATGGATGGATGGATGGAAGGATGGATGGATGGATGACAGACAGACAGGACAGACAGACTGATAGTGTAGAGATAGGGATGGATGGATGGAAGGAAGGAAGAAAGATACCTCTTAGAAGCCATTACAACTCTGGGGTTTGATTGTCTCTTTTCCAGAACGACCGTAACCCCCCAGTTCCTTCTCCATGGGTGGTGACAATCACAGCTTCCTGGAACTTCTCAATCCCCAGAAGGTTTTCATCCACCAGAAGCAGAGAAGCAGCAACTGGCTGGCCAGAGAAGGCTGGGCCGAAGAGCTTTACGGGCAACAAGATGACAGGTCTACCACCACCAACACCACCCATACCGCACCCACCTCCACCATACCCAACAAGCCAACCACCCCCTAAGCCATATCCAGGCTACCCACCGCCAGGATATCCACCCTCTTATGGAGGTTACCCACCACCAGTCCGTGTCTACGTGGCGGAGCCGGTGTATACCAGGGAACAGGCCCACGCGGCTGGCTGGCTGGAAGGGTGTTGCACAGTCCTCTGCTGTTGCTGGCTCTGCCAACTCCTCGCACGCCTCTTCCCTGCGCCTGTTCTTTAGGATCGTAACTATCAATACCAAGCTGGGCATCATCTTTTGATATGGCCTTCCAGGACTGTTAAAAACAATAAACATCTTTCTAACAGGGAGAAGGACCTGTGTCTATCCAATTCCAGTGTTCATTTCATGTACCAGGTTAGAAACTGTGAGACTGACTTCTAGGCCTGCCTTAACCGTCAAAATCAGCTGGGAGACTTTGGGCCAATCACCAGATGACTATGAATTCTAGTCCCTCCTTTGGCATGAAAGCCAATGGGGTAGCTTTGAGCCAATCAGCAGGAGACAGTGAGTTCTAGTCCCACCTTAGCCATGAAAACCAGTTGGGTGACTTTGGGCCAATCACCAGAAGATTGTGAGTTCTAGCCCCGCCTTAGGCATGAAAGCCAATGGGGTTACTTTGGGCCAATCAGCAGGAGACACTGAGTTCTAGTCCCACCTTAGGCACGAAAGCCTATGGGGTAACTTTGTGCCAATCAGGAGACAGTGAGTTCTAGTCCTGCCTTAGGCATGAAAGATTACTGGGTGGCTTTGGACTAGTCCCTCTCTCCCTGCCCAACTGAAGAGAGAGGCACTGTTTGTTACTTTGAGTTTTCAGTAAAAATAATAACAGAAATCAATCAATCAATCAATCAATCAATAACAGTCAGTGACCAAAATGAAGAAAAACCCAAATGCCACGACTCAAGGCATTAAAATTCAGCCCTGGTCCTCTAAAGCCTAAAACGAGAAAACTTAAATTAGGATCTACGAGATGACTGGAAAAGAGTGGATGTGGTTCCAACCTATTTTAAAAAAGGAGGGAGGGGGGGAAATGGATCCAGGAAATTATAGGCCAATCAGCTCGAGAATCAATACCTGGGAAAATCCTTGAACAGATAATCAAGCGATGGATGTGTGAGCATTTAAAATGAAGGTCACCTAAAAAGAACAGAGGGATAGAATCAAGATCACGTGAAGTGTTAATACCACTTTATAATGCTTTGGTAAGGCCACACTTGGAATACGGCATTCAATTTTGGTCACCACCATACTATAAAAAAGATGTGGAGACTCCAGAAAGAGTGCAGAGAAGAGCAACAAAGATGATTAGGGGACTGGAGGCTAAAACAGAGGAAGAACGGTTGCAGGAACTGGGTATGTCTAGTTTAATGAAAAGAAGGACTAGGGGAGACATGATAGCAGTCTTCTAATATCACATGGGCTCCCACAAAGAAGAGGGAGTCAAGCTATTCTCCAAAGCACCTGACGATAGGACAAGAAATAATGGCCACACATTCTTCGATCTCCCTGTCCATGTTAGACCACCACACATAATTCCTAGCCAAAGACGTCATCCTGACAATTCCAGGATGCCCTACGTGTAAAGCCTCTAATACTGCAATGCGCAGTTTGGGTGGAAAAACAACCCAGTCCCCCCACAGTAAACAGCCATTTACAACCGATAACTCATCGCGTTTGGCAAAATACATTTTGAAATCAGCCCCAAGAGGCCCCTTGGGCCACCTGCTCCACACCCAGTTCAAAATTTGTTTGATGGTGGAGTCCTTAGCAGAGTGATGGGCAACATCACTGGACGAGACAGGGCCAGTCTCAAGGCAGTCAATGAGGAGGACTGGCGTCTCGGGAGTAGGGTCATTGAGAGGTTCAGGCCACGGGCAGTGGCTGAGAGCGTCAGCATGCCCCAAAGTGGAGCCTGGTCAGTGGATGAGACGGTAGGAGTAGGCAGCTAGGAAAATGGTCCATCTGGTCATGCGGGGTGATAATGACACTAGGGTAGGTCGGTCCCCAGCAAGTAAGCCCAACGAAGGCTTGTGGTCCGTAACCAGTTTGAAGTCCGGGCCATAAAGATACTCATGGAACTTCTTTACTCCAGCCACTGCAGCCAAAGCCTCATGGTCCAACTGGCTGTAGTTCCGCTCTGCGGTGGACAAGGTCCTGGAGTAAAATGCAATAGGGGCTTCAGTTCCATTAGGCATGCGGTGGCTGAGGACGGTGCCGATGTCAAACGGGGAAGCATCACAGGTCAGCACCAACGGCAGGGTCTGGCTGTACTGTACCAGGAAGGAATCCGTCGACAGGAGTCGTTTTACCACGGCAAATGCGGCAGCCTTGGCTTTGCCCCAGGACCACTTCGCGTTCTTAGCCAGGAGACAGTGTAAGGGCTCAGCAATGGTGGCTTTCTGTTTAAGAAAGACACTGTAGAAATTAAGGAGCCCGAGGAATGCCTGCAGCTCGGTTTGATTGCGAGGTGTGGGGGCGTCCTGAATTGCTTTAATTTTTTGTGTGGTCGGGTGAATCCCAGAGCCATCGATTAGGTACCCTAGGAATTCAACCCCTTGGCACGTTAATTTGGCATTTCTCTTTTTTGAGACGGAGGCCTTTGTCTCTAATTCGAGCCAAAACTGTTCGTACACGTTTGAAAAGTTGTGCCTCGTTTGCAGCCAATACCAAGATGTCATCAAAATAGGGGATGACTCCTGGAATCCCCTGCAAAAGCCATTCCATAACGCTTTGGAACAGTCCAGAGGCGATACTAACGCCGAATTGCAGGCGGTGACATTTGAATGCACCCCTGTGCGTCACAATGGTTTGGGCTTCCGCCGTAGTGCCATCTACAGGCAATTGTTGGTATGTATGCGCCATGTCCAATTCAGCGAAAAATTTTCCAGGGCCTAATGAATGAAGGAGATGCTGTACAATGGGTACATGGTAGGCGTTCTGTTGTAGCGCTTTATTTATTGTGCACTTGTAGTCCGTGCAGATGTGGACAGACCCATCAGATTTGACAGGTGTCACTATAGGGGTCTCCCAGCGTGTGTGATCAACCGGCTCTAGGATTCCCTGGCCTACAAGCTTGTCAATTTCCCTATCAATTTTGGGGCAGAGAGCAAAAGGTACTTTCCTGGGCTTTAGCCTTATTGGGGCTATGTTGGGATCCAAACTAAAGGAAATTGGAGTCCCCACATAGTTACCCAGACCAGTGCCAAAGACATCCTCAAACTCCTTAAAGATGGCTTCAGCGCCGTCGTCTTTCAAGGCGTTGATACCAATCATCTTTAGGCCCAGGGCTTGGAACCAATCTAGCCCTAGGAGGCTCTGCAGGTTGCCACTGACCACTATCACTGGGAGTTTCCCACTGAACTGCTTGAACTTCACCTGGAAGGTGTCTTGGTCCAAGATGGGGACCCAGTTACCCTGGTAATCGCATAGGCGGATGTCAGGGGTGTGAAGATGCTGCTTCTTTAGGCTAGGGATATCCTGCTTCAGGGTAGAGCATGGTATGATGGTCAGTGATGACCCGGTGTCGATCTCCATCTCACCTGGAGAGTCCTCGATGAGGACTGTGACCTTCAGCTTTTTTGGCCGCTTGGTGCAGACTTGGCTGATTGACGTGTGGTAGGTGATTCTATTGTCTCCCTCTGAGCACTGTGGTGGCTTCTGGCAGGCCCCTTGTTTGGGCCTCTGATGGCGGTTTGGTGCGTTTCTAGGCTGCCAGACAGTGGCAGGGAAATCGCTCTGCACACCTTGGCGATGTGCCCCTTTTGCTTGCAGCGCTGGCAGGTTGCGTCACGGAAACAGCAAGGCGATCTGGCATGGTCGTCTCCGCAGCTAGCGCAAGGTGGGAGATGTGATTTGAATTTGTGTGCCAGCTGGGCACGGCTACTGCGCATGCGGCAGCTGTCATCTTCTTCGCCTTCTGAGCTCTTGGACTCTGTAGCCTTACGATGTACGCATGTACTCTTCTGCATGTCTTGTGGAGCGCTTTGGCGCTGCAGAGTCTCAGTAGATTTGACGGCTGATTCGGACGCCCTGGCTTCTTCCAAGGTGATCTGTAGAGTGCGGTTAGATTTAGCGAGTAACCTCCTCTGTAGGTTAATGTCCCGTACGCCACAAATTATGCAGTCCAGAATCAGCTTGTCCAGGTCTCGGAATTCGCAGTATGCTGCGGCCTTGCGGAGTGCCGCAACGTACTTGTTAATTGACTCGCCCTCTTTCTGGTTCCTGATGTTGCCGGCAAACATGTTTGGATGGCTTGGCTCAAAGTGTGTCCTTAGCGTCTGCTGAAGCACGGACCAGGCGACTGATTGTAATGGTGTCAGCTCAGAGAGGTCTTTCGCCATCTCAAACACTTCCCGGCCACAGTACCAGAGGAACATGTTCTTCTTGCGGCCTTCAGGAAGGCCCATGAGGTCGTTTGCCTCGAGGAAACAGTCAAATCGTAGCATGTATGAGTCCCAGTGCTCAGTGACTGGGTCATATGGAGTCGGTGGGGCGTGCATGGCCATGCAATTTGAGACCTCCCTAACAGCTCAGGGAATCAGGCATGCCCTGGTCGCTCCATTCCATCCGGCCTCCAATGGTCAGGCGGAGAGAATGGTGAGATCTGCAAAAGAGGCTCTCTCTAGGATGGGCCCAGGAGATTGGCAAACACGGGTTGACCATTATTTGCTAATTCAGCACATCACACCCAGTGCCACTACAGGGAGAAGCCCCTCCGAGCTTCTCATGGGTCGCCGGCTAAGGTCCCACTTAAACCGGCTACATCTCAATTATTCTGCCTCATCGCCCACAGACTCCACAAGCAAGATTCGGACTTTTAGCGTAGGGGATTCAATATACACCCACAACTATGCCGGGGGGAACTCTGTGGATTCCTGCCACAGTGATAGGCATCACCGGCCCTCGCGCTTATCTCCTAGAGCTCGAGGACGGTAGGAATTGGAGAAGGCATATTGACCAACTCCGTGGCCGCCTCTCCAATTTCACTCTTAGACAACCAGAGGTAACTCCTGCACGAGTTAGCCAAAGCCCTACCCAAACAGAGCAAATATTCACTCCTTCCACAGCCAGCTCAAGCCCGAGGGTACCGAGAAACTTATCTGGTTTTGTTGCAGGCCAGCAGCGAGCTCCGAGTAAACCGGCTCTAGAAGCTCCAGCTGCGGCCTGTGAAAGTTTCCAGGAGCTTCCACCAAGCAGAGCCACGGAGCAAACAGGTCCGTCCGACCTGTCCAAGGAAACCCCTCCTACTGAACTGCGCAGGTCAGGCAGAGCGACCCAAAAGCCCACCTACCTGCGTGACTACATAACAAGTAGGATTGTTCCATCCAAGAGGGGAGGGGTGTTAAGATACTTGTTCTAACTATAGTGGTTTGCACCAAGGTCCTCTCTTCCAGCGGGAACAGAGGTTTAATCCTATTGATCGAAGGGTCTGACAGCTCCCTATCAAAGGGCTGCTGTCAGACTCAACCTTGGCTGGATTGTTCTCACTTGTTGTACTTAATAAAGAGCTGTTGTTACCGTTAAGCCTGTGTGTGCCTATCCATTACCCAATCTAACATGGGGGGGTCACATGATTTCCATTTGGGACCTTCCCAGCCAGCTTTCAACAAAGTCAACGTGGGAAGGCACATTTGCTTAATGACCAAGTGGTTCGCTTAACAACTGCAGTGATTCGCTTAACAACTTTGGGAAAAATAATCATGACTAACTTAACAACTGCTTTGATTAGAAACAGAAATTCTGGTCCCCACTGTTAGTCTAAGTTGACTACTTAGAGTTGTGTCTGCAAAAAAACTGGTTTAAAACAGTTTTGAATTTAATCCTACTGTAGTTTATTCCATTCATGTAAACTGGAAGATTCACACAGCACACTGAATTGGAAACTAACAGAGTCTGGCTTACTAGACACTAACTAGATAAAGTGTGGTTAGCTCATTTGGGTGGACTGTCTTCCCCACCCTGATCAAATCAGTCCCCCTCAGTGTCAGGCTTGCAAATATATTCCTCTTTAGGATCTTTGGCCTGCCACACTTTCTATTATTTTTTTATGCTGTTTCATTAGTGTAGTAATTGGGAGGGAGGAATAGAAAGGAATAGAATGGTGGAATGTGTTGTTGTCATTCTTTTCTAGAAGCCCAAGTTCATCTTTTGTCTCCACACCTCTGCACCTGACTGGAACCAGCTGGGTGGAAATGCCAGCGTGGCCAAAGAAGATTGGACCATGTGACGGGCTTATGGGTGTGGGGATAAGATCATGAACTTTCAACTGGGTGGAATTCCAGGAAGCTTTTAGATTTGGGATTCCACAGTTGGTTGCCAACATGTCTGTCTTATTAAATTGGAACTTTAAGGATAGTTTTGCCTTGGACTCTGATTTAATTCTGCGTGATATTTGGAACACTGACACTCAGTGTTTCTCAATCTTGGTGATTTTAAGATGTGTGGATTTCAACTTCCAGAATTCTGGGAATTGAGATCCACACCTCTTAAAGTCAAAAAGATGAAGAAATAGTGACATAGCCTATCACATCAGCACATCCTCTGTATTTCTGTGTTCTTCAACCATCCATAAGGAGAAAAGGTGTTCCAACTGATAGAGGGTTGAATAGATGTCCTTTTAGATCCCCTACAACAGCTCTATGCTCCCCCCAATGTCAACATTGTTCTGTTGGCAAGAATAACATGCTTCTTCCTGTGAATGAAAATCAACAGGCCTCTTACTCTGTAACCACAAACATCTGGTTTTTTTTAATGTCTGCCTCAAAATTAATTCCTCAGTAGTGCTGTGCTACACCCTTCCGAAATAAACATATTTTTTTTGCATTTCAAACCTGTGTCTTTAATATCCTGCTTCGCCTCTGATTTCATGGCCCGGTAAAAACAGGGCTGTGTATTGTGATTTATATATCTGACTTAATATAGTGGGTTGCATAATCAGCCAGATGTTTTGACTGGATTTGGCATTTTTGTCCATCCATTGAGGACCTGGGAGAGGCAGATGTGGATGTCAAACAGCAGATCTGCAAACATCTAGAAACAAATAAATTTATAATTAGAAGCCAACACGTGTTTGTTAAAAACAGACCATGCCAAACCAATCTTATTTCATTCTTTGACATGGTGACTAAATTAGTAGACCAGCAAAATGCTGTAGACACAGTATACTTAGACTTCAGTAAGGCATTTGACAGAGTAGACCAGGGGTGTCCAAACTTGGGAACTTTAAGACTTGTGGACTTCAACTTCCAGAATTCCCCAGCCAGCCATGCTGGCTGGGGAATTCTGGAAGTTGAAGTCCACAAGTCTTAAAGTTCCCAAGTTTGGACACCCCTGGGGTAGACCATAACCTACTTCTTGGTAAGCTAGAAAAAGTGGGATAGACAGCAACACCATAAAATTCGTTTTGTAACTGGCTGACAAACCATACTCAACAAGTCATCCTTAATGGTACTACATGTACATGGAGGGTAGTAAGCAGTGGGGTACCACGAGGTTCCATCTTAGGGCTAGTATTCTTCAAAACCTTCATAGATGACTTAGATGAGGGAACAGAAGGGGAATTCATCAAATTTTCAGATGACACAAAGCTGGCAGGAATAGCCAACATCCCAGAAAACACGCTCAGGGTCAAGAAAAGATCTTGGCAGCCTTGAACAATGGGCCCTATCCAACAACGTGAAATTTAACATGGAGAAAAGCAAGGTTTTACATTTAGGTAGGAAAAACCAAAGGTGCAAATATAGATTAGGTGAAACCTGACTCAAAAACAGTAACTGTGAGAGAGGGACTTTGGAGTCCTAGTGAAGGATCAGTTAAATATGAGCCAGCTGTGTGCAGCGGCAGCCAAAAAGGCTAATGCAGACCTTGGTTGTATAAAGAGAGGCATGGAACCAAAACCACGTGAAGCATTCGTATCGCCAATCATTGTTGGTGCGACCTTTGCTTTCTTTTGCCAAAGTCGTCCTGCTTCTATTTGCATTTTGTCTTTGCATTTTGTGATCTTCTCTTCTGCAGCCTCCGTATTCCGTCACGTCCACTATCCACACTTTTTTTTTTTTTTGTCTTTCTGATCGACACACCTCAGTCCATCTACCTAAAAGAAGCAATTCACTTCCAGGAGAGAGTTGCAGGCAATGCATACTATTTGCACAGGCACAGTATAGGTGGTACCTTGCTCAACAATAGTAACTGTGAATGGGATCTTGGTGTCCTAGTGGACAACCATTTAAATAGGAGCCAGCCTTGTGCAGCAGCTGCCAAAAAAGCCAACACAGTTCTAGGCTGCATCAACAGAGGGATAGAATCAAGATCACGTGAAGTGTTAATACCACTTTATAATGCCTTGGTAAGGCCACACTTGGAATACTGCATTCAGTTCTGGTCACCACGATGTAGAAAAGATGTGGAGACTCCAGAAAGAGTGCAGAGAAGAGCAACAAAGATGATTAGGGGAGTGGAGACTAAAACATAGGAAGAACGGTTGCAGGAACTGGGTATGCTTAGCTTAAGAGAAAGAAGGACTAGGGGAGACATGATAGCAGTCTTCCAATATCTCAGGGGTTGCCACAAAGAAGAGGGAGTCAAACTATTCTCCAAGGTACCTGAGGGTAGAATAAGAAGCAATGGGTGGAAACTAATCAAGGAGAGAAGCAACTTGGAAATGAGGAGAAACTTCCTGACTGTGAGGACAATGAATCAGTGGAACAGAAGTTGCCTCCAGAAGTTGTGAATGCCCCAACACTGGAAGTCTTTAAGAAGATGTTGGATAGCCATTTGTCTGAAACGGTATAGGGTTTCCTGCCTAGGCAGAGGGTTGACTAGAAGACCTCCAAGGTCCCTTCCAACTCTACTATTGTATTGTATTGTATTGTATTGTATTGTATTGCTGAACCAAATTTTTTTAGAAAATCCCTGTGAATGTTAACTCTGGCTTATGAAGTAGGACATTTCCAGTAGGACTGACTCCTAACAACCAAGGGTGATTTTCCTAGATCCGTGAAGGCTTGCTCATAATTTTTATGCATTTGCACGCTTGTGCATATTTCAGTTTGGGTAAGCGCACACTAATGATGGGATTCAATTTTTTTTTACTCCCGGTTCTGTGGGTGGGTGGGGGTGGCAGGGGAAGGTTGCTGCAAAATCCCCATTGTCTCCTGATCAGCTGGGACTCGGGAGGCAGAAAATAGATGTGGGGGGGGGGCAGTCAGAGGGGGTTACTGGTTCTCCGAACTACTCAAAATTTCTGCTACTGGTCAGAACCTGCTGGATACCACCTCTGTCCCAGGGGCCCAATTTGGGCACTCGGTGTCCAAAAAGTTCGCCACCATCATCCTAGATCAGGGGTGTCCAAACTTGGGAACTTTAAGACTTGTGGACTTCAACTCCCAGAATTCCCCAGCCAGCTATGCTGGCTGGGGAATTCTGGGAGTTGAAGTCCACAAGTCTTAAAGTTCCCAAGTTTGGACACCCCTGTCCTAGATCATGAGAAAGCTTTTCACCCAATGAAGATACCTGGCTACCTGAGTAAACTTAATTTGGGAAGGAGAGTCTATATTTTTAGTCCAGCATCCAAAACTGGTTTTAAGCAAACATTTTTAGAGCATGGGAAAAGGGGGTGAAAATCCCCCCCAAATAGTCCTGCATCCAATCCATTCTAACTCTGTTAACCCTCTCTCTTTGTTCTGGGTGACATATACTGCTCTGAATCAGGCCAAAAGTCAGCTTAAGCTGTTTAAAAGCTTAGAGTCAGTTTGGTGTGGTGGAGAAGGCCTAGGAGCCAGGAGCCAGTGGATTCTGATTCCACCTTAAAAAATAAAGCCTGACTTTGGGCCAATCCTCAGGAGAGTGTGAGATCCTCTCTTACCCTAGGTGTGAAAGCCAGCTAGGTAACTTTGGACCAATTACCAGGAGACAATGAATTCTGCATGAAAGCTGGCTGGGCGACTCTGGCCAATCCCTGTCACTCAACTGAAACCACCTTACAGGGTTGTTATTGTGAAAATAGGAAGAATGAGTATTAGGTATGTTTGGAAGGAAGGAAGGAAGGAAGGAAGGAAGGAAGGAAGGAAGGAAGGAAGGAAGGAAGGAGAGAGGGGAGAGAGGGGGAGGGAGGGAGAAAGTAGAGGAGGAGGAGGAAGGAAGAAAGGAAGAAAGGAAGAAAGGAAGAAGGAGGGAGAGAGGGAGGAAAGAAGGAAGGGAGGGAAAGAAAGAAAGAAAGAACAAGAAAGGGAAAGTGAGAATGGAAGGAAGGAAGAGCAAGTGTGAGCAAGAAAGAAAGAAGAACAGAAGAAAGAGAAAGTGAGCAAGAAAGAAAGAAGAACAGAAGAAAGAGAAAGTGAGAAAGAAAGAAAGAAAGAAAGAAAGAAAGAAAGAAAGAAAGAGGGGAGAGAAGGGAGGAAAGAAGGAAGAAAGAAAGGAGGAAAGGAGGGAGGGAAGGAAGAAAGAGAAAGAAATAAAAGAAAGAAAGAAAGAAAGAAAGAAAGAAAGAAAGAAAGAAAGAGAAAGAAAGAAAGAAGAAAAGAAGAAAGGGAAGGTGAGAAAGAAAGAAGGGAGGGAAGGAAGGAAAGAAGGAAGAAAGAAAGAAGGAAAGGAGGGAGGGAAGGAGGAAGAGAAAGAAAGAAAAGAAAGAAAGAAAGAGAAAGAAAGAGAAAGAAAGAAAGAAAAGAAAGAAAGAGAAAGAAAGAGAAAGAAAGAGAAAGAAAGAAGAACAGAAGAAAGGTAAAGTGAGAAAGAAAGAAGGGAGGGAAGGAAGGAAAGAAGGAAGAAATAAAGAAGGGAAGGAAGGAGGGAGGGAGGGAGGGAGGGAAGGAAGAAAGAAAGAAAGAAAGAAAGAAAGAAAGAAAGAAAGAAAGAAAGAAAGAAAGAAAGAGGTGACTGCAGAGGAATGGGGCAGCCAGAAAATCAAGACAACCAGCCAATCGAATCTCTGTCTGCTTTGTTCTCTGTGCTGGTGACCTTGACTAACCTGGAAAACCTATGCAGGTGGAGACTTGCTCAGTGGCTGGAGGGGAGACCACCAAGAGATCCCATGACCATAGTCTAGGTTGTGAAATTGGAGGAAAAAAACACCTGCAGCCACAAAAAGACTCCGTACATGTCTAGCTTCAGCTCAGGAAGTCTTTATTTTGTCTCAAACCTTCCAGTTGCTTTGAACGCAATCCCTTGACCAACGAGGGCCGGAAATACGTCAAGAGGAAAACAACAACCGCTCTCCTTTTTCAGGCTGTTCTCGCCCAGCCGACTCAGCAAAAGCCTCACAAGCCATCCTAGGCTTGAGTTGACTCAGCACCCGTCTCGTCTCTCTCTCTCTCTTCTCCCCTTCGCTGTCCCCAGGCCCTAAACCGAAGAGAAACGCCCTGGATGACGCCGGTCCATCCGCTCCCCACCAACCGTTAGAGGTTTGGGCAGGAAAAGATTCTGGGCCAGAAAAAACGACCGTTCACCACATGTTGTTTACCAAAGGAAAAAAAAATCGATCGGGGCAAAAATAACCCGTTAACGGCTGAGATCTTTCCCGAAAGATAGGAGCCGGAGCGAAATTTGCACTGGGGAGAGTTGCGGTGGGAGACTTTAAAAAGTCTTTTAAAAGCATCTTGGCTGTCGAGACGCAGAAGGATTTTTAAACTGTTTCTATCGAGGGGCTCAAGAAAATTATCCTTGTTTAGGCTAAGAACAACTTGCCTCTAGAACAGGGGTGTCCAAACTTGGGAACTTTAAGACTTGTGGACTTCAACTCCCAGAATTCCCCAGCCAGCATGGGAGTTGAATTCTGGGAGTTGAAGTCCACAAGTCTTAAAATTCCCAAGTTTGGACACCCCTGCTCTAGAAGTTGTGGGTGCTTCAACACTGGGGGAGGGGGGGTTCAAGAAGAGACTGGATAGCCACTTGTGTGAAATGGTATAGGGCAGTGATGGCGAACTTTTTTCTTATGGCGTGCTAAAATTGTGTGCACGCCAATTCAATCCTCCCCGTCCACCTGTGCATTCGCACACGACCCCTCCCCAGGCCCTGGAGGCTTTTCCTGAAACCTGGGAAAGGCGAAAACAGCTTCCCCCAGCCACCCGGAGACCCTCCGAAGCCAGAAATGGATCATTTCTGAACTTCCGGTTGGCCCATTGGGCCTCTGTTTTTCACCCTTCCCAGCCTCCAGAGGCTCCAGAAGCCTGGGGAGGGCGAACAATGACCTTCCCCGGCCCTCCTGAAGGCCAGAAATCAGCTGGCTGGTGCACATGCCAGAAAATATGGCTCCATATGGCATAGGTTCGCCATCAAGGGTATAGGAGCTCCTGCTTGAGCAGGGGGCTGGACGAAGACCTCCAAGATCCCTTCCAACCTTCCATTCTGATCTAAGGCCTAAGGTTGAGGAACAGTGTTTCTCAACATTGGCTAATTTAAGATTTAAAAAGAGTGCAGAGAAGAGGAACCAGGACAATTAGGGGACTGGAGGCTAAAACATAAGAAGAACGGTTGCAGGAACTGGGTATGTTTAGCTTAAGAGAAAGAAGGACTAGGGGAGACATGATAGCAGTCTTCCAATATCTCAGGGGTTGCCACAAAGAAGACATGGTCAACTTATTTTCCAAACCACCAGAGGGCAGGATAAGGAACAATGAATGGAAACCAATCAAGTGGAGACTCTGGAAAGAGTGCAGAGAAGAGCAACCAAGAGGATTAGAGGACTGGAGACTAAAACAAATGAAGAACGGTTGCAGGAACTGGAGATGTCTAATTTAATGAAAAGAAGGACTAGGGGAGACATGATAGCAGTCTTCCAATATCGGACCGGCCTTTCATTTCGGAAAGCTGTGCTTTAGACTTCAGATTTCATTGCACTATGCCTTTGCTCCTCAAGTTTCCTTTTGTAAGCATTAACAAATACAATTTTTATCCTTGTAAATATGAGCCAGCCATGCGCTGCAGCTGCCAAAGGAGCCAAGACAGTTCTATCCTGCATTAACAGAGACTCAAGAAGTGTTAATATTGCTTTATAATGCCTCGTAAGATCAAACTTGGAATACTGCATCCAGTTTTGGTCGCTACGATACAAAAAAGATGTGGAGACTCTGGAAAGAATTCAGAGAAGAGCAACAAAGAGGATTAGGGGACTGGAGACTAAAACATAGGAATAACAGTTGCAGGAACTGGGTATGTCTAATTTAATGAAAAGAAGGACTAGGGGAGACATGATAACAATCTTCCAATATCTCAGGGGCTGCCACAAAGAAGAGGGAGTCAAACTATTCTCCAAGGCACCTGAAGGCCAGACAAGGAAGAATGGATGGAAATGGAACAAGGGGAGATTCAACTTGGAAATAAGGGAGAAATTTTCTGACAGTGAGAGCAATCAGCCAATGGAACAGAAGTTCAAAAGTTGTGGGACCTTCATCACTGGAGGCTTTCAAGAAGAGACAGGACTGGCCTCTGTGAGAAATGGTGTAGGATCTCCTGCTTGGACCAAATGACCTACAAGGCAGTGGTGGGTCCCGGATCCCAGTACAACGGGTACGGTGCAACGGAGCCCAGTGTCCCCCACATGCAAGCGCGCAGCACATACGCACAGGCAGCGTGCGCAGGCGTCCTTACCTCCACGATGCCTCCGCAACACTCCAGCTGCTCGGTGGAGCGTCAGACCGAGCTCAAATACAGCTAAGGGTGGTCTTCCTCTGGAGCACCGTACTGGAACAGTACCTGGTGCTCCCGGTAGGCACCGGTACACTTGTACCGGTACATACCGCCTGCAACACACCACTGCTACAAGGTATCTTCCAACTCTGTTAATCTGTTAATTTTTTTAAAAAGGTTCGTGGGTTTCCACTCTCAGAAGCCTAGCTGACTGGGGAATTCTGGGAGTGGAAGTCCATGCATCGTCATGTTGCCAAACACTAGAGAATCCAGATGTGGTTGGGTGCTTTGGGTGAACCAATGTAGATCATCTGGTTGATACACAATCTTCTTTCCACACAGCCACTTTGTTTGCAAAGCATCTACAGCCAGTGGTAGTATTCAGCCGGTTCAGACTGGTTCGGGCTAATTTGTAGTGGCGATTTGCGAGCCCCAACTCAATACAATACAATACAGTACAGTACAGTACAGTGCAGTGCAGTGCAATGCAATGCAATGCAATGCAATGCAATACAATACAATACAATACAATACAATACAATACAATACAATACAATACAATACAATACAATACAATAGTAGAGTTGGAAGGGACCTTGGAGGTCTTCTAGTCCAACCCCCTGCCTAGGCAGGAAACCCTCTACCGTTTCAGACAAATAGCTATCCAACATCTTCTTAAAGACTTCCAGTGTTGGAACAGTCACAACTTCTGGAGGCAACTTCTGTCCCAATGATTAATTGTTCTAACTGTCAGGAAATTTCTCCTCAGTTCTAAGTTGCTTCTCTCCTTGATTAGTTTCCACCCATTGCTTCTTGTTCTACCCTCAGGTGCCTTGGAGAATAGTTTGACTCCCTCTTCTTTGTGGCAACCCCTGAGATATTGGAAGGCTGCTATCATGTCTCCCCTAGTCCTTCTTTTCATTAAGCTAAACACACCCAGTTCCTGCAACCGTTCTTCATATGTTTTAGTCTCCAGTCCCCTAATCCTCTTTGTTGCTCTTCTCTGCACTCTTTCCAGAGTCTCCACATCTTTTCTACATCGTGGAGACCTATGCTGTCCTAGGTAGCCACGTTTTCTAAGCTGCACACCTGCTTGCAAGCCACGGGTGCGAAACAAAGCAGCTGCAAGGAAGGCACACGGACATCGTTTCGGTGCACAGCGAACCGGTGGTAAAATTATATGAAACCCACCCCTTCATAGAGCCTATTTTGAGAAGATTTCCAATATGAAATTAAATCAAAGTCTGTGTTTCCCTTACCGTTAACTCAATTAACCCACTATTCTCGGTTCCCAAGAGACACCAAGTTCTAAACTCACCACAGGATACCTGCAGTTGTCTGGGGGAAAATGGGCTTGGCTTGTTTGTGGTTGAATGTGTTCTAAAAGGGATGAATACACAACTGTTGACTCAGAACTGACAACCATCATCCCCTCTGGCAACCATCGTCCACAGCTGGGATGCCACAGAATCAGAGATTCCGAGTGCTGTAATTCTAGTTACAGGTCGCTGTTTCGTTCAGCTGAATAAAACTTAATGAAGTATATATGAAGTATCTTGGGGAGAAAAAAGAGTAGGGGGAGAACATCCATGACAAGGAATGGACGGACGGACGGATGGTTGGATGGATGGATGGATGGATGGATGGATAAAAGAAAAGGATGGAAGGATGAAAGAATGGAAGAATAGATGATGGATGGATGGAAGAATGATGAAAGAAAGAAAAAATAGAAGGATGAAAGAATGGAAAGATTGATGGGTGGGTGAGTGGAAAGGTGATAGGAAATAATGAAGGAAGGAAGGGATGGAAGGAAGGAAGAACAAATGAAAAAGAAAGAAAGAAAGAAAGAAAGAAAGAAAGAAAGAAAGAAAGAAAGAAAGATAGCATGATGGATGGATGGACAGAAAGATAGAGAGATGGAAGGATGAGTGGATGAGTGGATGAGTGGATAGATGATAGAAGGAAGGAAAGAAGGAATATGGAAAGATGGATGGATAAATAATAGAAAGGAGGAAGAATGGATGGATGGATGGATGGATGGATGGATGGAAAGATGGATGGATGGATGGATGGATGGATGGATGGATGGATGGATGGATGATATGCCATCAAATCAATCACATAGATTTTCTCCACAACTATCTCCAACCTGGTCCTTCAACTTTTCCAACGGTGCCCCCATCGCCACTGTAACTGAGTCCATCATCTTTGCTCCTGGTCATCCTCTTCTTCTCTTCCCTTCTACCTTTTCCAGCATGATGGACTTCTCAAAGGAACTCTTATCTTTGCATCATGTGTCTAAAATATGATAATTTGAGCCTGGTCATTTGTGTCATCTTGAGTGAGAACTCTGGATTCAGTTGTTCATCAGTGCGGCGTTGGTTGTTTTCTTGACTACCCACAGTCTTCCCCAATTGCAAAGGCTGAAAGCATCAATACCCTTCCTAAACTCCAAAGTCCAACTTTTCTTCAAAGTCCAAATTTGGCTTCCAAAAAAAGTCATTGGGAAGACCAGTGCTTGCATAATCTTGATTTTTGTAGAAACAGAGGCTTCCCAGAATCTGAATATCTTTTCCAAGACTTCATAGCTGCCCTACCAAGAACTAGTTTGTGGTGTACAGGTACTCCTCGACTTACACCAATTCCTTTGGTGACTGTTCAAAGTTACAACGGGACTGAAAATAGTGACTTATGCCCATTTTTCATACTTAGGACACTTGTCAACTGAACAGTTAATCAGTGGAACAGAAGTTGCCTCCAGAAGTTGTGAATGCCCCAACACTGGAAGTCTTTAAGAAGATGTTGGATAGCCATTTGTCTGAAGTGGTGTAGGGTTTCCTGCCTAAGAAGGGGGTTGGTCTAGAAGACCTCCAAGTTCCCTTCCAACTCTGTTATTCTAAAAACCAGAATATCTCAGGGGCTGCCACAAAGAAGAGGGAGTCAAACTATTCTCCGAGACACCTGAGGGTAGAACAAGAAGCAATGGGTGGAAACTAATCAAAGAGAGAAGCAACTTAGAACTGAGGAGAAACTTCCTGACAGTTAGAACAATTAATCAGTGGAACAGAAGTTGCCTCCAGAAGTTGTGAATGCCCCAACACTGGAAGTCTTTAAGAAGATGTTGGATAGCCATTTGTCTGAAGTGGTGTAGGGTTTCCTGCCTAAGAAGGGGGTTGGTCTAGAAGACCTCCAAGTTGCCTTCCAACTCTGTTATTCTAAAAACCAGAATATCTCAGGGGCTGCCACAAAGAAGAGGGAGTCAAACTATTCTCCGAGACACCTGAGGGTAGAACAAGAAGCAATGGGTGGAAACTAATCAAAGAGAGAAGCAACTTAGAACTGAGGAGAAACTTCCTGACAGTTAGAACAATTAATCAGTGGAACAGAAGTTGCCTCCAGAAGTTGTGATTGCCCCAACACTGGAAGTCTTTAAGAAGATGTTGGATAGCCATTTGTCTGAAACGGTATAGGGTTTCCTGCCTAGGCAGGGGGTTGGACTAGAAGACCTCCAAGTTCCCTTCCAACTCTGCTATTGTATTGTATTGTAAATGTCCTAAGTGTGAAAAATGGGCATAAGTGCAGACACTTGGCAACTGACTCGTATTTATGACGGCTCAGTGTCCTAGGGTCATGTGATCACCATTTGTGACTTTCTTATAAGCAAATTCAATGGGGAAACCAGATTCACTTAACAACTGTGTTATTCACTTAACAACTGCAGTGATTCACTTAACAACTGTGGCTAGAAAAGTCATAAAATGGGGCAAAACTCAATCAATTTCTCACCTAGCAACCTAAATGTTTGGCTCAATTGTGGTCATAAGTTGAGGACTACCTCTTGACCGCTGATTTTTTTTACCATTGAGGGTTGATCCTAGAAGGCAATAGCTCTAAGCACTTAGATCTCACCACGGTCACTTCCAAGGCTGGTTGTTAGTCTAGCTGCTGACATTCCTTACCTCTTGCCTTATTCAACTTCACTTCCCAGAAATCTAACATTTGATCGTGCCCTTTGGAATTCTGGGATTTGAAGTCCAACACCATTGGAGCAAACTAAACTGGAAGGCTGCTGCAATTCAAAATGAGAGGAGCAAGAAGCAACAGCATTGTTCCAAAAATCCAAATCAATCCTAAATTGCATTAACCGAGGGATACAGTCAAGATCAAGAGAGATACTAATACCACTCTATAAAGCCCTAGTAAGACCACACCTAGAATTTTGGTCACCACACTCTAAAAAAGATGTTGAGACTCTAGAAAAAGTGTAGAGAAGGGAAACCAGGTGTCAGGCCTGTAATTCTGTTCCTTTTAGGATCTTTGGCCTGCCACATAGATATATATATATTCTTATGCTGTTTCATTGGTATAGTAGTTGGGAGGGGGGAATAGAAAGGAGTAGGATTGTGGAATGTATTGTTATGGATTTTCTTAGAAGCTCAAGGTCGTCTTTTGTCTCCGCACCTCGACACCTGGCCAGAAGAAGAGGGGTGTACATGCCAGCGTGGAAGATGAAGATTGGACCATGTGATGAATTATGGGGTATGGGGATAGATGATGAACTTTTAACTGGGTGAACCCACAGGATGTACGTTAGAGTTGAAATTTCACAACATAATGCCAACATGTCTGTCTTATTAAATTGGAGTTTTAAGGATAACTTTGCCTTGGACAATGATTTAATTCTGCATGATATTTGGAACGCTGACACCAGGATGATTAGGGGACTGGAGGCAAAAGCATGAAGAATGGTTACAGGAAGCGGGCATGGCTAGTCTAGTGAAGAGAAGGACCAGGGGAGACAGGATAGCAGTCTTCTGATATTTGAGGGGCTGCCACAGAGAGGAGGGGGTCACGCTATTTTTTGCAAAGCACCTGAAGGCCAGACAAGGAATAATGGTTGGAAACTGGTCAAGGAGAGATTCAACCTAGATATAAGGAGACCTTTTCTGACAGTGAGAGCAATCCACCCATGGAACAGAAGTTGTCTTTGGAGGTTGTGGGAGCTTCATCACTAGAAGCTTTCAAGAAGAGACTGGACTGCCATCTGTCAGAAATGGTGTAGTGTCTCCTGCTTGGACTTGATGACCTATACGGTCCCTTCCAACTCTGTTAATTTATCTAATTTAATCTAAGAGTGGTGTCCATAGTAAGGACACCACTCTTAGTTCTGGTCGCCACGATGTAGAAAAGATGTGGAGACTCTAGAAAGAGTGCAGAGAAGAGCAACAAAGATGATTAGGGGACTGGAGACTAAAACATATGAAGAACGGTTGCAGGAACTGGGTATGTTTAGCTTAAGAGAAAGAAGGACTAGTGGAGACATGATAGCAGTGTTCCAATATCTCAGGGGTTGCCACAAAGAAGAGGGAATCAAACTATTCTCCAAGGCACCTGAGGGTAGAACAAGAAGCAATGGGTGGAAACTAATCAAGGAGAGAAGCAACTTAGAACTGAGGAGAAACTTCCTGACAGTTAGAACAATTAATCAGTGGAACAGAAGTTGCCTCCAGAAGTTGTGAATGCTCCAACACTGGAAGCCTTGAAGAAGATGTTGGATAGCTATTTGTCTGAAACGGTATAGGGTTTCCTGCCTAGGCAGGGGGTTGGACTAGAAGACCTCCAAGGTCCCTTCCAACTCTGCTACTGTATTGTATTGTATTGTAAGGAGGGCTCTGGGAGAAGTGGCTTTGATCTTCACAGAGGTGGGGGAGTTCTCAGAGTGTGACTTTCACGGGCTGAAATGTGGCACACCATAATTGGGGTGATTTGGGGTGATCCTGGTTCCGAATCAGGTGTGGCTTTCTTTTCTTTTTTCTTTTCCCTTTCAAGAGATATTTCTGTCATTTTGGACGCGCATGATCTGGATGCTGTTGAAGAGCCCCAGCAAATGTTTGGAGTCATAAGCTATCACAAACACCCCGGTTATTCCAAAATATGGGGTGTCCCTTGACATCCTTCTGCTGAAGGTATGAAGAAAAGCAACACTTGGTCACTCCAATATCAAACGCGAACACCATTCATTTTGCCTACAGGTAGTCCTCAACTTATGACCATTCATTTAGTCACCCTTCAAAGTTGCAATAGTACTAAAAATGGCATGACCATTTTCCACTTACAAGCAGTGTTTCTCAACCTTGACAACTTGAAGATGTCTGGACTTCAACTCCCAGAATAATGGTTGGAAACTGGTCAAGGAGAGATTCAACCTGGAAATAAGGAGAGATTTTCTGACAGTGAGAGCAATCCACCCATGGAAGAGAAGTTGCCTTTGGAAGTTGTGGGCGCTTCATCACTAGAAGCTTTCAAGAAGAGACTGGATTGCCCTCTGTCAGAAATGGTGTAACGTCTCCTACTTAGGCAGGGGATGGATTAGATGACCTATAAGGTCCCTTCCAACTCTGTTCATCTGTTATTTCTTTATCAAGCTACTCATATAATAACCCCGCCCCTCCGCCCCAACAAAACTTTTAATAATCTTAAACCTCAGCTCCCAACATCCTTAGCTAGCAAACCCCATTGCTGCCAATTGGAAAAGGTAGCTGGTTGGAGAAGATACCATTAAATCAGTGGTGGCATTCAAAAAATTTTACTACCGTTTCTGTGGAAATGGCTTGGCTTGGTGGGCATGGCTTGGTGGCCATGGCAGGGCAAGGATACTGTAAAGTCTCCTTTCCCTCCCCCACTCCAAGGGAAGGATACCGCAAAATCCCCATTTCCTCCCTATCAGCTGGGACTCGGGAGGCAGAGAATATATGGGGGCGTGGCCAGCCAGAGGTGGTATTTACCGGTTCTCCGAACTACTCAAAAGTTCTGCTACCGGTTCTCCAGAACTGGTCAGAACCTGCTGAATACCACCACTTCCGCATTAGATGGGGTTAAGGCACCTCTGCTCTGGAAAGAGGCTGATGCCTGGGGAGGAGAATCAGCAACAAGACCAGTTTTGAGCTGCAAAACTCCGGAATAACCAGTAGATGGCAGTAAACTGACCTGCCTTGCTGCCCCCTAATGGTTGTTTTAAAAAGTTTTTAAAATAGGCAACTTTCAGATGCTATGCATGCTGGCTGCAGATTTCTGGGAATTGAAGTCCCTCTGCAAAGTTTTTAAAAAATTAAACTAAGATAATAAAATAAAATAAAATGAATAAATAAAAAATAATGCACCAGTCTTCAAGTGTTCCAGATTTTCCGGGCAAAATGTACCTACTTGGCCACATGTTTTGAGGATATGTAGAATAGAATAGAATAGAATGGAATAGAATGGAATAGAAGAGAAGAGAAGAGAAGAGAAGAGAAGAGAAGAGAAGAGAAGAGAAGAGAAGAGAATAACGGAAGGGACCTTGGAGGTCTTCTAATCCAACCCCCTGCCCAGGCAGGAAACCCTTCACCACTTCAGACAAATGGTTATCCAACATCTTCTTAAAAACTTCCAGTGTTGGGGCATTTACAACTTCTGGAGGCAAGTTGTTCCACTGATTAATTGTTCTAACTGTCAGGACATTTCTCCTCAGTTCTAAGTGGCTTCTCTCCTTGATTAGTTTCCACCCATTGCTTCTTGTTCTACCCTCAAGTGCTTTGGAGAATTGTTTGACTCCAGAGGTGAGTTGCTAAGGGTGAGTTGCTTCAGAGGTGAGTTGCTAAGGGTTCGCACTGGTTGAGTTGAATCTGTAGTGGAACGTTGGCCTGGGTCGCAGAACTGGCAGCCACCCAGGCTGGCCACGCCTCCGAACCAGTTCCCCGGTCTCCGCTGCCAGCATGTCTTTTGGTCCTTTTTAAGTGTTCTGCGCACCATCACTCTCCTCCTCTCCTTCCTCTTCCTCTCCCCATTTTCTCTCCCCCACTCTTCTCTTCTCTCCCCTTTTCCCTCTTCTCTACCCTTCTTCCTGTTCTCCTCCCTCTCTCTTCTCTCCCCCTCCCCTCCTCCTCTTCCTCCTCTTCTCTCCCTTTCCTCTTCTCCTTCTCCTCCTTTCCTCTCTTCTGTTCCCCTCTTCCTTCTCTCCTCCTCTCCTTCTTGTCTTCTTCTCTCCCCTCCCCCTCTCCTCTTCCTCTCTTCTCTCTCCTCTTCCTCTTCTCTCCCCCTCTTCCTCTCCCCCTCTTTCTCTTCTCCCCCTCCCCCTCCTCCTCCCTCCCCCTCCTCCCCCCTCTTTCCTCCTCCTCTTCCACCTCTCCCCCCTGTAATGAATTGCTCAAGATCACACCCCAAACACAGAAGGACTCTGTTAACATACAAAAGTTTTATTAACTGCAATTATATAAGCATTACACACACACACACACACACACACACACACACACACACACTTGCACCCACTTGCCAGATGATGTATGGAGACTGGAGAAGACAGGAGCATGTACTCGGCAGATTATGATTATACTTCCATAACCTGTGTAGATATGACCCTTCCTGCTACAATTATGGGAATCACTGCCATTGTTAAGTTTGTATCGCGATTGCAAATTGAATCTGGCTTCAACGCATGCACACAGCCTTCCGTGCATGTGCTCTCCTGTCGCGCGTGGCTTGCTATCATGCGCACAACTTGAAAACCTGCCTAAATAGGACGGCATAGAGCAGGGGCAGGGGGGGGAGGCCCCACGTGCAATTTCCACAACCGGTTCGGGCGAACCGATCCAAACCGGCTGAATACCCCTTCTGTCCCAATTCCATCCAAGGTTCCCACAGGAAGACGGGGCAAAGGATATGAGAAACAGTGACTCTTCTCTACCCCGGCACCACCCACGGGAATGCTTCCTTGTGAATTCAGTCTCTCCGGTTTCTCACGAGCCCGAGGCAACATCTGGATGGCGAGCCCAGCAATTCCGTGATGCAGCTGGAGCCGGCTTGTTTCAAACCAGGTTGAACTCTTCCAAGTAGCTTGCCAGAACGGCGTCCTTGATATCTGCGAAAACCGCGCAGATGTTCTGCGTGTCGGTGGCGCAGGTGTAATGGTGGTAAAGGAAGCGGGGTCGGAAGGCCGAAGAGGAACCGCTGTACAGAGGACCGTCGAGAAACTGATGGAAGATGTCGCTGTACATCTCCAGGATGAAGCGTTTGGCTGCATGAATGTCTTGCTTGGGACCTGGGAAAGGAGAAGAAGAGGTTGTGTGAATTCACCAAGGCCTCCCCCCCCCCTCCCCTGCAGCCTTAAGCCTGGATTATAGTATAGTATAGTATAGCCTTTATTGCAGGAGTGAAATCCGTTTACTGTATTTTCCTGAGAATAAGACGCACCGGAGTATAAGACGCACCATGATTTTGAAGAGGTAATTTTAAAAAAAACAAAACACGTTTTTACACTCTGCAAGCCTCCCAAACCCTCTGCACGCCTCGTTTTTTTGTGAAAAACGGGGCATGCAGAGAGTTTGAGAGGCCTGCAAAGTGATCCTGGCACCTGGGGAGGGGGGAAAAAAACGAGCAAAAAAAAAGGCCCATTTTTTGCAAAAAACAGGGCATCCATAGGCTTTGGGGGGCTTGTAGAATGCTCCTGGGGGCTGGGGGGGGGCAAAAACGAGCACAAAACAAACCATTTTTCACTCGCTTTGCCTTCTCCAGCCTCCAGGAGCACTTTGGAGGCCTCCCAAACCCTCTGCACATCTGTTTTTCAGAAGGGGGTGGGCTTTCGATAGGCCAAAAATGCTGTATTTCATGTATAAGAAGCACCCAGATTTTCACCCTCTTTATGGAAGGACAAAGATGCGTCTTATACTCCAAAAAATACGGTACTCTTGCACATGTGAGCACGCACGCGCCACCTCCACACATGTGCAGGACCGTCTGCACATGCGCAGAGGCTCAAAAACGGGATGTGATGACGTCTGGGTGGGTGGGCGGAGCCTCCTGCCTCCACCGCTACCAGTTTGCCCGAACCGGATAGAACCGGCTGAATTGCACCACTGCTTTATTGTCATTGTACATCATGAATACAACGAAGTTGGTTTTAGCCTCACTGGTGCAAGCCATGACCAAAAGTACAAACAACATAAATAGCATAAAGAATAATCTACATTGCTCCATGGCTGCACAACTAGGAACGTGTGCAGCTGCGCTCGGAGGGGATTGCCTAGCCCAGGGGTCAGCAAACTGTGGCTCTGGAGCCGCATGTGGCTCTTTTCTCCCTCTGCTGCGGCTCCGTCACTGGTCAGCGCCACAATTTTGAGAGGAGCTTCCGGTGGGGGGGGGGAGAAGCAGAGTGAGTCAGGAGAAGACTCTATGGCAAGGGGAGGGTTTTCCAGTTGTCTCCACCATTGATAGGGCTTTCGGTTATGACAGGTAGAGGAAAAAGGACGCCGCGCTAGGAGTAGAGACTCTATGGTGAGGGAACCGGACTTCTGGTTGGCGAAGGAAAAAGGATGCCGCACTAGGAAGAGATTCTATGGTGGAGGAACTGAACTTCCGGTCAGCTCCAGAATTGAACAGGGGGGCTTCCGGTTAGGACCTTCGTGGCTTCCAGTGTTTTCTTTTCTGTGGGAAACGGGTGCAAATGGCTATTTGGGTGTTTACGTTTGCTGACCCCTGGCCTAGCCACTGCCTTTAAAGGTCGTCCTCAACTTACGACCACCGTTGAGCCCCAAATGTCCCTTGCAAAGTGAGACCGTTCTTAAACGAGCTCTCCCCCCCCCCCCATTTAACAACCTTTCTTGCTAAAACCGTTAAGCAAATTGGGGCAGTTTTTAAGTTAGTAACACGGTGCTTAAGGAAATCCCCCCCCCCCCAATGTCAAACACAACCCTGATGCGGCCCTCAATAAAATCAAGTTTGACACCCCTGCTTTGAACACAGGGGTGAAATGCTACCGGTTCGCCCAAACTGGTGGCAAAAAAAAATGCTACCGGTTCGGCCAAACTGATATTTCAGACAATCAGCTGTGAGGCACAATTTGTATTAACTAGAAAGTAGTTTTTCCTGCTTTCTAGCTAACCTAAATCATGTGGCACAGCGAATTCTCCTGTTCTCACTGTTCACTTAGCTTTGCACGTCATGTCTGTTTTTGATGCTCTGCGCATGCGCGGAGGTGCTTTGTGCGCGCTCACATTGCTACCGAACCGGTAGCAAAGGTAAATTGATTTCACCCTTGTCTAAACGGAATACAAGCCACGCAAAAAGGGGAATTAATGGAAGAGGATATTTGTAGCTCAGGGTTGACCGACGGGGAACCTGGGTCCTCTCCGAGCTCGGTTGTTTTCTTGCAGCTGTTTCATCACAGATGCCCTGATGAGGTTACCTAGTTGGGTGATGAAACGTCTGCAAGGAAACAACCAACCTCAGAGGGCACCAGGAGGGGAAATATGCAGCAACAACCTTTTTACCGTCTCTTGTTTGGCAACCAAGAAACCAGATAGAAACCTTTCACCTCTTTGGCAGCCGTCCAAACAGAAGCAATCCTTCTCTATACACAACACATCCAGTCCTCTCCTGGGTGACTGACAATCTCTGCAGACTTTTAGCTAAACAATTTGGGATACACACTCTTTGAATGGTGTGGGAGAAGGAAGGGATTTCCAAAGGAAAAAAACCGCAGGCTAGAGGAATCATCTGCACCACTCAGGTGGCCCTAAGGACAGAGATAAACCCCCCAAGTGCTTCAAGGACCCTCTCAAAGGGATGCAAACGACCAGCTGTCTGCAAGGAGTATAAATCCTTCCATTCCCCACCATCCAGTCGGAGCTGAAGAAGCTTCTTGGATGAGAAGCAAAGCATCTTCAAAAGTAAAAACAAGGAAACCCAGTTGCCTCCTGAAAAAGCACCTTTGGTCCATCACTGGATGTTTTTAAGAAGGGACTAGACAGCCACTTATCTGAAATAGTATAGGGACTCCTTCTTGAGCAGGGAGCTGGACTAGAAGATCAAGTGAGGCACTAATACCACTCTATAAAGCCTTAATAAGGCCACACTTGGAATACGGCGTCCAGTTTTGGTCATCACACTATTAAAAAAATGCAGAGACTCTAGAAAAAGTGCACAGAAGAGCAACAAAAATGATTAGGGGACTGGAGACTAAAACATATGAAGAACGGTTGCAGGAACTGGGTATGTCTAGTTTAATAGAAAGAAGGACTAGGGGAGACATGATAGCAGTCTTCCAATATTTGAGGAGCTGCCACAAAGAGGAGGGGTTCAAGATATTTTCCAAAGCACCCGAAGGGCAGACAAGGAATAATGGATGGAAACTGACCCAGGAGAGATTCAACCTAGAAATAAGGAGACATTTTCTGACCGTGAGAACAATCAACCCATGGAACAGAAGTTGCCTTCGGAAGTGGTGGGAGCTTCATCACTGGAGGCTTTCAAGAAGAGACCGGACTGCCATTTGTCAGAAATGGTGCAGGGTCTCCTGCTTGAGCAGGGGGCTGGACTAGATGACCTACAAGGTCCCTTGCAACTCTGTTAATACGTTAAAACGTTCTCATTCTGTCCCTCCCAGCTCTATTCTACTCTCTCAGGTATCATAAGATTGCGAAGGGATTCTGGGACACGAAGTCCACGATCACAAAGTTAGCTAGCTGAGGAATTCTGGACATTGAAGTCAACCTATCATAGAGTTGCCAAGGACCGGCTGGGGAATTCCTGGCCAAGGTTGAACAACACTATCTTACAGGGACAACAGCTTGAAGATGAAAGGTGTGTTCGAAGAAAAGGTGTGGCTGGCCAACATCATCACTAAACCAACGTGTTTTGTTCATCCGAATGCTACAGGAAATCATTCAGGGCTGGGCCCTATTTGCACCCTAACCACAGCCCCAGTATGCCCTCTAAACATCCTTCTTTGGCTATAACCCCACAAAGTTGTTGAGACTTTTTTTAAAAAGTGCAGAGAAGAGCAACAAAGAGGATTAGGGGACTGGAGACTAAAACATAGGAAGAACGGTTGCAGGAACTGGGTATGTTTAGCTTAAGAGAAAGAAGGACTAGGGGAGACAGGATAGCAGTCTTCCAATATCTCAGGGGTTGCCACAAAGAAGAGGGAGTCAAACTATTCTCCAAGGCACCTGAGGGTAGGACAAGAAGCAATGGGTGGAAACTAATCAAGGAGAGAAGCAACTTAGAACTGAGGAGAAATTTCCTGACAGTTAGAACAATTAATCAGTGGAACAGCTTGCCTCCAGGAGTTGTGAATGCCCCAACACTGGAAGTCTTTAAGAAGATGTTGGATAGCCATTTGTCTGAAACGGTATAGGGTTTCCTGCCTAGGCACGGGGTTGGACTAGAAGACCTCCAAGGTCCCTTCCAACTCTGCTATTGTATTGTATTATTGTAAGAAGCAATGGATGGAACTAACCAAGAAGCAACCTCTCTAACATTGGATGTTTTTAAGAAGAGATTGGACAACCATTTGTCTGAAATGGTATAGTGTCACCTGCTTGAGAAGGGGATTCGGCTAGAAGACCCCCAAGGTCCCTTCCAACTCTGTTATTCTATTCTATTCTAACTTGAGGACCACCTGTATATGAGCTGAAGAAGCTTCTTGGATGAGAAGCGAAATGCCTTCGAAGAAAAACAAAGGAAGTCCAGTTGCCTCTTGGAAAAAAAGCTTTGGGACCACCAGGACCTGGATGGCTGAGAATCTCTGCAGATGTTTAGTGATACAGCTGTATATCCCTGTTGTCTCCACAGCCCAAGAAACCAGGGGAGCTTCCTTCTGAGATGTTTGCCACCCCTCTTTTCTTTCTGCAGGCTCAGCTGCCTCTTATCTGACCATTGCTTAATCTGCAGCTCTTCCTTCGGACCCCCCAATATCCCATATCATTGCAGAAAGATATTCGGACAGATTCGGACAGTGAGGTTGGGGAGGAAGATGGGCCAGTCCTGAAGTCTGGGGAAGGTTCTGAGGAGGGATCCAGAGGCAGAGAGGGGGCCAGAACCGTCTGACAGTTATCAGCTGCCTTCGGAGTTGGAGATCAGTGGGGCAGAAGAACAGCTGGAGTCTGTTCCCATTGTGCGCATGCGCAGAGTGGCCAAACAAAGGGAACAGCTAAAGAACAGGGGTCAATGTGGGAGTAAGACCACAGGTGGACGATGAATGGCTCCTCCCAGAGGGAATAAAAGAGGAGCGACAGGGGAGTGGAGTTTGCAGGAGACAATTTGTTTGCTTAATTGGTTCGTGACTCTCCAAGACAAGGAGTCTGCAGATCTCGTCCTGGCAGCTCTCCAAGCCAGATAGGTTCTGTGACTGTAAATCCTCCCTGGAAAGACTTTGGTGGATGCAGGAGCAGAATTGGCAGTCAATTAATAAAAGGGTTTTTTGTCAGGACAAGGAATTGCTTCATGCTCTTGGGAAGCCTCGGTCAGAACAAATATGTGTGTTTCTCTAGAAAGAATACAAGCCACACAAAAAGGGGAATTAGGTCAGGGTTGACCTGCGGGATTCTGGCTGCTCTCTGAGCTTGGTTGTTTTCTTGCAGATGTTTCATCACAGATGCCCTGATGAGGTTACCTATTTGGGTGATGAAATGTCTGCAAGGAAACAGCACACCAGGGACTCCACCGAAGGGCGAATCTGAAAGTTGTCTTCATTGCCTCCCAGGGCAGGCATGAAATGGATCTACTTGGTGATGCATGGAGATTACACAGATAGTCCACACGTACAACCGCGACAGAGCCCAAAATTTCTGTAGTTAAGTGAGACATTCGTTAAGGGAGCTTTGCCCCATTTTACGTCCCCTTTCTTGCCACCGTTGTTAAGTGAATGGCTGCAGTTGTTAAGTTTCGACCCTCCTAGCTCGAAGATGACTCGGTTGCCAAGCGCCTGACTTTTGAACACCTGATCATGCTGCAAAAGTTGTAAGTGTGAAAAATGGTCACAAGTCCCTTCTTTTCAGCGCCGTTGTAACGTTCAACGGTCACTAAATGAGCTGTTGTAAGTCGAGGACTAACCGTATTACTATTTCTCAGTACATTGGTGACCGTAGGTTTGAAAAGCGAATGGCCCAGCAGGGGGCAGCACTTAACCCAGTGATGGCGAACCTAAGGCACGCGTGCCACAGGTGGCACGCGGAGCCATTTGTCAGGGCACGCGAGGCGCTGCTCTGTCAGCTGGCCAGCGCGCATGCGTGCGCTGGCCAGCTGAGTTCATCCTTTTTTAAAGCCATTGTTCGCCCTCCCCAGGCTCCAGAGGCTTTATAGAAGCCTGGGGAGGGCGAAAAGAGCCTCCCCCCCCCCCCCGAGGCTTCATGAGCTTGCCTGAAGCCTCTGGAGCGCAAAAAAACGGCCCCACGGGCAAACTGGAAGTTTGGGAACAGATTTCCTGTTTGCTCAGAGGGTCGTTTTGAGCGCTCCGAAGGCTTCAAGGAAGCCTCTTGAAGGTCCCTGAAGCCTTCGGATCGCTTAAAACGACCCTCCTAGCTCGAAGGGTCGTTTTGACTGCTCCGGAGGCTTCAGGGAAGCCTCCTGAAGGTCCCTGAAGCCTCCGGAGGGCGTCCGGAGGGGCAGGGGAGGCTGTTTCCGCCCTCCCCAGGCTCCTATAAAGCCTCTGGAGCCTGCGGAGTGCGAAAAAAGCATGCAAAAATGGGGGGTCACGCCTGTAGTGCGCGCATACGCACTGGCGGGATCGCGCATTGCATTATGGGTGCAGCATGCCTGCATACGACCCCCCCCCTGCGCTCCCCCCACTTATGGCACATGAGCCAAAAAAGGTTCGCCATCGCTGACTTAACCAATCTTAAACTAAGCACGGGTAGACCTAGATAGCCATTGGATGGGACACCACAAGGAAATCACCAAATGTAGCCTGGAGCGGGAATTTGAAGATTCCTGGGGGAAAGCTATGGCAATACATGCTTGTAATTTTGCCCTGCTTTTTTTTCAAATAATGTTTTATTTTTTTTAATTCTTTTACATACCATTTTAAGTACGCATTCCCATAATTGTTATTCTTCTTTACATTTATCATGCTTATACATTTATTATTTCATTTAATAAGTTATAATGTACAGTTTGGGTTGCTTTATTTACTATCCCTTCCTCCTTTTGAAACACCATCTTGTTTTCCCTTTCTTTTCTCCCTTCCTCCCTTCTCTACTTTCTTCCATCCTCCTTTCCTTCCCCTTCCTTCTTCCCTTACATTTCTCCTACTCCTACTCTTCCTCTTCCCCTTCCTACCCTCTCTCCTTCTTTTTCTCTCCCTTCCATCCTCCTCCCCTTACCTCTTTCTTCTTTCCCCCATCTTCCTTTCATTCTCTCCTCCTCTCTCCCTTTCTTTTTCTATTATTGTTGGTGTATATTTCAAAACTCAGTTTATGTTTCCTTGTGATGGTATTTCCGCCAACCCAAATATAATTTAGTATCATTTCTTATTCCCTTATCTTCACTAGTCTACCCTAGTTATGTTTCCCTTCCTTTATATCCCCCGCTTTATATTTTGCCCTGAAAATTAAATGGATTTTTAGTGATGTCCCTAGAGGTTTTTTAGGGGGGAAAGTGATTTTATCTTTTAAATACAGTCTGTCTCAAAAATATCAGTTCAGTTTGAAGCTTTAATAAGGACAATTTTTAGCCGTAATAATAAGTGATTTCCAGAGATTCGAACCAGCCTAACAGTACCTTAACACAGGTAGCAACTGTTTGAAGTTACAACAGCCTTGAAAAAGAGGTGACTTACAACCGGTCCTTGTACTTATGACCATAGCAGCATCTCCAGCCCTGCGATCAAAATTTTGGGCATTTGGCAACAACTGGCATGGATTTATAATGGTAGGAGGGGTCCCGGAGTTACGTGGTCACCGTTTATGACCTTCCTATCCGGCTTCTGACCAGCAAAGTGAATGGAGGAAGTGATTATTTTGACCTAGGCTTCACAAAATCACGAAGCAAGACTCCTTGTCCCAATAAAACCCTTTTCTCCCTCTCCTTTCCTCTCATTCACATCCAGCAAAGTCCCCAGCAAGCAGTCTTTCAAGGGTGAATTTACAACCACAGACCTTATCAGAGTTGGAGAGCTGTCAGGTTGTGAATTTACAACCACAGACCTTATCGGGTGTTGGAGAACGCAACACTGTACACTGTACAAGAAAATACCTGGCAAGGAGTGTCTGCGAGTCACAGAGAAATTTTCACACTAATTATCATAATTTTCGGAGTATAAGACGCACTGGAATATAAGACGCACCAAGGTTTTGAAGAGGCAAATTTTTTAAAAAAATTTTTTTGCACGCTGCAAACCTCCCAAAAACGGCCCGTGTTTTTTTTTCCCCAAAAAAGGGCATGAATAGCCCTTTGGAGGCTTGCAGAATGTTCCTGGAGGGAGGGGGGCAAAAACAAGCAAAAAACGGCCTGTTTTTTGTGAAAACGGGCCCGTTTTTTATTTTAAAAAAAAGGTATTAGGAAGCTTACAGAGTGCTCCTTGGGGGCTGGGGGGCAAAACTGAGCAAAAAACGGCCCATTTTCTGCTCGTTTCTGCCCTCCCCAGCCCCCAGGAGCACTCTGCAAAGCTTCCTACAAGCTGTGCACGGCCATTTTGGTGAAGGGGATGGGATTTCAGGAGGCAACAAAATGCTGTATTCATTGTATAAGACGCACCCAGATTTTCAGCCTCTTTTTGGAGGAAAAAAGGTGCGTCTTATACTCCGAAAAATATGGTAAGCGAACTAATTGCCTCCTGCAAACTCCACTCCCCTGACGCTCCCTCTTTTATTTCCTCTGGGAGGGGCCATTCATTGTCCACCTGTGGCCTTACTCCCAATTCGACCCCTGTTTCTCAGCTGTTCCCTTCGTCTGGCAACTCTGCACATGCGCACACTGGGAACAGGCTCCAACTGTTCGTCTGCATCACTGCTCTCCAACTCCGAAGGCAGCTGATAACTGTCAGACGGTCCTGGCCCCCTCTCTGCCTCCTACACAGAGCCCTCATCAAGGCCTCCCCCAGACTCCAGGACTGGCCCATGTTCCCCGCCCCTCCACAACCTACTAACTGTATGAGTCTGCCACCAGCTCCGCTGGCGGGCCACAACAGTGATTTGCTTAACGACGCGATCCTCATTAGCAACTGCAGCGATTTGCTTAACAACCTGTGGCCAAAAAGAAAGGTTGTAAAATTGGGTACTTAGTGGCCATGTTGGTTAGCAAGGGACATTCCAGCCCTGTTTACGGTCGTAAGTTGAGAACTACTTGCAACTGAGGTAACGAAAGAGCCACTTCCCCATACTTTAGCGGAGGGTTCGGATTAGGGAAGCAGGCCTCCAATTTGCATCAATTCTGCAATCCTTTTCTAGAACGTGCCGCTTTGGGGACAGCCTCTCTAACCGCTCCTCAACGCTGCCCGTCTGCCCAAAGCAGGAAACGTTACCTGGGAAAGTGGGGAAATAGGCAGCCAGATCGGAGGTGAGGATTTTCTCCTCCAGGATGTCCATTTTGTTCAGGAAGAGGATAATCGAAGTGTTCCAGAACCAGGGCAGTTCCAGAATGGTCCTGAAGAGATCTAAACTCTCCCTCATTCGGTTCTGATAGGAAAGAACGGGGGGGAAATGAGGGGGGGGGAAAGAAGGACAACATCATAAACAAGCTGTCAGGCCTGTAGTTATATTCTTTTTAGGATCTTTGGCCTGCCACACTTTCTTATAATTTCCTATGCTGTTTCATTAGTGTAGTAGTTGGGAGGGGGGGATAGAAAGGAGTAGGATTGTGGAATGTATTGTTGACATTCTTTTATAGAAGCTCAAGGTCATCTTTTGTCTCCGCACCTCGACACCTGACTGGAAGCAGAGGGGTGTAGATGCCAGCGTGGAAGATGATGATTGGAACATGTGATGGGATTATGGGTGTGGGGATAGATCATGAACTTTCAACTGGGTGGAATTCCAGGATGCAAATCAGAGTTGGAATTTTTCCATAGAGGTGCTAACTTGCCTGTAGAATAAATTGGACCTTTAAGGATGGTTTTGCCTTGGACAATGATTTATTTCTGCATGGTATTTAGAACCCTAACACAAGCAGCATGATGGTGAGGTTTGGAAGTTTGTTGTGGAGGCCTTCTCGGTAGACATTTGTTCGCCCAGAGAGACGACCGAGGGACGTTTCAGCTGGATCCGAAGGCCAGACAATATAAATTCTGACAGAAGAGCATATTTGTAGCTCAGGGTTGGGCTGTAGGGGCCTTGCTGTTCCCTGAGATTAGTGGCTTTCTTGCAGACGTTTCATGACCCAACTTGGTAACATCGTCAGTGTTAGAAGGGAGTGAGGTTTGCAGAGTGGAGGAGAAAAAGTGGTAGGAAAGGAGGGGGGGAGGAGGAGGCGGAGAAGGAGGAGGAAAAGGACTGTGAGGTTCTTGGTACAGCTTGGCTGTTTGGTTGTTTTCTTGTAGACATTTCATTACCAAACTAAGCAACATCAATAGAGCTAGAAGGGTTGTGAGGTTTGCAGAGTGGAACAGAAGAAGCGGGGGGGGGGGGGAGGGAAAGGAAAAGGACTATGAGGTTCTTGGTACAGCTTGGCTTTTTGGTTATTTTCTCATAGACATTTCATTACCAAACTAGGTAATATCATCAGTGTTAAAAGGGAGTAAGTTTTAAAAAGTGGAGAAGAAGCGGAGGGGGGGAGGGGGGGAGGTGGAGGAAAATGACTATGAGAGGAGGAGGAGGAGGAGGAGGAGGAGGAGGAGGAGGAGGAGGAGGAGGAGGAGGAGGAGGAAAATGACTATGAGATTCTTGGTATAGCTTGGCTGTTTGTTTTCTTGTAGACATTTCATTACCAAACCAGGTAACTTCATTAGGGCTAAAAGGGAGTGAGGTTTGTGGAGGGGTGGTGAAGACGGGGAGGAAAAGGGGAGGAGGAAGAGGAAGACATGGGGACCTCGGTGTTCTCTGACCTTGGTTGTTTCCTTGTAGAAGTTTCATTACCCAACTAGGTAACATCCTCAGTGTTAGAAGGGAGTGGTATAGAGAACGAGAGAGAGAGAGGTATACACAATCCTCTCCCTTAATTGTCCCTCTATTCTCCCAAATATTCCTGTCTCAACGCTGCTCCTTAAGGTAAAGGTTCCCTCGCACATATGTGCTAGTCGTTCCTGACTCTAGGGGGCAGTGCTCATCTCCGTTTCAAAGCCGAAGAGCCAGCACTGTCCGAAGACGTCTCCGTGATCCTGTGATGGGCGTGACTAAATGCTGAAGGCGCACAGAACGCTGTTACCTTCCCACCAAAGTGTGGTCGCTGTTTTCTACTTGCATTTTTGATGTGCTTTTGAACTACTTGGTTGACGGAAGCTGGTACAAGTAACGGGAGCTCACTCCGTTATGCAGCGCTAGGGATTCGAACGGCTTTGAACGACTGAACTGCTGAGTTTCTGATCAACAAGCTCAGCGTCTTAGCCACTGAGCCACCATGAACCACCTAGCCCCATATTCCCCCAAATATTCCTGTCTCAACGCTGCTCCTTACTTCACTATTATTCTCCTCCAACATCTGATCATATTCGCTCAGAGAGGCCAGATAGATTAAGGCAATCACGTTTTCGAAACAGTGGATCCATTTCCGGCGTTCGGTTTTCTGCCCGCCAACATCAACGATCCTAAAAACAAAATAGAAATGAAATATATATATACATAGTCCTCCACTGTCTTAGATGAATCCTGGATGAAAAACAGTAACTGTGAGAGGGATCTTGGAGTCCCAGTGGATGATCCCTTAAACATGAGCCAGCTGTGTGCGGCAACAGCCAAAAAAGCTAATACCATCCTGGGTTGTAGGGCATAAACAGAGGCATAGAATCAAAATCACATGAAGTATTAAAGTAGTACCACTTTATAAACCCTTAGTAAGTCCACACTTAGGATACTGCATCCAGTTTTGGTTACCACATGACAAAAAAGGACATTGAGAACATAGAAGAACAGAGTTGGAAGGGACCTTGGAGGTCTTCTAGTCCAACCCCCTGCTCAGGCAGGAAACCCTACACCACTTCAGACAAATGGCTATCCAACATCTTCTTAAAAACTTCCAGTGTTGGAGCATTCACAACTTCTGGAGGCAAGCTGTTCCACTGATTAATTGTTCTAACTACCAAGAAGTTTCTCCTTAGTTCTAAGTTGCTTCTCTCCTTGATTAGTTTCCATCTGTTCCTTCTTATCCTGCCTTCGGGTACTTTGGAGAATAGTTTGACTCCCTCTTCTTTGTGGCAGCCCCTGAGATATTGGAACACTGCTATCATGCCTCCCCTAGACTTTGGCAAAAATAAGATGATTAAAGGCCCGGAGATTAAAACATATGAAGAACGGTTGCAGGATTTGGGTATGGCCAAACTAGTGGGGGGGAAAGGACCAGGGGTAACATGATAGCAACCTTCCAATATTTGAGGGGCTGCCACAAAGTGGAGGAGGTCAAATTATTTTCCAAAGCACCAGAAGGCAGGACAAGAAGAAATGGATGGGAATTAATCAAGGAGAGAAGCGACCTAGAACTAAAGAGAATCTTCCCGACAGTGGGGACAGTTAACCAGTGGTAGGTCTTGCCTTCAGATGCTGTGGGTGCCTCCATCACTGGAGGTTTTTAAGAAGAGACTGGGCAGTCATTTGTCTGAAATGGTAGAGAGTCTCCTGCTTGAGCAAGGGGCTGGACTAGAAGACCTCCAAGGTCCCTTCCTGCTCTATTCTCATTGATCGGCTTATGATCACAGTTGGGACCAGAATTTCCACTTTTAAGCAAGTTTATTGTTAAGTGAGTCATACCCAATTCTATGACCTTTTTTTTTTTGCCACGGTTGTTAAGCAAATCACTGAAGTTGTTAAGTGAATCACATAGTCATTAACCAAATTCGGGCTCTCCCATTGCTGGTTGAAAGCCAGGTGGGAAAGGTGATCACGTGACCCAGGGACCCTGCAACCGCTGTAAATAGATGCCGGTTGCCAAGCAACCAAATTTTGATCATGGGACTGCGGGGATGCTGCCATGGTCGTAAGTGCGAGGATCTCAGGGATGAGATTGCAATACGTTCCCATCTCAGAAGAGGAGGGCATTTTTCTGTCATTTGTGCTCATCTGTGTCATTCTTACACAATGACACAAAGTCTCTCAAAATATGACTGACCCTTCCTGGATCTCGCAATTCTGACAGGGATGAGAAATTATGGCCCCTTTACAACCTATGGACTTCTACTCCCAGAATTCCTGAGCCAGCATGGCTGGCTCAGGAATTCTGGGAATTGAAGTCCACAAGTCATGAAGGTACTCCTCAATTTATGACCACAATTGAGCCCAAAATTCCTGTTGCTCAGCAAGAAAATTGTGAGTTTCGCCCCCTTTTACGACTTCTCTTGCCACACTCGTTAAGTGAATCACTGCAGTTGTTAAATGCATATCACGGTTGTTAAGTGGATCTGCTTTCCCCACGGCTTGTCAGAAGGTCGCAAAAGAGGATCAGGTGACTCCAGGACATTGCAACCGGCATAAACGTGAATCAGTTATCAAGCGTCTGAAGGTAAATCATGTGACCACGGGGAGGCTACCACGGTCGTAAGTGTGAAAAACGGTCGTAAGTCACTTTTTTCGGTGATGTTATAACTTCGAACGGTCACTAAACGAACTGTTGTTAGTGAAGGACTACCAGTGTAGCTACCGACCCCGATTGTATCTTTATTTTAAGGAATCCATTATGAAACATAAGCACTTGGGATGAAACTTTTTTTCAGTTTACCTTAATGTCACCTTTTGCATCGAGAAGCAGTACTCGTTAATGCCCGTCGTGGGCACGCGAGTTCTCAAAATATCCTGGGCACATGGCATATACCCCTCAGAAGCAATGCGATCCAGATTCGAAAGGAAACTGAAACAGAGACACACCGGTCACTCTGGGCAATGCACGGAGAAATACGAAAATTGATGGACACACCTCTCTAGTACAGTGCCTTTCAAACTGGGCAACTCTAAGATAGGTGGACTTCAGCGCCCAGAATTCCCCAGCCAACCTGAAATCTGGGAAGGTTGTGATAGAATGGAATGGAATGGAATAGAGTAGAATAAGAATAGAACAGAATAGAATAAGGAATATAGAATGGAATGGAATAGAGTAGAATAAGGATAAGAATAGAACAGAATAGAATAGAATAAGGAAGATAGAATGGAATGGAATAGAGTAGAATAAGAATAAGAATAGAACAGAATAGAACAGAACAGAACAGAATAGAATAAGGAATATAGAATGGAATGGAATAGAGTAGAATAAGAATAAGAATAGAACAGAATAGAACAGAACAGAACAGAACAGAATAGAATAAGGAATATAGAATGGAATGGAATAGAGTACAATAAGAATAAGAATAAGAATAGAATAGAATAGAATAGAATAGAATAGAATAGAATAAGGAATATAGAATGGAATGGAATAGAGTAGAATAAGAATAGAACAGAATAGGAATAGAAGAATAAGGAATATAGAATGGAATGGAATAGAGTAGAATAAGAATAAGAATAGAACAGAATAGGAATAGAATAGAATAAGGAATATAGAATGGAATGGAATAGAGTAGAATAAGAATAAGAATAGAACAGAATAGGAATAGAATAGAATAAGGAATATAGAATGGAATGGAATGGAATGGAATAGAGTAGAATAAGAATAGAATAGAATAGAGAGCAGAGCAGAGCAGAACAGAACAGAACAAAACAAAACAGAATAGAATTATTAATTGGCCAAGTGTGATTGGGCACACAAGGAATTAAATACATAAAAGTTATCTATCTATATCTATCTGTATTTATATTTATATTTATATTTATATGGTGTCAGGCACCAGCCTGAGGATGGTGAGTGGGATCTCGTCGGAACGTCGCCAAGATACTCTCAATCTTACACGGGAAAAGACCCGAATACACCAAAACCTGCATACCTGTACCCGTGAAAATCTATGAAAATCTATATCTATATCTATATCATCTATATCTATATCTATATCTATATCTATATCTATATCTATATCTATATCTATATCTATCTATCTATCTATCTATCTATCTATCTATCTATCATCTATCTGTGTGTGTGTGTGTGTGTGTGTGTGTGTGTGTGTGTGTGTGTAGGTGTGTAGCATAACTCTGGAACGCCTCGAGCAATGTCAACCAAACTTGGTACACAGATGACTTACTATCTAGAGACAAATACTGTAGGGGTAAGACACCCCTAACACCCCTCGGTGTGGGTGGGTGGGTGTGCGTGTGTGAGTGAGTGGGTGGGTGGGTGTCCATGTGTTTGTGTTCCAGCATAACTCTGGAACGTCTGGACCGCTGAAATGAAAAGGACTGAATTCTATCTATAGTGTCAACTCACAGTACTTTTGACACTGATCGTGTGCATTTCGGATCCACGTTCTGTTAAGATACAGCCTGTGGTGCCTTAAAACGACTTCTACTGTACAGCACAGTGGAGTTGCCATGCTAACGGCTTCGCAGCACTCCACAAGGGGGCTCCCTCTAATACAGGATTTGGATAAATACATACCCGGGCTTACTAGTTATCAGCTAGTAAGAGATAAAGCATGATGACAGTCATCATAAAAATAAATTCACCATAAGTCTTAAGATACAACACTGAGCGATAGAATCAACATAAATTGTACTAGCAAACTAAATAAAAGAATATAAATTGTAAAGATACAAGTAACAAAGTTATAAGTCATAAGTAGAAAATGGGATAGGTAATAGGAAAGATGAGAATAATAATAATATGAAAACAGTCTTACTAAAGAGTTTGACAGTGTTGTGGGAATAAGTTGTTCAGCAGAGTGATGGCGGTGTGGGGGAAATAACTGTCTTTGTGTTGTTGTTCTGGTGTGCGTCCACTACTCAGGAAGCACACAAATCTTCGCACCACCACAGTGCCAAGAACTTTATAAAAAAACTGGTAGGATGTTGGACCTTACTTTTTCTATCATCAACCCTCAACCCAAGGTAAGAACATGCGATGGTCACTCCAAACAAGGAGAGACTCACTAGGACGTCGAATCGAGCAGGTGGAATTCGCTTCTCCTCTTATAACAGGTCCTGATGCCAGCGTCCTTCCAGAGGCCACCGATGATCCTGGCGTGGTGGGGCTCCAGAGAGGCCACTTTGTAGGCATCTACGCTCAGAAGCTGCCGGGCGTTTTGCTAGAGGCAGAAAAGAACAGTTTTATGACGGAGAGGAAAAACGGTTGCAGGAATTGGGTATGTCTAGTGTAGGGAGAAGAAAGGACTACGGGTGAGATGATATCAGCCTTCCGATATCTCAGGGGCTGCCACAGAGAAGAGGGAGTCAAGCTATTCTCCAAGGCACCTGAGAGCAGAACAACAATACACCTCCTCCATGTGTATATGTATATTTGTATTTATATTTATATTTGTACTTATTATCTGTTATGTGTTGTGTGGACTGTACACCGCCCCGAGTCCCTTTTTGGGAGAGGGGGCGGTTTAGAAATGCGAAGAATAAATAAATAAATAAAATAAAGAAGCAATGGGTGGAAACTAATCCAGGAGAGAAGCAACTTAGAACTGAGGAGAAATTTCCTGACAGTTAGAACAATGAATTAGTGGAACAACTTCTCTCCAGAAGTTATGAATGCCCCAACACTGGAGGCTTTTAAGAAGATGTTGGATAACCATTTGTTTGAAGTGGTGTAGGGTCTCCTGCCTGAGCAAAGGGTTGGACTAGAAGACCTCCAAGGTCCCTTCCAACTCTGTTATTCTGTTAAGAGCAGAATGGAAAATGTTAAGTAGAAAAATTCTAGATGCATAGTCAAAGGAGACAGAGAGTGGGGTGGTGACCTAGAGGTGGAGCTTTCACCTCACAATCAGGAGGCTGAGAGTTCAATCCTAGGTAAAGGCAGATATGTCTCTGGGCACAATGAGAATATATTTGCTGAACAAAAGTCTGCACTGGTGACAGGAAGGGCATCCGGCCAGTAAACACTCTGCTAGCTCCATTCAGTTCCCAGACTCCACCCCACAAGGGATTATGGGGGTTGTTAAATGATGGTGATAATAGTCAGAGGAAATTTCATGAATGCTGCCCACTGAAAGACAATGATTCTAGAAAGAAAGAGTGCCGAGAAGAGCAACAAAGAGGACTGGAGACTAAAACACATGAAGAACGGTTGCAGGAACTGGGTATGTTTAGCTTAAGAGAAAGAAGGACTAGGGGAGACATGATAGAAGTCTTCCAATATCTCAGGGGTTGCCACAAAGAAGAGGGAGTCGAGCTATTCTCCAAGGCACCTGAGGGTAGAACAAGAAGCAATGGGTGGAAACTAATCAAGGAGAGAAGCAACTTAGAACTGAGGAGAAACTTCCTGACAGTTAGAACAATTAATCAGTGGAACAGAAGTTGCCTCCAGAAGTTGTGAATGCCCCAACGCTGGAAGTCTTTAAGAAGATGTTGGATAGCCATTTGTCTGAAACGGTATAGGGTTTCCTTCCTAGGCAGGGGGTTGGACTAGAAGACCTCCAAGGTCCCTTCCAACTCTACTATTGTATTGTATTGTATTGTATTGTATGATCATGGAGGTGTGAAGTGATTTCAGGGCAACCCTGGTCTATTTGTCATTCATAATCAATACAGATTTGTGGAACTTCAACTCCCAGCCAGGAATTCTGGGAGTTGAAGTCCACAAGTCATAAAAGAGCCACAGTTCCCCAACTCCTGCTCTAAAGCCAATGAACGATGAAGCACGGAAACGCAATTCAGTCCAACATCTCTGTTCCTCAGCAAGACGGTTGTTAGATAGGTTTTGCCCCATTCTACAACCTTTTTGCCACAGCTGTTTTAAGCAAATCCCCATGGTTATTAAGTGAATCATGAGGTCGTTAAGCAAATCTGGATTTCCCCCATCGACTTTGCTTATCAAAAGCTTGCAACTGGTGATCACGTGACCCCAGGACACTGCGACCATCAGTTGCCAAGAGTCCAAATTTTGATCGTGTGACCATGGGGATGCTACAATGGTCGTAAGTGTGAAAACAGTTCATAAGTCATTTTTTTCCAGTGTCGTCGTAACTTCCAACAGCCACTGGTTGCAATGGTTGTGAGTCGAGGACTATTGTGGCCCGCCAGCAGCCAGCAGATCTGGCAGCATATTCAGACATGAGGAGGGTTGGGGAGGAACCTGGGCCGGTCCTGGAGTCTGGGGAAGGCTCTGATGAGGGCTCTGTGTCGGAGGCAGAGAGGGGACGAGAGCCGCCTGACAGTTATCAGCTGCCTTCAGACTCAGACATCAGTGGGGCAGAAGAACAGCTGGAGCCTGTTCCCAGTGTGTCCATGTGCAGAGTTGCCAGACAGCTAAGGAACAATGGTCAACTCGGGAGTAAGGCTACGGGTGGACGGTGAATGGCCTTTTCCATAGGGAATAAATGGGAGCGAAAGGGGAGTGGAGTTTGCAGGAGGCAATTAGTTCAATTCCTTAGGGTGAAGATCTGTTCCTGACCTTTTGCCAAGTATTGTCTGCTACCGAGTGGCGTTTGGAAGATATCAACCTGGCAGCTCTCCAAGCCTGATCAAGGTCTGTAGTTGTGAAATCTCTTGAAAGACTCCTGGCCGGGACTTTGCTGGAGAGGAATTCCCTTTAAACTAAATAAAAGGGGTTTTATCGGGATGAGGAGTCGGCTTCGTGCTTTTGGGAAGCCTAGGTCAGAACAAGGACTGCCTGTATATGGATACTCACTGCATTCTCCTCCTGGCCGTAAGGGATCTGCAGGCTCTCCATAGCTTTGATGATGGCCTGGATAGAGGTGAAGATGTTTTGATAGACCACTTTGGCAAATTCCTTCCGTTCATCTTCTGTGAATCCCACTCCGTGGATAATCCTCATCTGTTTGATGAAGGTACTTTTTCCACCTTCCCCAGTGCCTGATGGATAATGCACAAAAAAACATTGATTTTCCAGTAGAACATCTGGGCTCCAGCGTAACAGGAATAACAGAGTTGGACGAGACCTTAGAGGTCTTCTAGTTCAACCCTATTTGTACGGATGCTGCGGCATCATCCTGACCAACCTCCTTATCACCTGCCGCTAAAATGAACCACAGTCTCAAAAGAATTGAAGCAGCGGGCAACGCCATCAAAAGCACCTTAGAAGCGAGACAAATGCCAACGCAATCCTAGGCTGCCTCAACAGAGGGAGAGAATCAAGATCACGTGAAGTGTTAATACGACTTTATAATGCCTTGGTAAGGCCACACTTGGAATACGGCATCCAGTTTTGGTGACCACGATGTAGAAAAGATGTGGAGACTCTAGAAAGAGGGCAGAGAAGAAGATGAGGGCAGAGAATTGGAGACCGAAACTTATCAAGAATGGTTGCTGGAATTGGGTATGCCTGGTTTAATGTCTGGTTTAATGAAAAGGAGGATTAGGGGAGATATGATAGCGGTGTTCCAATATCTCAGGAGCTGCCACAAAGAAGAGGGAGTCAAGCGAGTCTCCAAAGCACCTGAGGGCAGGATAAGAAGCAATGGATGGAAACTAATCCAGGAGAGAAGCAACCTGGAATTAAGGTGAAACTTCCTAACAGTGAGAACAGTTAACTAGTGGAACAGAAGTTGCCTCCAGAAGTTGTAAATGCTCCAACACTGGAAGTTTTTAAGAAGATGTTGGATAACCATTTATCTGAAGTGGTGAAGGGTTTCCTGCCTAGGCAAGGGGTTGGACTAGAACACCTCCAAGGTCCCTTCCAACTCTTCTCTTCTCTTCTCTTCTCTTCTCTTCTCTTCTAAATATCCGGCTTACTCCAGAGGTTGTGGGAGCTCCAACTCTGGAGGTTTTTAAGAAGAGACTGGACAGCCATTTGTCTGAAATGGGGTAGGGTTTCCTGCCTGAGCAGGGGCTGGACTAGAAGCCCTCCAAGGTCCCTTCCTATTCTGTTATTCAGAGGAACAAAGATGATTAGGGAACTGAACCCATACGGTCAGCAGTTGCAGGAACTGGGTATGTCTAATGTTTAATGAAAAGAAGGACCAGGGGAGACATGATAGCAGTCTTTCAATATCTCAGGGGCTGCCACAAAGAAGAGGGAGTCAAACTATTATCCAAAGCACCTGAGGGTAGGACAAGAAGCAATGGGTGGAAACTGATCAAGGAGAGAAGCAACTTAGAACTGAGGAGAAACTTCCTGACAGTCAGGACAATTAATCAGTGGAATAACTTTCTTCCAGAAGTTGTGGGTACTCCAACACTCGAGGCTTTTAAGAAGAGACTGGACAGCCATATGTCCAGAGTGTTATAAAGACTCTTGCTCGAGCAGGGGGTTGGACTAGAAGACCTCCAAGGTCCCTCCCAATTCTGTTATTCTGCTATTCAGTTTGACAATTTTGCAAGGGTTTCCTTTGAGGGTCCCAGGTGCTCAAAGGCGCTAAATCACCAGTGCCAGCAATGACTGATTGATTTCATTTATTTAAAACATTGATGGAGCTGCCTATCTTACAACCAACCCTCTTATAACCATTAGGCTGGAGGTGATAAGAAAGAACTTATGAGTGCGCGAATCAACACAAGAGGCCAAATTCAGTCTTTGGGGAAGGAAGAAGTTGGTGATTCAATGGCAACGTTCCTGGTTTACAGGGAGAAATTTGCTGACTTGGAACCCGGTCGCTTCAGTTGAAAAGGAGAGAATAAAAGAACAGGGAAGTCTTTCTCTAGAAAGAGTATTTCACAACCTTATCCATTTTAAGATGCGTGGACTTCAACTCCCAGAATTGCTCAGCCAAGTTGGTGGAGTCCAACTCCCAGAATTCCCCAGCTAGCCTCTGGACCATGTTTCTCAACCTTAGCATCATGAAAGGGTGTGGACTCCAACTCCCAGAATCCCTCAGCCAGATTTGTGCAGTTGAAGTCCCAGAATTCTCCAGCCAGCATCTAAATCAGTACTTCCTAACCTTCACAACACATTGAGGTGCGTGGACTTCAGAGGTGCATTCAGCCGGTTTGGGCTGGTTAGCCCGAATCAGTAGCAGAAACTGGTAGCTGGGCCCGCCCCAGCTCTATGCCATCTTATTTAGGCATGTGTTTAAGGCCGTGCGAATGCGTGGAAGGTGCCAGAGGTGGGTTCCTACCAGTTTGAACCGATTTGCCGAACCGGTATTGACTTGGCGGCCTGGGTCACTGGAACAGGCAGCGATCCAGGCCTGCCAAGCCCCCAGACCGGTTCTCCTACGGGGATGCCATCTTGAGTTTCGGTTCTGCGCATGCGCAGATCAATTGTAATTGCACAAATTGATTTGTTTTCCTTCTTTAAAAATGTTTTGTGCATGCTCAGGCCTGTTTTTGTGCAAATACACACACACGCATTTTTGGCACGCACCGAACCGGCAGTAATGCCAGGAGCAACCCACCCCAGAAGGTGCATGCGCGAGCAAAGGGTATGCACGGATTGACACTCGTACACATTGAAGTGGCCTTCGGCCGGTTTGGACTAGTTCACCTGAAGCAGTAGTGGAAATTGCAAATTGGCCCACATCCAGCTGAGAAGTCCACTTTCCACGGCTGACGGCTTTACAGTCCCAGCCTCATGAAAATTCAATTGAACCCCGTTTTTAAGTGGGGTCATTTCCAAAACCTAAAGTGGAAATCTCTACCGTTCTCTAACTAACCAAAGTCTCACTTCAGCTATCGGAAACTGGGCTTCATCATTGTCTCTTTCCCCAAAGCATCTCAGTTGCAGGTGATAGCAAGCTAAGGGCTCCTGAAACTTTTTATTCAGCTGCGTTTAATCTTCATGAATCTATAAAAAATGGGTGTGGGGTTAACAATAATATTTGGAGCTGCCGCAGTAAAGTTTGTTGGATTTTGGCACACACCCTGGACATTTCCCATAACAAGCGTTAATCGTGAAAACAGCCTCCGATAAATTGCATAAACACTCAGTTTTACAGGCGTGTTTTTACTTTTAAGCCTAAAGCAATAAATAGGTGCCTCACCAGAATCGAGCAGATGTAGTTTTGCCTTTTTTTAAAAAAGAGTGTTATTTTTTTTATAGGTTGGGAGGAAAAACAATAGCTTGTCTGCTTTGATGTCCAGCATTAAAAATAAGTGGCATTTTCCTCATGGTGTTGTGGCCGCCATCTTGACTTTTTTGACCATTATGGGATTACAGGAAATCGTATTTGCTTGATGCTAACACTTCCTTGCCCAAATTTATTATTTTTAGATTTTGGATAGTTGGAGGAAAATTGCCCCCCAAGAAAGAGAATCTGGAAGAATTATAAAAGTAAGGTAAAGATTCCCCTCGCATATAGGTGCTAGTCGTTCCCGACTCTAGGGGGCAGTGCTCATCTCTGTTTCAAAGCCGAAGAGCCAGCGCTGTCTGAAGACATCTCCGTGGTCATGTGGCCAGCATGACTAAATGCCGAAGGCGCATGGAACGTTGCTACCTTCCCACCAAAGGTGGTTCCTATTTTTCTACTTGCATTTTTTACGTGCTTTCGAACTGCTAGGTTGGCAGAAGCTGGGACAAGTAATGGGAGCTCACTCCGTTACGCGACGCTAGGGATTCGAACCGCTGAACTGCAGACCTTTCTGATCGACAAGCTCAGCGTCTTAGCCACTGAGCCACCACGTCCCTGGAAGTATTATAAGGGGCTTGCAAATCACTTTTCTTCCTTCTATTATACAGGTAGTCCTCGATTTACAATCACTTAGCAACCATGTAGCAAGTTATGACGGGCTCCCCCCTCCCCTTCCTCAAATAAAAGCTACTTACAATCTGGTTCCACAGATAACAATGGATTTGCTTAACAATCCCTGCAAAAAAATATTGTAAAGATCACTCACTTCACAACACAACTGTTTTCTGACTATAATTGCCAGGCTCAATTATGGTCGTAAGTCAAGGACTACCTCTAAAGATTTCATGAATGACACAGGAAACCATTACCCACAGACTCTGATAGATAACACTGCAGAAGAGATAAAAGGAGATTAAATTATTCCACCTGCGCTCTAGTAGCGATAGCATTTAGACTTATATATCGCTTCACAGTGCTTTACTGCCCTCTCTAAGCGGTTTACAGAGTCAGCACATGGCCCTTCCAAAAATCTGGGTCCTCATTTTACTCCCCTTGGAAGGCTACTTCTGCTGCCTGCCAGCTGCCTGTAATTTGGCAGTTCGAATCTCACCAGGCTCAAGATTGACTCAGCCTTCCATTCTTCCCAGGTCAGTAAACTGAGGACCCAGATTGTTGGGAGCAAGAGGCTGACTCTGTAAACTGCTTAGAGAGGGCGGAAAACACTGGGAAGCGGTCTATAAGTCTAAATGCTACTGCTATTAAAAGAGAGGCAGGAGAGAGAGAGAGAGAGAGAGAGAGAGAGAGAGAGAGAGAGAGAGAGAATGAAAGAGAGAGAGAATGGGAGAGGAAAAGAAATGAGAGAGAATGAAAAAGACAGGGAGGGAAGGAGAATGAGAAGGAAAAAACAGCAGAGAGAATGAAAGAAAAAGGGAGGGGGAGAGAATGAGAGAGAAAAAAACAAGAGACAGAATGAAAGAGAGAAGGAGGGAGGGAGAGAGAATAAGAGGGGAAAACAAACGAGAGAATGAAAGAGAGAGGGAGAGAGAGAATGAGAGAAAAAAAGAAATGAGAGAATGAGAGAGAGAATAAGAAAGGAAAAGGAACAAGAGAGAGAATGAAAAAGAGAGAGGAAATGAGAGAGCAAAACAAACCAGAAAGAATGAAAAAGAGAGAGGGAGAGAGAGAATGAGAGAGGAAAATAAATAAGAGTAAGAATGAAAGAGAGAGAGAATGAGAGAGGAAAAGAAGCAAGAGAGAATGAAAAAGAGAGAGAGAATGAAAGAAGAGAGAATGGGAGAGGAAAAGAAATGAGAGAGAATGAAAGAGAGAGGATGAGAGAGGAAAAGAAACGAGAGAGAATGAAAAAGACTGGGAGGGAGGGAGGGAGAATAAGAGGGGGGAAACAGAGAGAATGAAATAGATAGGGAGGGAGGGAGAATGAAGGAGAAAAAACAAGAGAGAGAATGAAAAAGACAGGGAGGGAGGGAAGGAGAATGAGAAGGAAAAAACAGCAGAGAGAATGAAAGAAAAAGGGAGGGGGAGAGAATGAGAGAGAAAAAAACAAGAGACAGAATGAAAGAGAGAAGGAGGGAGGGAGAGAGAATAAGAGGGGAAAACAAACGAGAGAATGAAAGAGAGAGGGAGAGAGAGAATGAGAGAAAAAAAGAAATGAGAGAATGAGAGAGAGAATAAGAAAGGAAAAGGAACAAGAGAGAGAATGAAAAAGAGAGAGGAAATGAGAGAGCAAAACAAACCAGAAAGAATGAAAAAGAGAGAGGGAGAGAGAGAATGAGAGAGGAAAATAAATAAGAGTGAGAATGAAAGAGAGAGAGAATGAGAGAGGAAAAGAAGCAAGAGAGAATGAAAAAGAGAGAGAGAATGAAAGAAGAGAGAATGGGAGAGGAAAAGAAATGAGAGAGAATGAAAGAGAGAGAGGATGAGAGAGGAAAAGAAACGAGAGAGAATGAAAAAGACTGGGAGGGAGGGAGGGAGAATAAGAGGGGGGAAACAGAGAGAATGAAATAGATAGGGAGGGAGGGAGAATGAAAGAGAAAAAACAAGAGAGAGAATGAAAAAGACAGGGAGGGAGGGGAGGAGAATGAGAAGGAAAAAACAACAGAGAGAATGAAAGAGAGAGGGAGGGAGGGAAGGAGAATGAGAAGGAATAAACAACAGAGAGAATGAAAGAGAGAGGGAGGGAGAGAGAATGAGAGGGGAAAACAAATGAGTGAATGAAAGAGAGAGGGAGGGAGAGAATGAGAGAAGAAAAGAAACGAGAATGAGGGAGAATGAGAGAAGAAAAGAAACGAGAATGAGGGAGAATGAGAGAAGAAAAGGAACAAGAGAGAGAATGAAAGAGAGAGAGAGAGAATGAGAGAGGAAAACAAACAACAGAGAATGAAAGAGAGAGGGAGGGAGAGAATGAGAGAAGAAAAGAAACAAGAGAATGAGAGAGAGAATGAGAGAGGAAAAGGAACGAGAGAATGAAAGAAAGAGAGGGCGAGAGAGAATGAGAGAAGAAAAGAAACGAGAATGAGGGAGAATGAGAGAAGAAAAGGAACAAGAGAGAGAATGAAAGAGAGAGAGAGAGAATGAGAGAGGAAAACAAACAAGAGAGAATGAAAGAGAGAGGGAGGGAGGGAGGGAGGGAGGGAGAGAGAATGAGAGAGGAGGAGAGGGAGAGTAAAAAGGTGAAAAGCAACTATTTGGAGACAACAAACAAGGGACATAAGCCAGGGGTTTTTTTAATTTTCAAAACTAGACTTTGCTGCATTACAGAAATCTGAAAAATGGCCTCGGAAGGACAAAAGGCTGAGTCCAACTTGAGTAGGTCAGGATCAAACTGCCAAACTAATGGCAGACGCAAATGAGCAGAAACAGCCTGCAATACTGCATTCTAACCACTGCGCCACCACGACTCTTAAGCTACTCATGCCTGTGACTAACCTGACCCATGATACCACACACCGGTAGTCCTCGACTTACGACCACAACTGAGCCCAAAATCGATGTTGTTAAGCGAGAAAGTTGTGAGTATTGCCCCATTTTTGGACTTTTCTTGCCACGTTTGTTGAGTGAATCCTTGTGGTTGTTAAATTAGTAACACGGTTGTTAAAGGAATCTGGCTTCCCCATTGACTTTGCTTGTCAGAAGGTTGCAAAAGGGGATCCCCTCACCCCGGGATACTACGACCGTCATAAACATGAGTCAGTTGCCAAGTGTCTGAATTTGGATCATGTGACCATGGGGATGTTGTAAACAATCGTTAAGTGTGAAAAACAGTCCGGTCATTATTTTTTTTCAGGGCCGCTGTAATTTCAGACAGTTGCTAAGTGGACTGTCGTAAGTCAAGGACTGCCTGTATAATTATCTACTCTCAAAACGACACTATAGGGCAGTGATGGCGAACCTATGGCACGCTTCCCTGATGCCTCCGGAGGGCGTCCAGGGGGGCGGGGGAGGCTCTTTTCGCCCTCCCCAGCCTCCTATAAAGCCTCTGGAGCCTGGGGAGGGCAAAAAAAGCATGTAAAAATGGGAGGGGGAGAGCGCCTGTAGTGCGCGCATGTGGACTGGGGGTCGCGCATTGCATTTTGGATGCGGCATGCCTGCACACGACCCCCCTGCGCTCCCCCCACTTATCGCACGCGAGCCAAAAAAGGTTCCCCATCGCTGTTATAGGACACTGCACACCAGAACAACTAGACACAAGGACAGTTTTTTCCCAAATGCCATCACTCTGCTAAATTACTAATTCCCACAACACTGTCAAACTATTTACTAAGATTGTATCACTATTATTCTTCTCTTCCTTCCTAGTATCTATCTCTTCCCACTTATGACTACAACCATGTTGCTTGGATTTGCAAATTTTATATTGCTTTATTTGTTTCCTAGTGTAATTTGATTGCTTAGTAGTAATTTAGTGACTAAATTAAGTGTTGTATCTTATGTGTTATAATACAATACAATACAATAGTAGAGTTGGAAGGGACCTTAGAGGTCTTCTAGTCCAACCCCCTGCCTAGGCAGGAAACCCTATACCGTTTCAGACAAATGGCTATCCAACATCTTCTTAAAGACTTCCAGTGTTGGGGCATTCACAACTTCTGGAGGCAACTTCTGTTCCACTGATTAATTGTTCTCACTGTCAGGAAATTTCTCCTCAGTTCTAAGTTGCTTCTCTCCTTGATTAGTTTCCACCCATTGCTTCTTGTTCTACCCTCAGGTGCCTTGGAGAATAGTTTGACTCCCTCTTCTTTGTGGCAACCCCTGAGATATTGGAAGGCTGCTATCATGTCTCCCCTAGTCCTTCTTTCTCTTAAGCTAAACATACCCAGTTCCTGCAACCGTTCCTCATATGTTTTAGTCTCCAGTCCCCTAATCCTCTTTGTTGCTCTTCTCTGCACTCTTTCTAGAGTCTCCACATCTTTTTTACATCGTGGCGACCAGAACTGAATGCCGTATTCCAAGTGTGGCCTTACCAAGGCATTATAAAGTGGTATTAACCCTTCACGTGATCTTGATTCCATCCCTCTGTTGATGCAGCCTAGAATTGTGTTGGCTTTTTTGGCAGCTGCTGCACACGGCTGGCTCCTATTTAAATGGTTGTCCACTAGGACTCCAAGATCCCTTTCACAGTTACTACTACTGAGCAAGGTATCACCTATACTGTACCTGTGCATTCCGTTTTTGTTCCCTAAATGTAGAACCTTACTCTTTTCACCATTGAATTTCATTTTATTAGATAGTGCCCAATGTTCAAGTTTGTCAAGATCCTTCTGTATCTTAAGCCTGTCTTCTGGAGTGTTGGCTATTCCTGCCAGCTTGGTATCATCTGCAAATTTGATGAGTGTTGTATCTTATGATTCTCGATGAATGTATTTTATTCTCCTTACGTACGCTGAGAGCGTATGCACCAGAGACAAATTCCTTGTGTGTCCAATCACATTTGGCCAACAAAGAATTCTATTCTATTCTATTCTAAGGGCAGAAGATGAAACTTCTACCCTCAAAACGACGCTATAGGGCACTGCACACCAGAACAACTAGACACAAGGACAGTTTTTCCCCGAATGCCATCACTCTGCCAAACTACTAATTCCCACAACACTGTCAAACTATTTACTAAGACTGTGTCACTATTATTCTTCTCTTCTTTCCTACTATCTATCTCTTCCCACTTACGACTATAACCATGTTGCTTGTATCTTTAAAATCTATATAGTTTTATTTGTTTCCCAGTATAATTTGATTGCTTATTAGTAACTTAATGACTATCACTAAGTGTTGTGTCTTATGATTCTTGATGAATGTATTTTATTCTCCTTACGTACACTGAGAGCATCTGCACCAAAGACAAATTCTTTGTGTGTCCAATCACACTTATCCAATAACGAATTCTATTCTATTCGACTCACCCAGCAGTAGTAACTTTAACTCCCGCCGGTCTCGTTTCTTCTGTTCTTGGAGCAGCCGGCTGATTTCTTTATCGATCGCCATGGCATTTTTCTCCTCCTCGGACATTAAGCACAGGCACCAAACCATGACGCTTCCCAAAACCGCTCCAGGTTTTCCCAAAATCAGAGGGGGAACCCACGAAGAAGTCAGGATTTGAAACAGGAGCGCTGGCGGAGGCCTTCCACCGAGGCGCGGCCGGAGCGGAGGATCATCTGGGAAGTGGCATCCAACAGAAACTGTTTTGGAGATCAAATTTCAGCATGAGAACAAAAAATGCAGCAGGGAGAAACCCCATGGATGCCAGCAATGTGGGCTGGGCTACTTTCACCCTCCAGCATTCATGGGAAGCTACTTGGCCGTCATGGATGATAAAGCCTTAGTGAGACCCCACCTTGAATAACTGCAACCAATTTTAGGCACCGCACAACCCAAAAAGATGTTGAAACTTTGGAAAAATGTGCAGAGAAGAGCAACTAAGGTGATGGAAGGCGTGGAGACTAAAACATACGAAGACCGATGGCAGGAATTGGGTATGACTAGTCTAGAGAAAAGGACTAGGAATGACATACCAGTCTTCCAGCATTTACAATACAATACAATAATAGAGTTGGAAGGGACCTTGGAGGTCTTCTAGTCCAACCCCCTGCCTAGGCAGGAAACCCTATACCGTTTCAGACAAATCTGAGAGGCTGCCGCAAAGAAGAGGGAGTCAAGCTATTCTCCAAAGCACCTGAAGGCAGGAGAAGAAGCAATGGGTGGAAACTAATCAAGGAGAGAAGCAACTTAGTACTGAGGAGAAATTTCCTGACAGTGAGAACAATTAATCAGTGGAACAGAAGTTGCCTCCAGAAGTTGTGAATGCTCCAACAATGGAAGTCTTTAAGAAGATGTTGGAGAGCCATTTGTCTGAAACGGTATAGGGTTTCCTGCCTGGGCTAGACTAGAAGACCTCCAAGGTCCCTTCCTGCTCTATTCTATTCTGTTCGGTCCTGATCCATATTCCATTCTATTCCATATACCATATATCAGTGATGGCGAAACTTTTTCACCTCAGGTGCCAAAAGCACGCACCCGCTCGCGTGCCCACCCCCATAATTTAATGCTCCCACGCGGCGTGTCCCCTCTGCATGCTCGTGTGACACACACACCTCTGTGCGCGTGCCTTTCTTGGAGCCTGGGGAGGACAAAAATGCCCCCCACCCCCGGAGGCCCTCTGGAGGCTAGAAACAGCCCGACTTGCAGTGGGCCTGGTAGGTCCGTTTTTCGCCCTCCCCGGGCTCTAGAGGCTTTCTAGGAGCCTGGGGAGGGTGAAAAATGGCCCAACACAGATTTTTGGGTTGCCCATTGGGCCGTTTTTCTCCCTCCGGAGGCTTCAGGGAAGTTTCTGGAGAGCGAAAAAAGGCCAAAAATCAAGGCCGAAAATCAGCTGGCCAACACGCCCTCAGAAATGTCATAGATTCGCCATCACTGCCATATATCATATTATATTATATTCTGTTCTATTTTACTTTATTCTATTCCAGGCATGTCCAAAGTGCAGCCCGGGGGCCAAATGTGGCCCTTTTTCAAATTTCAAGTGGCCCCCAGCCTCTTCTCCCCACTGGAATTATTTGTTTAGTCTTTCATAAAATACCGTATTTTTCGAAGTATAAAGATGCATCTTTTTCCCCTCAAAAAAGAGGCTAAAAATCTGGGTGCATCTTATACACTGAATACAGCATTTTTTGCCTCCCAAAACTCTGCCCCCTTCACCAAAATGGCTGTGCATAGCCTTTAGGAGGTTTTCAGAGTGCTCCTGGGGGCTGTGGAGGGCATAAATGAGCATAAAACGGGCCATTTTTTTGCTCAACTTTGCCCCCCCCCCCAGCCCCCAGGAGCACTCTAGAAGCCTCTTAAAGGCTATTCATGCCCTTTAAAAAAAAGGCCCATTTTCGTGAAAAATGGGCCATTTTTGGGAGAGTGCAAAAACTTTTTTTTTTAATTTGCCTCTTCAAAATCTTGGTGCATCTTATACTCCAAAAAATACGGTAGTCAATTCGCATTTAATGTTAAGGGTTCAAAGAATGTCAGGCTGAATGATCGGCCCCACACAGTTTCACCTCACCAAATCTGGCCCTCCTTGCAAAAAGTTTGGACACCCCTGTTCTATTCTATTCAGTAATTCTATTCTATTCCATTCCATTCCACTCTGCTCTATTCCCTATTCTATTCTATTGTAATTCTATTCTATTTTCTATTCTATTCTATAATTCTATTCTCTTCTGGTTTATTCTACTCTACTCTATTCTATTCTGTTATTCTATTCTATCCCATTCTACTCTATTCTATTCTGTAATTCTCTTCTATTCTGCTCTGCTCTATTCTTGTTCTCCATCCCAGTTTCTCCTCCTCTTGATTCAGCAAGGCTCACCCTGATAATCCAGGGGTTTTAGGAAAATCCAGTTTTCTTCCGCTCTTCCACTTTTTTCTTTTTCTATTTGTCAGCTGAAAGAGAGAAGTGACACCATCAGAATGAAAAGTGACAATTCACCCCACCCCCCCAAAGGTTCATTTCCTTGTTCTGTCTTAAAGTTTTCTTAAAGTCTCAGACGAAGAGAGCAAAAATAAGGTCATCACCCAAGCGAGCAATTTACAAACATAAACTCATAGGGCTGGCAGGAACCTCCGAGGTCCTCTAGTCCAACCCCCGGTTCAAGGCAGGAAACCTTATACCATCCTGGTCAAAGGCTCCTCCAGTCTATTTTTCAAAACCTCCAGTAATGGAGCACTCCCAATCCTGCGGGCATCCCTTTTCAGGTGGGTAAAGGTGTTCTGCTTTGATTTTAGACAAGGGAGGGAAGACCATTGCCCAGGTGAGCAGTTTCTTCAAAATAAATCGCCCTATTTTGTGCAAACAGCCCTCTTCTTAAGTTGCTAAAATAGATTTCAAAATTTTCCATTCAGTGAAAAACTGGGGGTTGTCTTGGAACAAAGTCATCTACACCCAGGACTCCAAAATAAAATTTCGATCTCAGAAGAATTCGTGGCATGGACGTCGTCATCTCATTTATCTTCTCTTCCTGTCGGTCTAGATGCCCTCCATGAAAACTGGTGCCCCCTCTTTAACATTCCACCTCAAAGCAAAATCTTTTTTAGTCTGGGCTCAACGCTGTAAGTGGGCAGGTCCATGCAGCAAGGTTCTGGTTTGTGGTTCTTTTTAGGATGTGTTTTTTTCCCCCTGTTTCACAGTTTAATCAATGTTCCCGGAATTTCCTGGTGGTCTCCCATCCCAGGATTAACCAGGTTTATCCCCGCTTAATTTCTGAGCCCACACACAAAAAAAAGCCAGGGTTTAACTTTGGGCCAGGAGAAGGAGGATTAAAGGAGGAGGAGAAGAATGAAGGGAGAGGGAGATGAGGAAGGGGGAAAGGGATTATAAGAGGAGAAGGAAGGGAAGAGGAGGAGGAAGAGGAGGAGGAGGAGGAGGTGGCGGATTAAAGGAGAAGGAAGGAAAAATAAGAAGGAGGATTATTAAAGGAAAAGGAGGCGAATGAAGGGAGAAGGAGGAGGAGGAAGGGAGAAGAAAGAAGAATGGAGGTGGAGAGGAGGAGGAGAATAAAGGGGGAGGAGGAGAATGGAGGAAGAGAATGAAGGGAGGAGGATAAGAGGAGGAGGAGAATGAAGGGTGGAGAGGAGGAGGAGGAGGAGAAGAATGATGGAGGAGAGGAGGAGGAGAATGAAGGGAGGAGAGGAGGAGGAGAATGAAAGGAGAGCAGGAGGAAGACAAGAATGGAGGAGGAGAGGAGGAGAATGAAAGGAGGAGAGGAGAAGGAAGAGAAGAATGGAGGAGGAGAGGAGGAGAATGAAAGGAGGAGGCGATTGGAGGAAGAGAATGAAGGGAGGAGGATAAGAGGAGGAGGAGAATGAAGGGTGGAGAAGAGGAGGAGGAGGAGGAGGAGAAGAATGGAGGAGGAGAGGAGAAAGAAGAGAATAATGGAGGAGAGGAGGAGGAGAATGAAGGGAGGAGAGGAGGAGAATGAAAGGAGGAGGCGATTGGAGGAGGAGAATGAAGGGTGGAGAGGAGGAGGAGGAGGAGGAGGAGAATGGAGGAGGAGAGGAGAAAGAAGAGAATAATGGAGGAGAGGAGGAGGAGAATGAAAGGAGGAGAGGAGGAGTAAGAGAAGAATGGAGGAGGAGAGGAGGAGAATGAAAGGAGAGGAGGAGGAAGAGAAGAATGGAGGAGGAGAGGAGGAAAATGAAAGGAGGAGAGGAGGAGGAAGAGAAGAATGGAGGAGGAGAGGAGGAGGAGAATGATGGAGAAGGAGGAGGACACTGCTTCCAGAGCCCCATCCTTCTTGATCATCCAATCAGCGGAGATTTCCAATCACCCCCCTCCGCCCCCCCGCCCCCCCCACAGCCTATGAAGCAAGGAGAAGTTCGCATGAAAGCTTTAAAACCAAACTTGGAGCCAACCCGCCGCTTCCTCCTTTCGCTTCGGAGGACCCTCCAGCGCTCGGTGGCGCTTTCCTCCCGCCCGCCGCTTCTCCGGGCTTGTGCCGGGCTGCGTGGGGGGCCCTTCCCCATCTGCCCCACCCCCCCGTGGGGAGGGGACTACCTTGCGGGGTGGCCTTTGGACGGCGCTGCCCGGTGGGAATCCCAAAGTCGCGGAGGTTGATCAGCCCGGATCCTAAGGCGGACAAGGCTGCGAATTACAGGAAAGGCAAATTGCGAAACTTTCCGGATGCGGTTGTGTTAAAAATCGCTCTGCGTCCAATCGAAAGAGGGGAGAAAAAGGAGAAGGATGGAAGGGAGGGAGGAGGGGGAGGGGGAGGAAGGGGTGGAAAGAAGGATGGAAAGAAGAAAGGGAGGGAGGGAGGGAGGAAGGAGGCGGCGGAGGATGAAAGGGGATGGAGAAGGGGGAGGCGTGGTGGAAAGGAGGATGGATGGAAGGAGGAGAAGTGACAGAGAAGGTGAAGGATGGAAGGTGGAGAAGGAGGATGGAAGGGAAAAAGACTGTTTACTGTTGACTTCACCCCATTTCCTTAGAGGTCTGTAAGGAGCGTGCATAAGCGCACCAATGTGTCTATTGTCCCTGTCCGACTGTCTCCTTTTATTTGTGTCCATTTCAAGTATTCATAATCATGTTTATACTTATATCTGTTATCTAATACATGCTTGAGGAAATAAATAAACAAACAAACAAACAAACAAATGAGAAGGGGGGAAGGGAGGAGAAGGAATTGTGGAGGAGGAGGAGGATGGAAGAAAGAAGAAGGAATTGGGCAGAAGAAGGATTGAAGGGACAAGGAGAAGGGAGGGAGGGAGGGAGGAGGAGGATGGAAGGGAGAAGGAAGAGGAGAAGGATGGAAAGGAGAAGGAGAAGGAGTTGAGAAGAAAAGGGATGGAAGAGAGAAGGAGGAGGGCAAGAAGGAAGGAGGATAAAGAGAAGGAGGAGGAGGATGGAAGAAAGAAGAACGAAAGGGAGAAGGAATTGTGCAGAAGAAGGATGGAAAGGAAAAGGAGAAGGAGTTGAGAAGAAAAGGATGGACAAGAGAAGGAGGAGGACAAGAAGGATAAAAGGGAGAAGGAGGAGGAGAAGGATGGAAGACAGAAGAAGGAAAGGAAGGAGGAAAAGGAATTGTACAGAATGAGGAAAGGGAGAAGGAGGAAGGGAGAAGGAAGAGGAGAAGGATGGAAAGGAAAAGGAGTTGAGGAGGAAAGGGATGGGAGGAGGAGAAGTTGAGGAGAAGGATGGAAGAGAGGAGGAGGAAAGGAGAAGGAAGAGGAGAAGGAGTGGTGGAGAAGGATGGAAGGGAGAAGGACAAAGAGGAGAAGAAGAAAACAGGGAGTTAAAAATATCTCAGCAGCATTAACACATTATGGAAAAGTCTGGGAAGATCATTCTCTCGGCCAATTACTACTACTACAACAACAACAACAACAACAGCAACAACAACAACAACAACAACAACAATAATAATAATAATAATAATAATAATAATAATAATAATAATGGCAGCACCAAGAGTGAATTTCCCCAGGATTCTCCAGGGGGTTTGAGATTTCGGCAACAGATGCCAGTAAAAACGAATAAAAGGCTCAAAGGAGGGAGGTTTGGAGGGCAGGACTGCTGCCACCATTAATTATAGTTGAACTAGGAGTGAGGTTTATGACGGAAGGATTGAAGGAGGGGCACCTGGAGAGGTCAGAAATGCCCAGGAAACCCCCTGGAAAAGGAGAGTCACTTTTCTACTTGAAGCTCCATCAGGAAGGGAGAGAAGCAAAGAAACAACAGAGAACAAAAGAGCCCATCTCTTTTGAGGGTGAAAAGAGGGTGAAAATCTGGGGGGGCGTCTTATACACTGAATACAGCATTTTTTGTCTCCTGAAACCCCGCCCCCTTTCCAAAAATGGCTGTGCATAACCTTTAGGAGGCTTCCAGAGTGCTCCTGGGGGTTGGGGAGGGCAGAAATGAGTGAAAGGGGGCCCTTTTTTGCTCGTTTTTGCCCCCACAGCCCCCCCCCCCCGGAGCACTCTACAAGCCTCCTAAAGGCTATTGATGCCCTTTTTCTTTGACAAAAAATGGGCCTGTTTTCGCAAAAAACGGTCCATTTTTGGGAGGTCCGCAGAGTGCAAAAAAAATTTTTTTTTTAATTTTCCTCTTCAAAATCTTGGTTCATCTTATACTCCAAAAATATGGTATATGTGTGTCTATATGTGTGTTATATAAGTGTACACTTTTGAAAGCAGGCAACAGCATTTCATTTTTAATGTGTGCCAATATGTTCACTGCACAGAAAAAAAAATGTCAATAAAGATTATCTTATCTTATTTTACCTTACCTTACCATCTCACCTCACCTCATCCCCTACCCTACCCTACCCTACCCTACCCTACCCTACCATACCCTACCATACCATACCATACTATCATCTTAACTTATCTATGGAAGCTTGGACATGCTAAAATGAAATGGAGCTGATACATTGAACTTCTTGCCAGATAAAGATTTCTGGCTGGGGAATTCTGGGAGTTTTAAGTCCACCTTTCTTTAGCAGATTATTAGATTAACAGAGTTGGAAGGGACCTTATGGGACATCTAGTCCAACCCCCTCCCCCCCCAAGCAGGAAACCCTACACCATTTCTGACAAATGGGAGTCCAGTCTCTTCTTGAAAGTATCAAGTGATGAAGCTCCCACAACTTCCAAAGGCAGTTTCTGTTCCACTGGCTGGTTGTTCTCTCTGTCAGAAAGTTCCCCCTTATTTCTAGGTTGAATCGCTCATTCAGTTTCCATCCATTATTCCTTGTCTGGCCTTTTTTTAATTTTGTGATTTTATTTAGGGGATTTTAAACTGTGATTTTAATTGTTTCCATCCATCTGTCTACCTCCTCCACGTATATGTCTATTTTGTGTATGTATTGCCCATATTTGTATTTTATATGTTTTTATTGTATGCCGCCCCGAGTCCTTCGGGAGAGGGTGCGGCTAACAAATAAAATTTTATTATTATTATTATTATTTTCAGGTGCTTTGGAGAATAGCTTGACCCCCTCCTCTCTGTGGCAGCCCCTCAAATACTGGAAGACTGCTATCCTGTCTCCCCTCGTCCTTCTCTTTATTAGACTAGCCATGCCCAGTTCCTGTAACCGTTCTTCGCATGTTTTAGTCTCCAGTCCTCGAATAATCCTGATTGCTCTCCTCTGCACTTTCTCCAGAGTCTCAACATCTTTTTTTAATGTGGCCAAAACTGGATGCAGTACTGTAGGTGTGGTCCTTTTAGGGCTTTCTATAGTGGTATTAGTACCTCCCTTGATCTTGATTGTATCCCTCTGTTAATGCAATTTAGGATTGCAATGGCTTTTTTGGCTGCCGTAGCACACGGCTGCTGCCTCCTATTTAGCTGGTTGCCATTAAGACTCCGAGATCCCTCTCCCAGTCACTGCTATTAAGCCTGGCTTCACCCAGTTTATATGTGTACTTTTGGTGTTTCTTGCCTAAATGTAAGACTTTACTTTTCTCTTCATTGAATTTCATTTTGTTCAATAGGGCCCAGGGTTCAAGTCTGTCAAAATTCATCTGGACCTTGAGCCTATCTTCTCGAACCAGCCTTTGATGAACGCAAACTGGGAGAGATACCGTGTTTTCCCAAAAATAAGACAGGGTCTTATTTTCTTTTGACACCCCCCCCAAATAAGCGCTTGGCCTTATTTTCAGGGAGATCTTATTATTTTTGAGGTGCAGGAGGCAGCGAGTGTGGTCACCTCATGGCTGCTGCTGTGGTGCAATATTTTCGGGGAGATCTTATTATTTTTGAGGTGCAGGAGGCAGCGAGTGTGGTCACCTCATGGCTGCTGCTGTGGTGCAATATTTTCGGGGAGATCTTATTATTTTTGAGGTGCAGGAGGCAGCGAGTGTGGTCACCTCATGGCCGCTGCTGTTTTGCAATATTTTCGGGAAGGGCTTATTATCCGGAGACGGCTTATTTTGGGGGAAACAGCGTATTTCTTCGTGATGCAAACAAGGTCGGGCAGGAAGTCACCCATTTAATCTCCACACGGGCCGCTGGTCTCTTTTTCTTGGGCTGTTTATAAAAAGAATGTTTAGAGAACTGGCATTCTTGATGAACAACAGCAAAGCGGAGACCGGAGCATGGGGGACCACCGAGGAAAGCAAGATGTGCAATTTATCACAAGCGTCTAAGGTTCCCGAAAGCAGGCCTGGCCTGCAGCCCCAGCTCTGGCCACCCACATCTTTATGGAGGGAAGTCAGGAATTATGCAGCCGTTCCAATATTTGAGGGGCTGCCCCCCCCCAAAAAAGGGGGGGTGTCAACCTATTTTTCCAAAGCATCAGAAGGCAGGACAAGCAACGGATGGAAATGTAGAAAGTTAGCATCCCACTCCTCTCCTAGAAGAATGAAATATTTTGAGAAATATTAAAAAGGCAGAATAATACAATGGAATAGAACACAACACAACCGACTAGAATAGAATTCTTCGTTGGCCAAGTGTGATTGGACATACAAGGAATTTGTCTTTGGTGCAGATGCTCTCAGTGTACATAAAAAGACAAGATATATTCATCAAGTATCTTGTATTTTTATGCGCACTGAGGGCAAATGCAGAATATTATATTTCCCTGGATGAGAAATGGAGAAACATGTTTTTTAGAGGAAGGAAGCAGCCCCCACCTTTTCTTAACAGCCCACAGCAGATGTCAGCACTTAAAGAGATAGCTAGGTCTATTCATAAGCAAACGCCCTCACTCAAGATCCAACAAAGGTAGGATTAGCCCTCAGCCCCAATAGGAATTGCCCAAAGCCCCTGCAGCTCCCAGCAGTTCAAACTTCAACCAAACATAACTCAGACAAATTCCTAGGATTGGTACATGGCCCTCTGGAAGTCTGACAACAACCAATAGTATACATGTTCTTGCACAGGAACAGGAAGCTCAGGTGCAAAGCCCAAGAGAAGGTGTAAATACTCCTCACTCTCCTATAGTGTCTAATACTATAATAATCCTCTTCTTAATTTATTTAACTCTATTAACCCTAGTGACCCTCTTAATAAATTTTCTATATTTTACTCCTCTGCTTTTATTTCTAATTCTTTCTCATTCTTATATTTGGACTAGAAGACCTCCAAGGTCCCTTCCAACTCTACTATTGTATTGTATTGTATTGTATTGTATTGTATTATTGTATTGTATTGTATTGTATTGTATTGTATTATTGTATTGTATTGTATTGTATTATTGTATTGTATTGTATTATTGTATTGTATTGTATTGTATTGTATTGTATTATTGTATTATTTATTCTCTGACAAACGATAAAATGATTCCCATCTAACCGTGATGCTGAATGGCGGAGCCATCTCTGGTGGGCACGTGAGCTGTCGCCGAGGTCAGCTCCACTGCGCATTTGCACATGCCTCCCTCTGGTCAGCAGATTTGGGGGTCTCTGCTGGGAGACACACACGCAGACGCCAGGGTGGGGAGGTCATGCGTGCATTCATGGGAAGTAAGTAGTTGCATGTGCATGCACATGCGCAACAAGAGTGGAGGATGTGCCCCCACCCCGCGCTCCGTTTTTGGTTCCAGGATTCTTCAGGGAGGCTGCTAGCACCAAAATAAGCGTTGCATGTGCTACTGTGGGGGAACGCATGTGCAGCCACGGGAGAGGGAGTGCGCATGCACAGGGGGCAGGGCCTCGGGAGGGGCATTGGATTTTGGGTGTCGGCTGAACCAGATGGTTATATCTTCCTACAGAAACTAACCAAGGAGAGAAGCAACTTAGAACTAAGGAGAAATTTCCTAACTGTGAGAACAATTAACCAGTGGAACAGAAGTTGCCTTCAGAAGTTGTGGATGCTCCAACACTGGAGGATTTTATGAAGAGACTGGACGGACAGTTTGTCTGAAATGGGATAGGGTCTCCTGCTCGAGCAGGGGGTTGGACTAGAAGACCTCCATGGTCCCTTCCAACTCTGTTATTCTGTGTTCTAATCCAAACCAAGAGCAAAGGGGTTGCAATTTCTCGGGTTTTCCTACTCCGCCAGCTTCCTCTGTCGACCCCAAATTTTCATCCCGAACGCCTCCTCTCTCCTTCCCTGCTTTAACGTTTATTTTTCTACAAACCTCCGAGGCGGACAATGTGCTTCAAACATTCCTTCACCGCCCCTGCAATTCATCTTAAGAGCATTTACAGAGCATTCATCACTGCTTGTAACCTCGGCTTGTAAACGGGAGACGACTTCGTAATTTTTTGCCTATATATGTCCAGGTCCTGCAATACTGTTTTTCCCCTGCCCCTCTAAATATATATAAAACAGTTCAATGGAATTATTGCCGAGATCGCATCTTCCGGTGGGAGAGGAGAACGATTCCAATATATCGTTTGCTTTCGATAATGTAAATATACAGGTAATCCCCGGATTCCAACGGTTCCTTTAGTGACTGTTCAAAGTTACAGCGGCACTGAAAAAGATGACTTGGGACCGTTTTTCACACTTATAACCATCGCAGCGTTCCCCGTGGTCATGTGATCAAATTTCAGATGCTTGGTAACTGGTTCATATTTATAACGGTTGCAGTATGCTGGGCAGCGGTGCACTTCACATTTTGTTACCACTGATCCGCGGGTGCACGCGCCCCATCCACGCATGTGTTTTGCTTGCGCAAGGACCTTCCGCGCATGTACCTGGACTCAAAAAAGTGCCTAAATAGGACGGCATAGAGACGGGGCAGGTGGGCGTGCCGAACCACGATTTCCACTACCACTTCGGGCGAACCGATCCAAACCAACTGACTACCACCTCTGGTGCTGGGATCATGTGATCCCCTCTTGCGACCTTCTGACAAGCCACGTCAAGGGGAAAGCCAGATTCCCTTAACAACCGAGTTACTAACTTAACAACTGCACTGATTCACTTAACAACTGTAGTAAAAAAAGTTGTAAAATGGGGCAAAACTTACTTAACAAATGTCTCAGTGACATAAATATTGGGCTCAATTGCAGTCATAAGTTGAGGACTACCTCAATTTAATGTAGTGCAAGATCAGAAGATGTGGCCCATAGAATCGCCAAGACTTGGGCATGACTGAATGGCAAACTTCATCATCATCATCAAGTATATTTAAATATGTTACGTGACCATAATACAATTTGCTTTATTAATCGTTCCCTTTTTAAAAATCTGTTTATCTATTGGTTAGATTTAGCTCTGGCTGTCCTCCAGTTCAGTGTTTCTCAACCTTGGCATCTGGAAGACTTGGGGACTTCAATTCCCAGAATTCTCCAGCCAGCATTTTGTGGACTTCAACTCCCAGAATTCCTCAGTCAGCATTTTGTGGACTTCAATACACAGAATTCCCCAGCCAGCCTCTAAATCAGTGTTTCTCAACCTTGTTCCCTTTAAGGTGTGTGGACTTCAACTCCCAGAATTCTTCAGCTAGCATTTTGTGGACTTCAACTCCCAGAATTCCACAGCCAGCATTTTGTGGACTTCAACTCCCAGAATTCCTCAGCCAGCATTTTGTGGACTTCGATACACAGAATTCCCCAGCTGGCATATAAACTAGTATTTCTCAACCTTAGAAACTTTAAGGTAATGGACATCAACTCCTAGAAATCCCCAGCCAGCTTTAAAGTGTGTAGACTTCCAATTCCCAGAATTCCCAGCCAGTTATGCATAAGTGAAGTTACAAAAAGGGGTGGGATTCAAGGTTTTTAACAACCAGTTCTCTGCCTGGTTGCTGGGTGGGTGTGGCCATAGTGGGCGTGGCCTATTCAGCCTCTGGCACCATGGGGTGTTGGGTGTTTTTGCCCTCCCCAGGCTCTGGAGGCTTTGTTCGAGCCTCCGGGAGGGCGAAAACGGCCTCCCCCGGGCTCTGGAGGCCCTCCAGAGGCCAGAAATGGGCCTGTTTTCAGACTTCTGGGAGGCCCAGAGCCTCTGCACAGGCCCTGCACTTACCTGGCATCCAAAACGGGCCGCATGGAGACTACTGGGAGGAGTAGGGTGGGCAGGGCCAGCCAGTCCTTGTAACTACCGATTCAGTGAACCAGATGTAAAATTAGCATCCAGTTCTCCCAAACCAGACCAAACCGGCTGAATCCCACGCCTGGTTACAAATAACTACAAGTAATCGCTGACTTACAAAGTCATAACGACCCTGGAAAAAAGTGGCTTATGAACCATTTTCACACTTAACAACTGCTACAGCATTCCCACGGTCATGTATTGTATGTGTTCAAAATTCAAGTGCTTGACAACCAGCTTGTATTTTTGATTGTTGCAGGATCCCCCGTTTACGTGATCCCCATTTGCAACCTTCCCAGCTGAGCCTCCCCAACAAGCAAAGTCAAAGGGGGAAGCTGAATTTGCTGAACAACTCCACGGTTCATTTAACGACTGCAGTGATTTTCTTAACCACCTTAGTGAAAAAGGTCGTGAAATCAGGCACAAGTCGCTTAGAGTCTGCCTTGCTCAGCACTTGAAATTCTAGTGGTCGTAATTGAACATTGAACATCTTAACCGTGGTCGTAATTGAACATTGAACATAGAATAATAAAGTTGGAAGAGACCTCGGAGGCATTCAGCCGTTCGGACCGGTTCGGGTAAATCAGTTGCAGACATTTTGAGTAGTTTAGAAATACCACCTCTGGTTGGCCCAGGGGTGAAATGCTACCAGTTTGGGCTGGTTCACCCGAACCGGTAGTAAAAAGTACTAAAAAAAGTTTTTTTAAAAAAGTTTCGACGATCCGCACATTGCACAGCCTAAAACTGTGGGGGAGTGGGGGGGAGCTCTGTTTTTGCTCCAAGCAAGCTTCCCTGAGGCTTCCTGGGCCAAAAACCGGGGGGGGGGTCTGTTTTTGCTCCAAGCAGGCTTCCCTGAGGCCTGCTGGGCCAAAAATGGGGGGGGGGGGAGGATGTCTGTTTTTGCTCCCAGCAGGCTTCCCTGAGGCCTGCTAGGCCAAAAACAAGGAGGGGGGGCTGCTTTGCTCCTGCAGGCTTCCCTGAGCCTGCTGGGCCAAAAACGGGGGGGGGGGTCTGTTTTTGCTCCAAGCAGGCTTCCCTGAGTCCTGCTAGGCCAAAAACGGGACGGGGGGTTCTGAGAAAGACAAAATGAAAGAGAGCGAGACAGAGACAGAAAGAAAGAAGGGAGAAAGAAAGAAAAAGGGAGGGAGGGAAAAAGGAGAGGAAGGAAGGACTACAAACCTGGCATTAGACGCAGCTTCAGAGGATAATCCAGGGCTGGAAGGGGCCTGGAGGTCATCTAGTCCAACCCTGTTCCAGCAGGACATTGTTGAAGTGATTTTCTATCTTTTGATCCCCCAGTTACATGACTACATAGTCACAAGACCCCCACCAAGCTACGCCCACAGAACCGGTAGTAAAAAAAATTTAGATTTCACCACTGGGTTGGCGCCACCCACCCGCCCCCTTCATTTTCTGTCCTATATTCCCTTGTTCTTTAGCTCAACGGATTTGCGCGGCAGAGGGAATTGCCATGCCTCAGCTGAGCTAAAAAAAACAGCTCAGCTCACCAGCGCTGACACCAAGGGCGGTCTTTGCGCGCAAAGCACTCTCTCATAGAACCGGTAGGAAAACATTTGGAATCCCACCACTGCTCGGAGGTCTTCTGGTCCCGTCCTCTTTTCGAAAGCTTCCAGTGATGGAGGCACCCACAACTTCTGGAGGACTCAAGCTGTTTCCCCGGTTGATGGTCGTCACCGTCAGGAAATTTCTCCTTCATTCCAAGTTGCTTCTCTCCTTGGTTAGTTTGCAAGCGGGGTTTATCTTCTTGCCTTTTTGGTGCTTTGCAAAATATGTTTGACTCCCTCGTCTTTGTAGGAACCAAGGGTGGGCTTCAAAAATTTTAGCGACGCGTTCTCTGCCTGGTTGCTGGGTGGGCGTGGCCATGGTGGGTGTGGCCTAGTCTGCCCCCTGCACCATGGTGTGGGTGGGTAGACGTTTCCCCCCCTCCCGAGGCTCCGGAGACTTTCCTCGAGACTCCGGAAGGACAAAAACAGCCTCCCCTGGGCTCCGGAGACACTCCGGAAGCTGGAAACATACCCATTTCCGGCCTTCTGGAACTTTCGGGATGCCCGTTTTTCGCCCTCTCTGAGCTTCCGCCCAGGCCCTATACTTACCTGGCATCCCAGGCCACGTGGGGACTCCTGGGCGGGGCGGGGCGGGGTGGGAGGAGCCAGGAGGGGTGGGATTTACGGGTTCTCTTGAAGCTGTGCAAACCCACAGCAGCCACCCCTGATAGGAGCCCATTATTTTCATCCCCATTTCCTGTGTCTCGGTTATCAACATACGCCCATTGTGCATTTTTAGAGCACAATTCCGAGAAATGTCTCTGTGGCTGCCATTATTTTATTACCACCGCCAAGGGGTGAGGCTGTGATTATGTTTGTCGTCTACAGTTTGCAGTCGCGGAGGATTTACAGTGTTCGTAAATTCTACACTTCAGGTTGCAAACTGATCGAACGCCGGACAATGTCATTGTAGGAAGTTGGCACCCACTCCCTCCTAGAGAGGCGAGGTATTTTAGGAAATACTAAAAGGGCAGAATATTTCCCCCTAAAAGGGAGGCAGAAACTCAGCTTTTTCAATGGGCCATTAAGGCCTGAGCCAGTCTATTTTACATAACAAAGATCTACCTCCTTCAGGCAGAGCCATAATAGGAATCCCAAAACCCTTTCATTACATCATGACCCAGCAAGAGTCAACCAAGCTTGGGACTTAGGACAGCCTACAGAGTTGCCCCTGCATGGCCCCATGGGAGTCTGACAACCAATCAGAATACAAGCTCAAATTCAAAAGCCCAGAGAGGGTATAAAACTCTCAGCATCCCTTCCCTTTTTCCCTTCACCCAACATCTTCAAGGGATGTGATCCTGTCCACCATGAAAACCATCTTTCCAAGCAGCCTCCCTGTTTCCAGTGTCTTTTTCCCACTTGGAACTGAACCCAGAAGGACATTTCTTCCAACATCGTGACAAGATTGCACCACCTGGCCTTTTCAAGGTGTATTATTTCATTTGCAGCCCTCAAAAGAAGGCGTGCAAAACACGGCATCAGATCCAGCCATCAAAAGGCTGAATTGCAAAGCTAGGATAAAACATGTTTGGTTCCCTAAACCGTGGTTCATACCTGATGCTGATCACAGTCACTAAGCCTGAGTCTTGCACTTAGCTTATAAAACAACTCAATCGCAATCATGCTTAAAGCAAGACCAAGTCAGATGCTTTCATTTATGCCTGTTCGTCTTTTTAAATGAAGAATTTAAATCCATATTTCAAAAGTGTGCCACGGTGTATATGTCTTTGTGCATGTGTGTATACATAAATAGAATCCATAGATAAATCCTCTCTAAGCCAAAAGCTGGAGAAGTATAAAAGTATATAAGCCAAGTACAGCTCACTCATCACGAAATCTCCAGAACCGTAAAGCCTACAAACTTGAAATTTGGCACGTACGTTCCTCTCAGCTTCTAGGTGCTCGCTAAGAAAGGATTTTTCAAAATGACCATCAGATCATTAGTAATTCGTATACAGTAATTAACACACTCTGACGCAAAGGAGTTCTACTCCCTCTCCCCACCTAAAAAGAACTCTGTTCCAACTGCCAGTTGCCTCATATTCCATTACCTCAGTTCAAACTGGCAGACATTCCACCCCTTCACTCAGGAGCAGTCTGGAGGTCGTTACAGTACTAAACATAGGTACCTCACCAAGATGTCTACGCCTTCCACCTATGGACTCTTCCGGACTCAAGGTGGCGGGAGAGATATTCCCTTATGTGTTTCAATCACCGACCACCACTAAGCCAACCGATTGTGAAACTGATTTCTCCTACTCAGCCCAATCACATAGTTTTGTCTCAAAGCACGGATATCCAGCTACTAGTTTGTTATAAAGCTAAGCCAAATATGAATTTTCTTGACCTCCAACCCCTGAATGCTATTCAGACAGAAGTATGGCTTATGTTATTATTGGTCGCAAAGTCAGCCAGATGTTTAGATTGGATTTGGCCTTTTTTTCCACCTATCAAGCTCTTTCTAAGGACCTGGGATAGGCAGAGGTGGATGTTGGATGGTGCTGAAAGTATTGTCCCAATTCTGCCCCAATCTCAGGTTGCTTTTAATTAACCATTGTCTTAGTGACAGCTATCCCTCCAGACCATAACTCCTGCCATCATGCCTACATCATGACTTTTTTTTTAAACCCTGGCTGCTCCCTCTTTCTTCATGCAAGCCATGAAAGGAACCAGGGAGGACAACAGAGGTGGATCCATCATTCCAGTTTCGTATCGCAAGTTTTGTTTTCACTGTTTGATGGGTGTCAGACTTGATCGGGTGATGTGACATCGTATTGTGACGTATTGTGATGTTTTTTGCGTTCGTAGAGCTGGAGCGGGTGTGGCCTAGCGTGACACATCCAGCCCACGGCCTGCCATTTTGAGAAGCCTCTAGGGCACGCGGTTTGAAACCAGGAGACAGAGAGTTCTAGTCCTGTCTTAAGAACAAAAGGCGACTGGATGACTTTAGACCTTAGACCAATCACCCAGAGATAGTGAGTTCTAGTCCCGCCTTAGGCACTAAAGCCAGCTGGGTGACTATGGGCCAATTCACTAGGACAGTGGTGGGCAACCTTTTTTTTCAACTGAGCCAAATCTCGCCAAAACCACGATTAAAATTTATTTTGAGAGCCGCATTTTTAAAACCGAAAATACATAGGATGGTACACTGTTTTTAGTTTCAATTAAGTTTTTATTGAGAATATTCTGCATGCAAGTATCCACATAGGTCAGGAGGATACAAATAACACAACTAATAAAACAAAAACTTTAGAACGATATTATTTATCGATAACGTTAAATTCCGTAAAATTTGCCTTACAATGTAGAGAAAATTACATCCTGACATTGACTGACAAAGTCACAACCACTAATGTGAACATTGGCCTTGCATTTCCTTGGATAGTTTGAGTAAGTCAGGTTTGTATGTTGTTGTTTTTAATTTCATCTCTCTCTCCCACTTTCTTTCTTTCTTTTTCTTTCTCTCTCTCTCTCTGGCTCTTTGTCTCTCTCTCCCTCCCTCCCTCTCTGTCTCCCTCTGTCATTTTCTCTGGGTGTCTATCTGTCTGTCTGTCTGTCTGTATCTCTGTCTCTCTCTCCTCCTTCCCCCATCTCTGTCACTCTGTGTGTGTGTGTGTGTCTGTCTGTCTGTCTCTCACTCACTCTGTGTGTGTGTGTGTGTCTCTGTCTCTCCCTCTGTCTCTCTCCCCTCCCTTCCTCTCTCTCTGTCACTATGTGTATGTGTATGTGTCTGTCTCTCACTCATTCACTTAATCACTCACTCTGTGTGTGTCTCTCTCTCTGTCTGTCTATCTTTTTCTCCCTCCCCCTCTGTGTGTGTGTGTGTGTGTGTGTGTCTGTCAGTCTCTCTCTCTCTAATTCCCTCTCTCACTCCCTCTCTCTGTTCCTCTCTGTCTGTCTGTCTCATTCCCACACACACACACACACACACACACAGTGGTCACCTTGTTGAGTGTTCCAATCACATTTGAAACACTCAACAACTGGCCTGCATTTATGGTATTTTGCTGCAAAATACCATAAATGCAGGCCAGTTGTTGAGTGTTTCAAATGTGATTGGAACACTCAACAAGGTGACCACAGTGTGTGTGTGTGTGTGTGTGTGTGTGTGAGTGAGACAGACAGACAGAGAGAGGAACAGAGAGAGGGAGTGAGAGAGGGAATTAGAGAGAGACTGACAGAGCTGTACGCGCGCGCCTGTTTTCCACGGCATGGAGCAGCGGCGAGATTCTGCGCGGCAAGCGATGATTCCGGGGGCCATCAGTGGGGGGGCAGGGTCTCCCCTCGCGTTCCTCATCTTCCCGGATGGCCCCTGGAATCATCGCTCGCCACGCAGAATCTCGCTGCTGCTCCACGCCGTGGAAAACAGGTGCGCACGTACAGCTCGGCAAATTACAGCCTGGGAGACTTGTCACTCGGCTTTTGCAGAAGCTTCCCTCCGAAGCCCAAGAGGAGGGAGGGGAGCGGGCGCCCGGCACACTGAAGAGCCGCATTAAAATGTGCAAAGAGCCGCATTTGGCTCGCGAGCCGCGGCTTGCCGACCACTGCACTAGGAGATGGTGAGTTCTAGTCCCCGCCTTAGGCACTGAAGCCAGCTGGGTGACTATGGGCCAATTCACTAGGAGATGGTAAGTTCTAGTACCGCCTTAGGCACTAAAGCCAGCTGGGTGACTATGGGCCAATTCACTAGGAGATGGTGAGTTCTAGTCCCCGCCTTAGGCACTGAAGCCAGCTGGGTGACTATGGGCCAATTCACTAGGAGATGGTAAGTTCTAGTACCGCCTTAGGCACTAAAGCCAGCTGGGTGACTATGGGCCAATTCACTAGGAGGTGGTGAGTTCTAGTCCCATCTTAGGCACTAAAGCCAGCTGGATGACCATGATCCAATTCACTAGGAGATGGTGAGTTTTAGTCCCGCCTTAGGCACTAAAGCCAGCTGGGTGACTATGGGCCAATTCACTAGGAGATGGTGAGTTCTAGTCCCGCCTTAGGCACTAAAGCCAGCTGGGTGACTATGGGCCAATTCACTAGGAGATGGTGAGTTCTAGTCCCCGCCTTAGGCACTAAAGCCAGCTGGGTGACTTTGGGCCAATTCACTAGGAGATGGTGAGTTCTAGTCCCACCTTAGGCACAAAAACCATCTGGGTGACTTTGGGCCAGTCCCTCTGTATCAACCCAACCCACCTCACAGGGTGGTTGTTGTGGAGAAAATAGGAAGAGGAAGGCAAATTAGACACATTTGTCACTAAGTTATTTATAAAAACAATAAAGATGGGGTAAAAAATATCTAATAAGTGAATTCCTCAGACATCATTTATTTCACTCCATTCAATCTAGAACTGATGTTTACATCAAAAGGCGCCACAGACCCTGGAATTGACTTCACAGTGACTTTTTTATTTTATTTTGGCAACTCTTTACACTTGCTGTACAGTTCCTTAGTGACACCTGGTGGCTAATTCAAAACCCACATTCCAGAGTGAAATCAAGGAGGACAGAAGCCACCTAAAGAGACATTTCTCTTTAGTTGGTTTCATTGGCTGATCGGCGAGAGTGATCAGCCAATGAAAGAGCTGGCCTTCAGAGGTTGTGGGCACTTCAATACGAGAGGTTTTCAAGAAGAGATTGGACACACGTTGGTCTGGAATAGTATAGGGCAGTGATTACCCACCCACCCGCTCGTGCACGAGTGACCCACCCAACTGCTTGTGCACAAGTGACCCACCCAACTGCTTGTGCACAAGTGACTCACCCACCCATGGTGCACGAGTGACCCCCACACACACATGCATGAGAGACACCCCCCCCCATGCAAGAGGAGAATTATTGCCCTCCCTAGGCTCCGGAGGCTTTCCTGAAGCCGGTGGGGCAAAAACAGCTTCCCCAGCCCTCCAGAAGGCCAAAATCAGCTGGCCGGCGTGCACATGTGCGCCGGAGCCGATTGCTGCCAAGGGCTGCCGTGCCAGCAAATATGGCTCTGCATGCCACCTGTGGCACATGTGCCATAGGTTCGTCATCAAGGGGATAGGGTCTCCTGCATGAGCAGGGGGTTGGACTAGAAGACCTCCAAGGTCCCTTCCAACTCTGTTATTTATTTATTATTTATTTATTTAAACTTATTAGTCACCCCCTCTCCCCACAGGGACTCGGGGCGACGTACACAAGCAACAGTTAGCACAGTGTCAGAGGAAGTAAAAAATAAATAAATAATTACAATAAATAACATTAATAGTTTAAAAACTAAAATTGACAATTAAAAATGACCTAGGGGTGGAAAAGTTGTCGAATTATGCCAGGCCGGCTAGCCGAAACAGGTGGGTCTTCAGTTTACTGCGGAAGGAGCGGAGATCGGTTGTTGTTCTAATGTCTGGTGGGAGGTCGTTCCAAAGGGTAGGGCCCGCCACAGAGAAGGACCTACTCCTGGGCACCGCCTTCTGACAATCTCTAGAGGACGGCACCCGGAGGAGACCCTCTCTGTGTGAGCGAATGGGTCGCAGGGATGTATGGGGCAGGACACGATCCCGCAGGTAACTAGGCCCTATGCCATGGAGCGCTTTGAAGATGGTAACTAACACCTTGAAGCGCACCCGGTAGGCCACAGGAAGCCAGTGCAGCTCGCGCAGGAGCGGTGTTATATGGGAGAACCTCGATCTCCCCATAATTACCCGCGCGGCTGCATTCTGGACCAACTGCAGTCTCCGGGTGCACCTCAAGGGGAGCCCCATGTAGAGAGCATTACAGTAGTCCAGGCGAGACGTCACCAGCGCGTGAGTGACTGCGTGCAGGGCCTCCCGGTCCAAAAGGGGTCGCAATTGGCGCACCAGGCGAACCTGGTGGAATGTCCCCCTCGCCACGGCTGCCACATGATCTTCCATAGCCAGCCGGGCATCAAGGAGGACGCCCAAATTGCGTGCCCGTTCCACCGGGGCTAATTGTTCATCCCCGATGGCCAGCGATGGAATGTGCTGGTTGTACCGGGGTGCCGGAAGCCACAGCCACTCTGTCTTGGAGGGGTTGAGCTTGAGCCTGTTGTCACCCATCCAGACCCGCACGGCTTCCAGACAACGGGACATCACTTCAACAGCCTCGTTGGGGTGGTTTGGGGTGGAAAAATACAGCTGAGTATCATCAGCGTACAGATGATATCTCACCCCAAAACCACGGATGATCTCGCCCAGCGGTTTCATATATGTGTTGAACAGGAGAGGCGAGAGGATCGACCCCTGTGGGACCCCACAAGTGAGGGGCCTCGGGGTCGACCTCTGCTCCCCTGTCAACACACATTGCGTCCGGCCAGAGAGGTAGGAGCGGAACCACCGCAATACGGTGCCCCCGATCCCCAACCCCTCCAGACGGCGCAATAGGATACCATGGTCGATGGTATCGAAAGCCGCCGAGAGGTCTAATAGGACAAGGATGGAGGAACAACCCCCATCCTTTGCCCTCCAGAGATCATCCACCAACGCGACCAAGGCCGTCTCCGTGCTGTGACCGGGTCGGAAGCCGGACTGGCGCAGGTCTAGATAATCATCTTCCTCCAGGTGACGCGGGAACTGCTGAGCCACCACACTCTCAACAACCTTCGCTAAAAAAGGAAGGTTGGAGACAGGACGATAATTTGCTAGCTCCTTTGGGTCCAGAGAAGGCTTCTGTTATCACTTTTTAGAACAGTATACATAAGGTAGTGGTGTGGCGGCCTAGAACGCCCCCGAACCGGTTCCCCGTTTTTCACCTCTGTACATGCGCAGAACAATTTTAATTGAATTGTGCATGCTTGCACAGTGCGCATCCAGCATGTGCAGGCAAATGTGGGCACAAGCGAACCAGCAGTAGTGCCTGGTGGGTATGTACATAATTTTGTATTTACCGTACTTTTCGGAGTATAAAACACACTTTCTCCTCCCCTAAAAAGTGGGTGAAAATTGTGGTGCGCCTTATACACCGAATGTTGCCAAAGCCCCGCCCACCTGCTGGCCCCCACCCCTCAGTGTCACATTTTTGGCCTCCACACGCTCTGTTTTAGACCCATGCAAGGTTGCCAGGATCGCCAGAGCCCATTGTTGCCTCCGCGCATCACGTTTTTGGCCTCCGGTTGTCATGTTTTCGGTCCCCGCACTCTCCAATTTTTGACCCGTTCCAGGCTGCCAGGATCGCCAGAGCCCATTGCCGCCTCCGTGCGTCACGCTTTTGGCCTCCATGCATCGCATTTTCAGTTTGTTCCAGGCAGCGGGGATTGCTATTGCCACTGCCGATCCCTGCTGCCTGGAACTGGCCGAAACCCAACGCGCAGAGGCCAAAAACGTGACACACAGAGGCATCAATGGGCTCTGGTGATGCCTGCATCCTGGAACAACTGATTGGCAGTATTCCGGGAGGCCGATCCAACCGCCAATCAGCTGTTCATGCTAAGTCAGGCTGCAATAACATGTTGAAGCTGACCAGGCTGTTTGCTACAAAGACGCTAGCCAGGTGAATACCGATGGATGCTGGGAGGCAGAGGCAGCATTTTTTTTCTTGCTTTCCTCCCCAAAAACTAAAGTGCGTCTTATACTCCGGAGTGTCTTAGACGCCCCAAAAATATGGCACTTCTTTTGTCATGGTTATGGAGTGTATATTGGAAGTGGTGACCCTTTGAGAGCTGTAGGCCACGAAATTTCATTTTAATGTATGCTGATTAGTGTGCATTCAAAGTGACAATACAGTTATTTATTCTTTTTCAAGACAAGGGCATCAAGTCCCGTTTCCCCTTTTGAATGTGGCCTCCAGCACTTTTATCTGTTGAGACAGGTCTTCTTTCTCATTTGCAAGTAATCCTCGACTTACGACCACAATTAAGCCCAAAATTTCTCTTGCTAACTGAGATATTTGGGAAATGCGTTTTATCCCATTTTACGACCTTTCTTGCCGTACTTGTTAAATGAATCACTCCAGTCATTAAGTTAGGGGCACAATTGTTAAGGGAATCTGCCTTCCCCACCAACTTTACTTGTCAGAAGGCCACAAAAGCAGATGTCATGACCCCAGGACAATGCAACCCGTCATAAACCCGAGTCAGTTGCAAAGCATAAGCATTTTGATCCCGTGACCATGAAGATACTGCAACGGTTGTAAGTGTGAAAAACGGTCATCAGACCCTTTTTCCAGTGCTGCTGTTACTTCGACCTGTCACTAAATGAACTTGCAATGAAGAATTCTTGAAAATGAATGTAGAATAGAATAGAATAGAATAGAATAGAATAGAATAGAATAGAATAGAAAATGGAATGGAATGGAATAGAATAGAATAGAATAGAATAGAATAGAATAGAATAGAATAGAATAGAATAGAGAATGGAATGGAATGGAATAGAATAGAGAATGGAATAGAATAGAATAGAATAGAAAATGGAATGGAATGGAATAGAATAGAATAGAGAATGGAATGGAATGGAATAGAATAGAGAATGGAATGGAATAGAATAGAGAATGGAATGGAATGGAATAGAATAGAACAGAACAGAACAGAATAGAATACAGAATGGAATGGAATGGAATGGTATAGTATAGTATAGAATAGAATAGAATAGAATAGAGAATGGAATGGAATGGAATGGAATAGAATAAAATAGAATAGAATAGAATAGAATAGAATAGAGAATGGAATGGAATGGAAGAGAAGAGGAGAGAACAGAACAGAACAGAACAGAACAGAACATAATAAGGAATAAAGAATGGAATGGAATGGAATGGATTAGAGTAGAGCAGAGCAGAGCACAGCACAGCACAGCACAGCACAGCGGAACAGAACGGTACAGGACAGGACAAAACAAAACAAAACAAAACAAAACAGAATAACAGAATTGGAAGGGACCTTGGAGTTCTTCTAGTCCAACCCCCTGCCAGGGCAGGAAACCCTATACCGTTTCAGACAAATGGCTATCCAACATCTTCTTAAAAACTTCTGTTGTTGGAGCATTCACAACTTCTGGAGGCAACTTCTGTTCCACTGATTAATTGTTCTAACTGTCAGGAAATTTCTCCTCAGTTCTAGGTTGCTTCTCTCCTTGATTAGTTTCCACCCATTGCTTCTTGTTCTACCCTCAGGTGCGTTGGAGAATAGTTTGACTCCCTCTTCTTTGTGGCAACCCCTGAGATATTGGAAGACTGCTATCATGTCTCCCCTGGTCCTTCTTTTCATTAAACATTAGACATATCCAGTTCCTGCAACCGTTCCTCATATGTTTTCGCCTCCAGTCCCCGAATGTATTGAGGGTCAAGGGAAAAAGGAGGAAACGCAACTGGCATATAGAGATGGGGGGGGAATGAGAACGCAGAGAGTAGCACGTGCACCTCGGTGGAATGTTTACTAAAGGCAGGGAGATCAAGAGAACGTCAGACATACAAAGGCTGCTGCGGAGAGAAACTACAGAATGGGGCGTGTTGTAAGGAACCAGCATCTGCCAAGAGAAGCGAAGATATCGGTGTATAAGATTGGGCTTCTGGCCATTTCAGAAGTGAGAATTAACCTCTCAAAACATGGCGAAAGTGGCCGGAGTGGGATAGCAGTGAGTGTGGTTTTGTGCGTGGGTGTGTTTCTTGTTCCGTAAACAAATCCAAATGAGACTTAATGAACGTGGATTGAATAAGGAAATAAATAAATAGAGACACGTGTAGAAACGCACGGAGGTGGAATGAATGAAGATCGTACGAGTAAGGATTGTTTGATAGAATAACAGAGATGGAAGGGTCCACGGAGGTCTTCTAGTCCAACCCCTCCTGCTGGGGCAGGAGACCCCATACCATTTTAGGTTAGGGGCTGTCCAGTCTCTTTTTAAAAGCCTCTGATGATGGAGAACCCCCAATGTCAGGAGGCAAGGCATTTGTTCCACTGGTGAATTGTTCTCCCCAGATCGTCATTCACTTAGTGTCCGTTTGAAGTTACAACGGCACTGAAAAAATGGACTGAGGACCATCTTTCATGCTTATGCCTATTGTAGCATCGTAGATGGTGACGTGATTTATATTTGTGTGCTTGGTAACTGACTCACACTTATGACGGTTTCAGTGTCACGTGATTCTCCTTCTGTGACCTTCAAGCAAAATCAAGAGGGGGGGGAGCCAGTTTCACTCAACAACCATGTGACTCACTTAACCATGGCAATGATTCACTTAAGAACTGAACAAGGAAGGTCGTTAAATGGGGCAGAACTCACTGAACAAATGTCTCGCTTAGCAACCAGAAGTGTTGGGCTCCGTCGTAAGTCAATTGTCTAAAATAAAGATAAGTCCTCGACGTACGACCACAACTGAAGCCCAAAACTGTCATTGCTTCAGGAAGACAGTTGTTAACAGGAGTTGCACTCCATTTTATGACCTTTTCTGCCAGGGGTGATAAGGTCGTTAAAGGGAATCATGCAGTTATTAAACAAATTTGGCTTTCCCCATGGAGTTTGCCTGTCAGAAGATGGATGAGGTTAGAAACGGTGATCATGTGATCCCAGCAACTGTTCTAACTACAAGACAGTTGCCAAGCCTCTGAATTTTGACCATGTGACTACGAGGAGTCTGCAACAGTCGTAAGTGCGAAAAACGATTCTAAGTCACTTTTTTTGCAGCGCTGTTGTAACTTCAGTCACCAAACGGATGGTCGTAACTCAAGGACTCCCTGGACATCCTGACTACCATATAGCATTTGACAACATATTTGAGGTCATATTTTGGGAAGATTTATTTAATTGTGGGCTGGACAAGACAGGAGAATTAAAAAGAGACACACAGAATAAAGTCCAGAATAAAAAAACAGTTTATCAGTATATAAATCCTTCCATTCCCCACTGTCCAGTCAGAGCTGAAGAAGCTTCTTGAATGAGAAGTGAAACGTCTTCGAAAGAAAACACAAATAAAGTCCAGTCGCCTCCTGAAAAAGTACCTTTTGGGGACAACCACGACTGAGAATCTCGATAGACTTTTAGATGTACAATTTGGGATAAACGCCCTTGGAATGGTGTGGGAGTAGGGATGGATTTCCAAAGAAAAAAATTGCAGACTGCAGGAGTCTTTGCACCACTCAGGTGGCCCTCAGGGCACAGAGGACTCCAGGTGGCCTCAGCGACCCTCTAAAAGAATGCAAACGTGAGTTCCGGTTCCGGCGGCGGCGGCGACAGGCAGCTCCTTGCCCGCTCTGGCTCCCCGGTGGGCTTCCCCACTCCTTGGGGGGCACAGGACACCCCGCAGAGGGGTCCCGCCGGAGGGGCGGCATCGCGGAGGACTCCTGCAGCGGCGGCGGCCGGCGGGAGGTCTCTCGCGCGCCCAAGGCACCGGGGAGCAAGCTCGGAGGGCGCTTCGCGTTTCTGCGCCTCGCGCCTCGCTATAAGCCGACTGGAGAATGCAACAATAGAAGGAAGCAGCTGCAGTGCGGTGAGGTTGCTTCTCTCTTCATTCCCTAATCTGCACGAAGAATTATTCAGCTTTTTAAAATAACTTTCGGAGCATTTTGGAGGCGCGGCTGGAGGGAGGGGGGTTTTCCCCCCCCTTGGACAAACGGCGAGGAACAATTTTGCTCTCAGCCCCCGGGGAAGGAGGAGGGGGGGAGAGCCAACGAATGAAGCCTCACCCAGGCTGAGATGATTTTCTTTTCAATTTAATTCTACATATTACTGTGATTTGAGGACTTTTGGAACTTTTTAAAACTTTGTTATGCCTCTGTGCCCAAAACTGGCAGGGCAAGATGGCACACTTCCGTTGTCTTTATGAATTGTGAAACCTGACTCCACCTTTAAAATTCAGGCTTCCGGTCTTTGTCTCCGTGTCTCCCAGAGGAATCTCTTGTGGATTGGTATTTTTTAAACTTTCTAGGGGAAACTTTTCATCTATTGCCAGACTTATTAGAGAGATTCTCTTCTGCCTGGTTCTCCTGCTCCCGGAATTCACCTGGCTACCCTTCTTTTCTAACTGTTTATCTTATATATGGACTGAACTTTTAACGTTATAAAGGATGGCATCCAAAAGACCACCTCCTGGAAAACCTGGCTTTGCCACTTCTGCTCCAACATCCGCAACATCCAGTCCAGCCACACAGTCAAAGATAACAGAACTGATGCAACCTAAGACTACAGAGATGGACTTTCAACAAATGCTTCAACAAATTTTACAGGGCCAGGAGGAAATCAAGAAACAGCTAAGGGAAATGAAAGATGAAATTAAAGAAAATCAAGCCCAAATATATAAGAACTCACAAAGACTGAATCTTGTGGAAGGGGGGGTGGAGGAGGTGAGGGGGGGTAGAAGCTGTGCAGAAAGGGAACAAAGATCTTGACATCCAACAGATGAAAATAGAATTTGAGAGAATGTCCTATTACCTTAGATTTCAAAATGTTATAGAAGAAGATGGGGAAAACATAAGGGACATCATGACAAACATCCTGGCTGACTACATACACAAAGAAAAACAACAGATGGGGTGGGATATAGACCTGGTTTATAGAGTGAACTGAGCTTATGCTAGAACACACAATGTACCCAGGGAGGTTCACATTAAATTTCTTAGAAAAAGCACAAGAGATGAAATTCTGGGTGTACAAAGGGGGCAAGCATTGACATACCATGATATGGAGATAACCATTCTGAAGCAGATCCCTAAGAAGATTAGAGAAAAAAGGAAGAATTATTCGCAATTAGCGAATAAATTATACCAGAAAGGGGTGTGGTTTAGATGGTTGATGCCTGAAGGTATGCTGATATTCTGGGAGGAGACAAGAATCAGAATCAATTCACCCATAGAGGCGCAGGCCTTTATGGAAAAAAATAAAACACTCCTAGAGAAAACACCAGACATTACAACGGACACGCAGGACACGGGAGGGGCCAGAGCTCTGCCAGTGGAGGGAGATGGGGCAATAGCAAGAAGACTCAGATCACAAAAATAAACAAGAAAATCATATTATTATAAACAGACCGAAAGTGATAATGGAATTATATTTGGATTTTATACTGTAATGTTTAATCTGATTGAATTTAGTAATAGAACTAATATGCTGATTGTAATCAATTATATACCAATGCATTATATATAAATGTATACTATGGGTATGGAGGGAGGGGCGCCTTTCACATTTTGCAACTGCCAAAATTTGTATACCTGTCCATTTACCCTTTTCCCTATAAATGTTGAAAAACCAATAAAAAATTTTATTATTAAAAAAAAAAAAAGAATGCAAACGACCAGCCGTCTGCAAGGAATATAAATCCTTCCATTCCCCACCATCCTGTCAGAGCTTAAAGAAGCTTCTTGGATGAGAAGCAAAACATTTTCAAAAGAAAAAACAAGAAAAAAGCGTTCTTACCTAGGCTTCCCCAAAAAGCACAAAGCAGAGTCCTGGTCCCGACAAAAAAAACCTTAATTAAACGAATGTGAATTCCTCTCATTCACATTCAGCAAGGCCTGGCCAACAGTCTTTCAAAGGAATATTTATGACTACAGACCTTATCTAGCTTGGAAAGCTGCCATGTAAATATTTTCCCAAATGAGGTGCTGTGCAAGGAAAGACTGGGCACAGAGTCTCGGAGATTCACAGACAGATCTTCACGCTCTTGAAATGAATCTAATGAACAAACGAAGGAATTGTTTCCTGCAAAAGCCCCCTCCCCTTTCGCTCCTCTTTTATTTCTTATGGGATGGGCCAATCACCTTCCACCTGTGACTTTACTCCCAAGTCTACCCTGATTTCTTGGTTGTTCTTTTTGTCTGGCAGCTCTGCGCACACGCACACTGGGAACAGGCTCCAGCTGTTCCTCTGCCTCACTAATGTCTAACTCCGAAGGCAGCTGATCACTGCCAGACGGCCTCGGCCGTATCTCTGCCTCCGACGTAGAGCTCTCATCTGAGCCTACCCCAGCCTCCAGGACTGGCCCATGCTCCTCCCCAACCTCCTCACTGTCCAACTCAGCTGCCAGCTCCCCTGGCCACTGGTGGGCACCTTTGGGGCAACCATGACCTGCATGACTGAGAATCTCTACAGACGTTTCTCTTCAAATTGGAAAGAGGCGCAAAGTATTAAAGACTTTCACTTTTTTAAAAAAAACGACAGACTTCAAGTGCTGCAAGGAAAGTTTGCAAATTGTCAAAGGAAAAAAAAACAGGAGGGCTGGGGAGGGAAGGGAGCTTTATACCCAAAGAGGCCAAATTAAAATCCAGAATTAACTTTGTGCTTTGGGCAAGACTGCAAAAAGCAAAAGGCAATTTTGAATATCAAGGCAAGTTTTAAGGCTCACCTTTAGCCTGGCTTGGGCAGACCCCCGTTAGAGGGGTAGGTCCATTTCTAGGCATCGTCCTTGAAGGATTCAGAAAGTGGTGGGGTGGCCTAGAGATGGCGCTCTCGCCTCACAATCAGGAGGCTGTGAGTTCGATCCTAGGTAGAGACAGATATTTCTCTCTCTCTGGGCACAATGAGAATGTACGGTATCTGCTGGACAAAACTCTGCACTGGCGACAGGAAGGGCATCTAGCCAGGAAAGAGTCTCCTAGCTCCATTCAGTTGCCCAGACTCCACCCCACAAGGGATTATGGGGTTCTAAAGAATTATGGGGTCATTAAAAGATGATCCTTGAAGGATTCAGAGGCTGCAGTTGATCAGAGGACTATAAGCCAAATTCTGCAACGACTAAAGTTGGAGGTTTGGGCCTGGCGAACGAAATGATTGCTCTTTTCTAATTACATTTTCTAATTACATTTTCTAGTTAATCTAGGTACAGTATAGGTGGTACCTTGCTCAACAGTAGTAACTATGAAAGGGATCTTGGAGTCCTAGTGGACAACCATTTAAATAGGAGCCAGCAGTGTGCAGCAGCTGCCAAAAAAGCCAACACTGTTCTAGGCTGCATCAACAGAGGGATGGAATCAAGATCAGGTGAAGTGTTAATACCACTTTATAAAGCCTTGGTAAGGCCACACTTGGAATACTGCATTCAGTTCTGGTCGCCACGATGTAAAAAAGATGTGGAGACTCTAGAAAGAGTGCAGAGAAGAGCAACAAAGATGATTAGGGGACTGGAGACTAAAACATGAAGAACGGTTGCAGGAACTGGGTATGTTTAGCTTAAGAGAAAGAAGGACTAGGGGAGACATGATAGCAGTCTTCCAATATCTCAGAGGTTGCCACAAAGAAGAGGGAGTCAAACTATTCTCCAAGGCACCTGAGGGTAGAACAAGAAGCAATGGGTGGAAACTAATCAAGGAGAAAAGCAACTTAGAACTGAGGAGAAATTTCCTGACAGTTAGAACAATTAATCAGTGGAACTGCTTGCCTCCAGAAGTTGTGAATGCGCCAACACTGGAAGTCTTTATGAAGATGTTGGATAGCCATTTGTCTGAAACGGTATACGGTTTCCTGCCTAGGCAGGGGGTTGGTCTAGAAGACCTCCAAGGTCCCTTCCAACTCTGCTATTGTATTGTATTGTATAATTACCAGAACAATATCGCATAGGACCCATCGCTGTTTCAGAGTGGAGGACATAAAAGAACGGTGGGGATTTTCAGGGAAGAAACTTCCCGATAGGCTGTTTAAAACAAAACACAACACAAAGATCCATTCAAAAGCGGAATCAGTAACTCCGAATAATTGTGGCCTCTCCAGAGGTTGGAGATTCCTCTATTTAAGTCAGGAGTGTCCAACTTTAAGACTTATGGACTTCAGTTCCCAGAATTCCCCAACTAGTAGGCCTCATTCAGATTTCTCAGAAGCTCCGGATAAGTTTGAAAGAACTTTCAACTCCATGGAAAAATAAGACGCCTCCAGGTTGATGGTGGCAGGCGGTGTGGACCCACACACACACCTAAACCTGATGGCTGCTTAACCAAGGTGGCATGGTTGGCCTGGGGGATTTTGGGAGTTGAAGTCCAGAAGTCTTAACGACCCTAACCCTAACCCTGGTCTAAATGTTCTACTTGAGATCCTGGCACTGAATGCGAATTCACTGGATGCTTCAACTTTATGGTGGGTTTTAAAACATCCTTGAAGTTTCTTATCTACAGTAGTGGCCAAAATTGTGAAAACCTTTTGGGAAAAGTGCATTTTTGAGGTTTGATTGCTAATAACACCACTTTTTTAGGAGTAGCACCATAAAATTATGTTATCAATGAAAAGATTATTCAATCACGAATGTAATGCAACAAAGTTTGTTCAATTATCTGTAGTCTACGAATTTATAGCCAAATATAGCCAGCAACAAAACAGAGTTAATAGAAGCAATCATTCAATCTTGGCTTCACATTATAACAGCTGCAGAACTAAAAGACTTGGTTCACTCCATGGGAAGATGTTGTAAGGCCATAATTCATGCTAAAGATTACCCAATTAGATATTAACTGACATGGTGATAATTTTTGTATATCTTTTTTTTCCCCTATGGTGACAATTTTTGTATATCTTGTTTTTTCTATGGTGATAATTTTTGTACATCTCGTTTTTTCTACGTGTTTTACTTTTCTTCTTTTTAATTGCTATCCTAATAGCCAATCCTTCATAAACGTTATTGCATTACGTTCTTGATTAAATTATCTTTCCATTGATACATAATTTTATGGTGCTACTCCCCCCCCAAAAAAAGGGGTATTATTAGCCACCAAACCTCAAAAATACCATATACTTTTCCCAAAAAGGTTCCACAATTTTGGCCACTACTATAGCTTCCTGTCAAGTTCTTCAACTATTTTGCCTTTATCTTGCTCAGAATGGTGGCTTATTGATGAATTTCATTCCAATTTCCTGTCCAAATCAACGTTTCCGTTAGGCCTAGGCCAGTGTTTCTCAACCTTGGCGACTTTAAGTCCTGTGGACTTCAACTCCCAGAATCCTCCAGCTGGGGGATTCTGGGAATTGAAGTCCACAGGACTTAAAGTCGCCAAGGTTGAGAAACATTGGCCTAGAGCAGGGGTGGCGAACAAGTTCGACAAAAAGAGCCAAAATTTTAAACTGTGAGAGTCAGAGAGCCACACCACGCAGTGACCTGCCAAAACAGACAAACACTCACACAAAAGCATATAATTTTAACAATAATATATTAAACACATAATATAACATGCTCAGTCAGGTGTTTTTTGTTATAAATTTTTATAAACCCATTAGAGCTGCTGTATAACTTTTAAATCCATAAATAAGTGGAATCTCTGTCCACCTAACAACCTACAAGATTACTTGATGACCACAACCAGGAATGCCACACTTGCAGTCATTAAACAAAGCAGTCACATATCTCGCTTAATGACTGCTTTGCTCAGTGACGAGATTGTGATTGTAAATCGAGTACAACCTATACATGGGTAAAGCCTGGTCCTAATATTATCTTCCTTTAACCTAATATATGTATTATAATATATATATGAGTTTGGATTATCTTTGATATCTATTACAATTACAGGCTGTGAAAAAAACACTCGTAGAATTTTGGGAAATATACTAACCATGGAAATTCAATTAAATGTTTTCTCCTATTTAAAACTCTGCTGCTCCTGAACCCAGAGCTTCAATATGCAACCATTATTATTAATTTGAGCAATCATTAGAACCTCACCGGAATCCTGCAGCAACTGTGCTAGACTTTGAAGCATTATTTTTTGGGCGCAGCAGAGGGCGCTGTTGAGCTACACCCGGAAGTACTGGTGGAGAGCTGGTGGCAAGCGTCGCGTCGACCGTACTTCCGGGTTTAGCGCGCGATCCGAGCCACAGTAAACTAAATAATGGTAAGAGGCAAAGAGCCTCATTTATTTTGGCCGCGAGCTGCATGCGGCTCTCGAGCCGCGTGTTCGCCACCCCTGGCCTAGAGACACCAAAAGGCCAGTGTGAGTTGAAGCCCGATGTGTCTACACCAAAACGCTGCTAAACCAATGTAACTAGGTTGGACTAGAAGACCTCCAAGGTCCCTTCCAACTCTTACTATTGTATTGTATTGTAACTGGTTGTAGGCTCATTTTGAACCGTGCCGGTTACACAGAATATGAGTAAGTCCTCAACATAACGACCTACAATAAAGCCCCAATGTTTTGTTGCTAAGTGAAACATTTCCTAATCGAATTTTGTTCCATTTTAGGACCTTTCGTGCCACCGTTCTTAAGTGGATCCCTGCAGCGGTTAAGTTACTAACAGGATTGTTAAAGTGAATCTGGTTTCCCCGTTGACTTTGCTTGTAAGGTAGCCACAAAAAAGGGGGATCCCGGGATCCGGAGGTGGAAGGTGGGGGCACTGTAACTGCCCTACATGGGAATCGGTTGCCAAGCATCCAAATTTGGATCACGTGACTATGGAGAGAGTACCAGTTGTGTGAAAAAGTCACTAGTCTGGTTTTTTCAGCGCCATTGTAAACTTTGAACAGTCACTAAGTGAACTGTTGCAAATCGAGGACTACCCGTAGTGGATTAATCTTGCTTTATGGTTTAAGCCCATCTTCCTTAAACTTTTTGTGTTCTATCAATATTAGGGAAACCCAAGTACCAACTTTCAAAAGCAGGAATGGGAACATTTTCAGCATCATACGGCCTCCTGGGATAAAAGCCAACCAAATATTCTGTGGGTTTGTATAGCCCTGGAGCAGCCCGGTCCTCCATGCTCAAATAAGAGATCATGCTTTTCCTCCAGCCCAAGGTTCACCAACCTTTCAGACCTCAGGGACTACTAAATTCATAATTTTAAATCCTGTGGACCACTAATATGATCTGCCTAATGGCCAGGTGGGTGGGCGTGGCTAGGTGGTCATGTGACTAGGTGGGTGTGGCCAACTCAATGTCACTTACGTCAAGGGGCGCCTCAGTGGCCTCCACTCCACTCCTTAAGAGCCCTAACAGGAAGCAGTTGCTGGAGCTAAGCAGCCCCCCTGAGAAAGAGTTGGCAAAACAGCTCAGTTCAAATTGGATCTGGCCGAGAAGGAGGCTCAGCAGAAGCACCTCACTGAGGACTAGGAGCATAGGCTTTCCAAGCAGAGGGAAGACCTGCGGGAGTGCAAGGCCAGGTAACAGCGCCTGGAGGCTCAGCGGGCTGAGATGGTCAGCCAGTTCCAGGCCATGGTGCAGTCCCACTGGAACGAGGCCCTCTGGCTCTTTGCCACCATCGGTGCTTCCCTCCAGCCTTCGCCCAAAGCCCCCCACCAGGAGGCTGAAGCAGACCCCAACTCGGAATGTCTGCTCCCCCTTCCCCGCACAAAAAGATCCCAAAGGGGGAGACTCTTTGCAGCAACACAAACGTTCATTGCATGTATCCAGCCCAGGGGCGGAGTTTGAGGACCCCTGATTTAGTGCAATATAAAAAATGCAAATAATTTTTCTGCCGACCACCATTTTCTCGCAGACCACCAGTGGTCCACGGACCACAGATGGTGACCGCTGCTCCAGCCAAACATCTCTCAATCATACCAATTTATTAATTGATTTTGTATGCCGGCCACTTTGCTATCCAGAGCAACTATATACTGGGGTCAATAAGCTGTTTTCCAATTTAATTTACATCCAGTTTACAGGTAGTCCTCGACTTGCGGCCACCATTGAGCCCAAAATTTATGATGCTAAGCAAAGCAGTTGTCAGCTTTGCCTCATTTTGTAACTTTTTTGCCACAGCTATTAAGAAATTGCAGTGGTTACGTGAGTGACACGGTTGTGTTAAGTGTGTCTACTTCCCATTGACTTTGTCAGATGGGTTGCAAAAGAACAGCACATAACCCGGGACAATGCAGCCATCATAAATAGGAGTCAAGTATCTAAATTTTATTCATGTGACCATGGGGATGCTGTACCGTCGTTAAGCATGAAAAATGGTCAGAAGTCACTTTTTCCAGCGCTGTTGTAATTTCAGAATGTCACTAAGCCAGGGCTCAGCAATCTGTGGCTCTGGAGCCGCATGTGGCTCTTTTATCCCTGTTGCGGCTCCCTGTCGCCAGTCGGCTCCACAATTGATAGGGCTTTCAGTTAGGACAGGTAGAGGAAAAAGGAAGCCATGCTAGGAGACGACTCTATGGCAGCGATGGCGAACCTTTTTTGGCTCACGTGCCATAAGTGGGGGGAGCGCAGGGGGGTCGTGTGCGGGCGTGCCGCACCCATAATGCAATGCGCGATCCCCAGTGCGCATGCGCGCACTACAGGCACTTCCCCCCCCATTTTTACATGCTTTTTTTGCCCTCCCCGGGCTCCAGAGCCTTTATAGGAGCCTGGGGAGGGCGAAAACAGCCTCCCCCGCCCTCCGGAGGAGTCAGGGAAGCCTCTGGACGGTCCCTGAAGCCTTCGGAGCGCTCAAAACGATCCTCCGAGCAAAGCGGACTTCCGGTTTGCTCAGAGGGTTGTTTTGAGCGCTCCGAAGGATTCAGGGACTGTCCGGAGGCTCTGAGTGTTTAAGGTTGATGACTCCCACACTAAGTGAACTTTGTAAGTTAAGGAGTACTTATAATTCTTCAGTATATTTTTTTTAAAGAAGCACACAAGAGAACAAAGACGACAGAGGATGGGTTGTGGGTTTTTTTTTTTTTTGTAAGGAATGAATTTTATTCCAATTTCAAACAATTTATTCAGGAGAAAGCTATGAAAAATCAATTTTTCCATCAGGTACTTCGAAAATAAGGAGGGTCAGCACCCAGCAGATGAACGAATTCAAGTGTTCCGAGAAACCCAGTCTCTGCCTCCTCACCGTCGGGGGAGTGGGGGGGAGAGAGACAGGAACATGGGGGGAAAATACCAATCCCAGGCCACAAAATTCCAAATCCCCTCCTTTGCCCACCCCACCCCCACATGTTAACACCACATGCAAGTTCAAAATAACAAAAAAAGGTTTTTAAAAACAGCATATATATATATATATATGCATTTATATTATACATATATATACGTTTTCTTTTTTTTTAAATAGGATGTTTAAATGTTATTCTTTATTTTTTTAAATCAGGTTCTCTTATTATAATATACTAGTATAACCAAATATTTTTTTTTTTCACCACACTGGTACTTGTAAAAGAGTCTCTGGTACTAAAGAAAAAAATGGGCATTGGCACAAAACCATGTAATGCTTTTTTTTTTTCCTTCTTTAAAATTAAAAAAAAAAAAGTATACAACGTACGCACACGCACACACAGAGTACTGAATTACAGACTTGAAACCTCGGATGGTGAACTCGGCCTTCCTTTCCGGTCAAGCGCGATCCTACGGCCAGCACACTCTTCCTCCCCCCACTCCCCCAAAGTAGCCATAAAATGTGTTTGGAGGGAGGGAACACATGATCAAAGGCAAAAAGCAGGTGGAGAATTCGATCCCAAGGGGAGACCGTTGAAGGGGGGAGGGAGGCAGCTGCCGGTCGGGTGGGCCCACCGTCAAAAAGTCATCCTCTCCGGCCCGAAGGAAATGGAATGGTGCGTTTTGGCAATCCTCTTTCCGCCTACAGTCCGACGAAGTGTGCGAGCAGGTTAGTGCGTCTTCAGTAGGATTCTACTTTTTTTTTTTCTTCCTTTATTTTTTTTTTTTTCATATAAAGTGCACTGTGAACAGAACATGGTCAGGCTGCTCTCTCCTGCCTTCACTTTGGCTGCCTCTGCCGCGCGGGAGGCCCGACTTCAAGAACCCTTGGCGTCTTTCTTTCGGGATCGTCTTGGAACTTCAACCAAGTTCCCATCAGCCCAACGGAAGGGGAAGGGAGGAACGCTTCAATGGGCGAGGAAAGTTGTTGGCACGCTCCTGAGCAGAAACCCCCGGGTGGGACATCCATCCCGACGGCTGGTCCACGTAGTGCGGCTTCGCGAGAAAAGAAGAGGGACACCCCCACCCCTCACGCATCTCCACGCGGCCTGCGTGGGGACGAAGGGCCCGCTTGGCAGGCACGGCGGTCGGGGATGGAGGCCTGTTTCCCGGAAAGGCGATGCGAGAGAGAGAGGGAGAGAGATGGGCCAGGTGCTCCCAATCCGAGTTCCAGGTCCAAGGGCCGCGGTGAAAGCCTGCCACAGAGGCAGGGGGCTCACGCCATCCAAGAAAACACTTCCGGCGAGGGGCTTCGAGAGTTAAAGTCATGGCACCTTTGCAAGAACAGAGTTCCCCCTTGTAGAAAGAAAAGTCTGGGTCTTTGGGCGAGAAGACAAATTCGACCTGTAGCTATTCCTCGGCCTATCGAGGGGGGATTCATTCGCCCCACCCTCTTTCCCAAAACACAACCCCCCCCCAAAAAAAACATTTAGATCAAAACAATTAACAAAAAGTCAGGAATGTTGGTGATGTTGGAAAATAGCTCCATTTCTCCCCACCCCTCCCCCCCATCAACCCAACAAGCCCTTTTGTGTAGTTACTCTGACGTAACTGTAGATTACTTTCTCCCAATTTTAACAACTTCTCATTCACGGTGTGTCGTCGATACAATGCAACGGTAAGCGGGAGGGACTCCCCACGCCCCGCCCCCCCCCAAAAATGCAGCTCTCCCTGCGCCCCGGCTTCTTTCTGTAGTGTTCCACAACAAAGGGGCGGTCCCAGAAAGCCAAAGGCAACATCCTCTCCCGCCCCCTCCCACCCCGCTGGAATGCTGCAAATGTCCATGCTAAATTAGTGTTGTTGTGTCAAAGCAAAACACGTTCTCCCAAACCCTTCATTAACATCTCGTGCGAGGAAGTCCACTAGTGTTGCCCGTTGCAACATGACAAAAAGGTGTGTGTGGGGGGAAGAGCACATTGGACACTCCCATCCTTTTCCACCCACCCACCCCCACCCACGTTGCGGGGATCGGCCCGTTGTCCTGTTCGTGAAAAAGGCTGTTTCTTGCGGCATCTGTAAATGTGACGGTTGGCAGTTGCGAGACACATACTGTGTTGCTGCTACACGGGTTCTCCGGAGGAAGCGGAGAGAGACCGTTTAATGTCACTAGAATCCCTAGTTGGGTCCCCTAGTGGCAATCTGCCTTCCAAAAAAGACTGGCAAAAGTTTGGGGTTTGGCACTGACTTTTGAGCAGGGCAGACATTTGGCACTCGGTCTCCGGAAAGGGACCTCTCTCACCTGGTCCACTTCAAAGCTTACACCTGTAAACCACCTCTATTCCACAGGTCCCTTTTGCTGGGCTTCTTTCATGCACGCTCAATGGGCACCCCCAGAGTGAGCTGGCTTCCGAGAGAAGAGATGGGAGGATGGATGGCATCAGCTGCCAATCACACCAGCCTTGGCAACGTCATTCAAAGGCCCTCTCTGATTTGGCTGCAACCATGCCAAGAGCTAACAGACCTTTCCAATACTTTTTAGGACCAACAAGGCAAAAGGTTGCTTCAACGTGACTCAGAATGCAGACACCCTCTTAACCCCAACCCAACCTGCCCAAACACTGGGTCAGGATTTTCCCCCGACCCAAAAGGGTTAATTTTGCAACACACACACACACACACACACACACACACACATACGCACATAGACAAAAGATCCAAGAGAATGAGTCAAAACCTCAAATCTTCCTTCCGGCCCAAAATCTGGTGCAGATTTCGGATTTCCACCAAAGGGATTTTCTCACGTTGGGTGAGAAGCAAGTTTAACTTTCTTGTTCCTTTCTTTCTTTCTTTTTTTTTCCTTAAACGCTAAATTAGAAAACAAAACCAAAAAAAGATAACGAAACAAAACCAAAAAAAGAAACACCTCGCAATCAGGCACTTCCCTCAGGCTTGATAGCTATTGCTTGGTTGGTAGTCAAGAAACAAAAGTATAGCACATGTAGCAAACGACGTGTAGAACAATAATTTAAAAAAAATAATCATAATCGCAGTCAACAGAGCTTTCGTAATTGGTGGAGGGAAGAAAACGAAAGCAAGAGAGTAAAAAAGCAACGAAGGAAAGCGACAACCCAAGGACGGCTTGTTTCGCGCTGTGGCAACATAAACTGGGTTTTCCTCTTTATGATGTCATCTAGGGTAAACCCATTTTGGGACATATCTTTACAGTCAAGATGTACGGGGAGGAGAGGGAGGGAGGGACTCACACCAGAGGCATTATATGGCACAAGCTGAAGGTCCTAGCTGCATCTTAATACTCCCACAGCCGAATATAAAGCTCCTTATTTTGGCTTGATAGTCTGGGACACGTTTATCGCCAAATCAGACAGGAAAAGAAAAAAAAAAGAATTTACTAATGCAACGTACAAAGTCTGAAAGGAAACCGCCTGGATGCTGGCAACAAAGCAGGAAATTAAGGTGCCAGAGAGAGAGAAAAAGAGTGGAGCATGTCCCCCACAGTTTTTAAACTGTGAAATAAAAGCTATTTAAAAAAAAAAGTGGGGGAAATCAGCTATTCTGTGGGGCAGACACAAAACCGAAGGTAATGGTGTGCTTTAAAACAAAACAAAAAAGGAAAAAAGAAAAAGAAAAAAAAACCATTGCCACTCCACAGATCAGACAATTTGCAATCATGACATCATTAAAAATCAAGATTGTTTTCCTGTTGGTTTAAATTCGTGGGATTCGTTTGTCTTACTTTTCTTCACGACAAAAGGTCTCCCAGGGAGATTAAAGGGAGGGGGGCGGATTGGGAGGGTGGGAGAAGAGGTTAGATTCATTCAAGGTCAGACTAGGTTATATTCCTTCAAGTTGAGTTGCAGGATGGTGTCCTTGACGGCAGCAAAGACAAACCGGATATTTTCCGTATCTGTGGCACAGGTGAAGTGAGAGTAGATAATTTTATCGCTGTCGGGGTTGAGATCCACAAACATTTTGAGGATAAATTCCCGGGCTGCTTGAGCGTCTCTCTGCGGGCCTGGAGACAGAACGGAAGAGAACCAGGATTATAATGAGGACCAGAAGACTATCTGACTCAGAGGTCACTAACCTTTCAGACCTCAGGGACCACTCAATTCATAATTTTAAATCCCGCAGACCACTAATATGATCTGCCTAGTGGCTGGGCGTGGCCAGGTGGGCATGTGACTGAGTGGGCGTGGCCAACTCAATGTCACTCACATTGAGGGGGGCTTCGCCAGCCTCTACTCACTCCTCCCCTCCCAGCTACTCCTCGCCTGCCCGACCGGGCTCCTTAGGACCCCAACAGGAAGCAGTTGCTGGAGCTAAGCAGAGAAAGAGTCGGCAAAACAGCTCAGTTCAATTTGGATCTGACCGAGAAGGAGGCTCAGCAGAAGCACCTCACTGAGGACTAGGAGCATAGGCTTTCCAAGCAGAGGGAAGACCTGCGGGAGTGCAAGGCCAGATACCGGAGCCTGGAGGCTCAGCGGGCTGACATGGTCAGCCAGTTCCAGGCCATGGTGCAGTCCCCCTGGAACGAGGCCCTCCGGCTCTGCCACCAGTGGTTCTTCCTTCCAGCCTTCACCCAAAGCCCCCCACCCGGAGGCTGAAGCAGACCCCAAGTCGGAATTTCTGCCCCCCTCCGACCCACATAAAAAGACCCTGAAGGGAGAGACTCTCTGCAGCAACACAAGCGTTCATTGCACGTATCCGTCCCATCGGTTGTAGTTTGAGGAGCCCTGATTTAGTGCAGTATAAAAAATGCAAATAATTTTTCTGCGGACCACCAAAATTTTCTCACGGACCACCAGTTGGTAACCGCTGATCTGGCTGGAAAGAGAAACTGCTCTGATCAAGAGCAGGCTACAGGTAAGTCCTTGACTTAGAACAGTTTATTTAGCGATCAAAATCACAATGATACTGAAAAAAAGTAACTTATTCCCATTTTTCACACTTACGACTGTTGCTTCCTCCCCAGGGTCACATGATTTACGTTCAGATGCTTGGTTGACTCACGTTTATGACGGTGGCAGAGTCCCAGGGTCACGTGATCCCCTTTTGCAACCTTCTGACCAGCAAAAATCAATGGGGAAATCAGGCTCACTTAACAACCGTGTCACTAATTTAAGAACTGCAGTGAGTCACTTAACAAATGTGGCAAGGAAAGTGGTAAAATGGAGCAAACTCACTCAACAAATTTCTCACTCAGCAGCATAAATTTTGGGCTCAATTGCGGTCATAAGTTGAGGACTACCTGTATTCTCCAATTCTTGACCTCAGAAGGATGGAGCTCACTCTCACTCTTCCCAAATATCATTGCGTCCTCTAAGATAGACATGGGCATTTGACTGGCCTATGTCAGGTCGATCGGAAATTAGAAATCAAATATAAATAAGTGTACGCCACGCAGTACAGGTAGTCCTCAACTTACGACCACAACTGAGCCCGAAATTTCTGTTGCTGAGAGACATTTGTTGCATTTCGCCCCATTTTATGACCCTTCTTGCCACAGCTGTTAAGTGAATCACTGCAGCGGCTGAGTGAGTAACAAGGTTGCTAAGTGAATCTGGCTTCCCCGTAGATTTTGCTTGTCAAAAAGACGCAAAAGACGATCACATGACTCCGGGGGCACTGCAACCATCCTAAAGATGAATCAATAGCCAAGCGTCTGAATTTTGATCACCTGACAGGGGATGCTGCAACCATCCATTGTAAGTCACTTTTTTCAGTGCCGTTGTAACTTTGAATGGTCACTAAATGAACGGTTGTAAGTCAAGAACAACTGCATTGGTTTTATTTGGAAGGCAACTATTTTTTTTTATAATTACGCATGTCTTCGCATGCGTGTCTATGCACCTTCACAGCTATATTGGTTCGGCCTTCCACAACTGCCCCCGTTTCTCCTGTAGCCTCTTCAGGAAATTAATTCCCCAGCCCTTCTCTAGGGAGACAAGCAAATCTCCTCTCCTTTACTGGAAATGGATGGGGCACTTTCAACAACGCAGAAGAATCTCTGACAAACAGGCTAACCTCGCCATTTGTCAAAGTTTTAGCCTCTCGTTAGAGGTCGAATTGCTTCCTGCCTGTCCATCTTAAATGCTAGCTTCCAGAGTTGGGAGGAAAGGTTCAAAAATAGCAATAGCAATACCACTTAGAGCAGGGGTGTCAAACTCAAGGGCCGCGATGTGGTCGGGGCCAGCCCGCAGGGCTGTCCTGCAAAATGTAAGGGGATGGCCCCCGTTGCTTCGGCCGTCTACCCAATGCGAAGGGGAAACGTGTCAGCAGTTTGGGGAGTGGTGTCAAGCTGGCCACGCCCACCCATCCCTCCCCAAGTCAACCACAGCTGTTGCAGCCCTCAATGAAATTGAGTTTTGCGCCCCTGACTTAAAACTTACAGTAGTGGCCAAAATTGTGGAAACCTTTTGGGGGAAATGTATTTTTCAGGTTTGATATCTAATAACACCATTTTGTTTGGCAGTATATATACTTTTGTTTGGCATATATATATATATATATATATATAAGTCTCCTGCCTTAGATATAATACAGCCCAGGTTCAAATCCCAGTAAAGGTATGGCTAGCTGATGAGAGCTAATTAGCTCGAAATAGATCTATACTAGTCTCCCTTTATTTATCAGTACAAATACAACACACACACACATACACACACACAAACACAAACACACACATATATGCTGGTTTTGTTGTATTCGGGTCTTTTCCCGTGTAAGGTTGAGATTGTCTTTGCAACGTTTCGGCAGGATCTCACCTGCCATCTTGAAGATGGCAGGTGAGATCCTGCCGAAACGTTGCAAAGACAATCTCAACCTTACACGGGAAAAGACCCGAATACAACAAAACCAGCATACCTACACCCGTGAAAATCTACGAATATATATATGTGTGTGTGTGTGTGTGTGTGTGTGTGTGTGTGTGTTATTTGTACTGATAAATAAATAAAGGGAGACTAGTATAGATCTATTTCGAGCTAATTAGCTCTCATCAGCTAGCCATACCCTTACTGGGATTTGAACCCGGGCTGTATATATCTTAGGCAGGAGTTTTAGCCACTAAGCCACGGGCTCTGTTCCTTATCAGTTGAGCCAGGGAAATAGGTATGTATTTGTGTTACAACCCCTGGTATGAATATATATATGGAAAGATAATTTAATCACGAATGTCATGCAACACTGTTTGTTCGATTATCTGTATTCTATGAAACGTTATAGCCAAATAACCAGAAAAAGGAAGCACAACTTGCTTAGGTTGGTATCAGGTAGCTTTCCTTGATCTGATTGTAGCCAATGAGCATGAGTGTTTAGAGAGCCAATCAGGTGTCATCTTGTTTTGGCAATGAGCCAATCAGGTGACGCAACCAAGTATTAACTGACATGGTGATAATTTTTGTATGTCTCGTTTTTCCTACATGTTTCACTTTTCTTCTTTATAACTCCTAATAGCCAATGCTTCATAAAAGTTATTGCATTGCATTCTTGATTAAATCATTTTTCCATTGATATATAATTTTATGGTACTACTCCCCAAAAAAGTGGCGTTATTAGCCACCAAAGCTCAAAAATACTGTACACTTGTCCACAATTTTGGCCACTGCTGTATATACCGCTTCACAGTGCTTTATAGTCCTCTCTAAGTGGTTTACAGTGTCAGCCTATGACCCTCTACAATCTGGATCCTCATTTTACTGACATCGGAAAGATGGAAGGCTGCATCAAAATATAGATGATAGATACAGTTGCAAGAAAAAGTATGTGAACCCCTTGGGATTACGTAGAGTTTTGCATGAATTGGGCATAAAATGTGCTCTGAACTTCATCTAAGTCACAACAATAGAAAAACAGTCCGCTGAAAATACTACTACACAAACATTAGATGTTGCCAGGGTTTAATTGAACATAACATGTAAACATTCACAGTGCAGGGAGGAGAAAGTATGTGAGCCCCTAGCCTAATGACTTCTCCAAGAGCTAATTGGAGCCAGGAGTGAGCCAACCTTGACTCCAATCAGTGTGATGATATTGGATGTGTTGCTGACAGCTGTCCTGCCCTTTAAAAACACACACCTGTTTTGGGTTTACTGGTTTCAAGAAGCACTGTCTGATGTGAACCATGCCTCGCAGAAAAGAGCTCTCAGAAGACCTACGATCAAGAATTGTTGACTTGCATGAAGCTGGAAAGGGTTACAAAAGTACCTCCAAAAGCCTTGATGTTCATGTGTCCACGGTAAGACAGACTGTCTACAAATGGAGAAAGTTTAGCGCTGTTGCTACTCTCCCTAGGCGTGGTCGTCCTGTAAAAATGTCTGCAAGAGCACAGCGCAGAATGCTTCAGGAGGTAAAGAAGAATCCTAGAGTGTCAGCTAAAGACCTACAGAAATCTCTGGCACATGCTAACATTTTTGTTGACACATCCAAAATAAGGAAAACATTAAACAAGAATGGAGTACATGGGAGGACACCACGGAGGAAGCCATTGCTGTCCAAAAAAAATAATATTGCAGCACGTTTGAAGTTTGCAAAAAGAACACCTGGATGTTCCACAGCACTACTGGCAAAACATACTGTGGACAGCTGAAACCAAAAATGAGTTGTTTGGGAAAAACACACAACACTATGTGTGGAGAAAAAAAGGCACAGCACACCAACATCAAAACCTCATCCCCACTGTAAAACATGGTGGAGGGAGCATCATGGTTTGGGGCTGCTTTGCTGCCTCAAGGCCTGGATGGATTGTTGTCATTGATGGGAAAATGAATTCCAGAGTTTATCAAGACATTTTGCAGGAAAACATACGACCATTTGTCTGTCAACTGAAGCTCCGCAGAGGATGGGTGATGCAACAGGACAATGACCCAAAGCATACAAGTAATTCCACAAAAAAATGGCTTCAACAGCACAGAATACGCCTTCTGGAGTGGCCCAGTCAGAGTCCTGACCTCAACCCGATTGAAATGCTGTGGCATGACCTTAAGAGAGTGATTCACACCAGACATCCCAAGAATATTGCTACACTGAAACAGTTTTGTGAAGAGGAGCGGTCCAAAATTACTCCAGATCGTTGTGCAGGTCTGATCTGCAACTACACAAAACGTTTGGTTGAAGTTATTGCTGCCAAAGGAGGGTCAACCAGTTATTAAGTCCAACGGTTCACATACTTTTTCCTCCCTGCACTGTGAATGTTTACATGTTATGTTCAATTAAACCATGGCAACATCTAATGTTTGTGTGGTATTATTTTCAACAGACTGTGTTTTTCTATTGTTGTGACTTAGATGAAGTTCAGAGCACATTTTATGCCCCAATTCATGCAAAACTCCACGTAATCCCAAGGGGTTCACATACTTTTCTTGCAACGATAGATAGATAGATAGAGATAGATGGATGGATGGATGGATGGATGGATAGATAGATGATAGATAGATAGATAGATAGATAGATAGATAGATAGATAGATAGAGATAGATGATAGATAGATGATAGATAGATGATATAGATAGATAGATAGATAGATAGATAGATAGATAGATAGATAGATATAGATAGATGATAGATAAATAGATAGATAGATAGATGATATAGATAGATAGATAGATAGATAGATAGATAGATAGATAGATAGATATAGAAGATAGATATAGATGATAGATAGATGATAGATAGATGATATAGATAGATAGATATAGATGATAGATAGATGATAGATAGATAGATAGATAGATGATAGATAGATAGATGATGGATAGATGATAGATAGATAGATAGATAGATAGATAGATAGATAGATATAGATAGAGATAGATAAATATAGATAGAAGATAGATAGATAGATGATAGATAGATAGATGATAGATAGAGATGATATATATAGATATAGATAGATAGATAGATAGAGAGAGAGAGAGAGAGAGAGAGAGAGATGATAGATATAGATAGATGATAGATAGATATAGATAGATGATAGATAGATGATAGATAGATAGATGATAGATATAGAGATAGATAGATAGATATAGATAGATAGATGATAGATAGAGATAGATAGATATAGATAGATGATAGATAGATGATAGATATAGATAGATGACAGATAGATATAGATAGATAGATAGATAGATAGATAGATAGATAGAGATAGAGATAGAGATAGAGATAGAGATAGAGATAGAGATAGAGATAGAGAGAGAGAGAGAGAGAGAGAGAGAATCAACCACATTTCCTGGGACTTTGCTGCCCCCCGCAGGGGACTCAAGAGGGAATGCTCAGGAAAAGTCAATTTCTACCGCAATCACCTCTTGGATCCACCTCTACAAAGTAGCAGGCCGATGTAAACGTTTGAAGCAGAGGTGCCTCCTACACTTTGCTGAAGCTGCCCTCAAACAGAAGGGGGTGCTCCTACTGGACGTGGCCTCACAAGTTAGCAGGGATGACCCCCCCCCCATTTTAATTCCTGAAAAGTCAACTGCTTACCATCAAACTCTGGAAAGTAATCCACAAGGTGAGAGTACATGATCTTGTCTTCCAAGAGATCTTTCTTATTGAGAAAGAGGATGACGGAGGAATTCTGGAACCAGGGATAGGTGATTATGGTCCGGAAAAGGGCTTTGCTCTCCTCCATGCGGTTCTATAAGGAAAAGCAGATTTGTGGTTTTTTTAGACCCATAATAAATAAACAGGTAAACAAAGATTACATCGTTTTGGACAAGCCTTGTACTGATCGTCCTTGACTTATAACCGCATTTGAGCCCAACATTTCTGTTGCTCAGAAAAACAGTTAAGTGAATTTTGAAGTTGTTAAGATAGTAACTCAGCTGTGGAATCTGGCTTCTCCTTTGATTTCGCTCGTCAGAAGGTCGTAAAAGGTGATCACATGACCCCCGGGACATGCAACCATCATATATGTGAGTCAGTTGCCAAGTTTCTGAATTTTGATCACATGACTGCAACTGTTGTAAGTATGAAAAACGGTCATAAGTCCTTTTTACAGTGCCGTTACTTCGAACAGTCACTAAATGAACTGTTGTAAGTCAAGGGCCACCTGTACATCTGTCCCCTGTTGTCTCATAAACGCTTTGCCACAACCATTTTCAACAATACCTTAATTCAGTGTCTCTCAACCTCAGAAACCTTTAAGATATATGCACGTGGGCTGAGGAATTCTGGGAGTTGAAGTCCACATATCTTATATACACAGACACACATTTTTTTTTTTTTTGCTGATAAATAAATGAAGGGAGACTAGTATAGATCTATTTCAAGCTACTTAGCTCTCATCAGCTAGCCATACCCATACTGGGATTTGAACTTTTTCTATTTTACATGTTAGGCAGTTATAATAACCTCTAAGCCACAAGCTCTCCTCCCTTATCAGCTGAGCCAAGGGAATGATTCGATGTTTTGTCAAGGCACTGGTGTACCCCAAATATATATAAAGGAGGAGGAGGAGGAGGAGAAGAGTACCCAGACCTGTCTCCTAGTTGCTTTCATGTGAGGGGAGAACAGACTGTAAGGTTTGGGGACAAAAAAGGCAAATGTTTGTTGATTTTCTATTTATTCGGGGGGGGTGATACAACCTCAGCATCCACCAGGCCCTCAAGGCCCAACACCCAGCAAAGAACCTTGCGGGCACTAACGATCACTTCAAATGCCAAGTAACAATCTTGGATCCCCACCCATATTTTATGGGTCATTCTTGGCTAAGAGAATTGAAGGAACACCTCAGTCCTTCCTCTAAGGCAGCCCTTCTATAAGACCTCCATTTATAATAAATAAGATAAATAAAAATCTTGAGCCAAGAAATACCACATGGGAAGGAGGACAGGTGCTTCCTCCTGCTTGGTGGTTGCTGAGATAAGGCTGCTATTCTGAGGGACTGGATGGAGAAACGAAGCTGCTCGAGGGACAGGGCTGCCTGTGAAAAGCTCCTCTGCCCAACCGTTATTCCTCCCTGCAGATGACTTTAGACCAGTGTTTCTCAAACTTGGCGACTTTAAGTCCTGTGGACTTCAACTCCCAGAATTCCCCAGCCAGCTATGCTGGCTGGGGGATTCTGGGAGTTGAAGTCCACAGGACTTAAAGTCGCCAAGTTTGAGAAACACTGCTTTAGACAAACCTATTGGGTGTGTATGTTCCAGCATAACTCTGGAACGCCTCGAGCAATTTCAACCAAACCTGATGACTGATGACTTAATCTCTAGAAACAAATACTGTGGGGGTAAGACACACCCTAACATCCCTCAGTGTGTGTGTTCTGTTATGATACAGCCTGTTGTGCCTTCAAGTGGCTTCTACTGGACTGTCATAAAATGGCTTCTACTGTACAGCACAGTGGAGTTGCCATGGTAACAGCTTCACGGTACTCTACAAGGGGGCTCCCTCTGGTAAGGGGGAAAATCCAACATTAGAAATTACATTTGGTCCCGATATTTCCCCCTATAAATAAATACCCAGACAATGCCAAGTTATCAGCTAGTGTATAAATAAATGTACATAATAAACGATCAGAGGAAAGCGGCTGCAGGGTCAGCAACTGACCGAGTAAACCAACAGTTCCCCAATATTTCCAGCTTTGCAGACAGGCAATGGAGGGAATATTTCCGTGCAAACCCACCCCTCACACCAATGGAGTGCGTGTGCATGTACACTCGCCTGCCGCTCACACAAGTGGGGGATGCACGTGTACACGCTTGCCTGCCATTTCCGCAACCCAGGTTGTAAGGTTACAACAGGTTGTAAGGTTACAACAGGTTACAACAGGTTGTAAACAGCTCATGGGGAGTCCTGCAGTAAGCTACAAGTAGTCCTTGACCTATGACCACAATGGAGTCCAAAATTTCTCTTGATAAGCAAGATAGCTGTTAAGTGAGTTTTCCCCCTATTTTAGACCTTTCCTTTTCCCGTCTAAACTGCTTCAGTTAAGTTATTGCAGTAGTCAACTTAGTAACACGGTTGTTAAGTGAATCTGGCTTCCCTGTTGACTTTTACTTGCCAGAAGGTTGTAACGGGGGATCACCTGACCCCCCCCCCCCCGGGACGCTGCAACCATCATAAATACTTGCCAGTTGACAAGCATTCGAATTTTCATCCCGTGACCATGAGGATGCCGCAACAGTCGTTAAGTGTGAAAAACGGCCATGTCACTTTTTTCAGTGGCATTGTAACTTTGAACGGTCACTAAATGAAGGCTTGTCAGCCGAGGACTACCTGCATACTTTTCTAAAGTCATTTTGCTGACTCTCGTGCTCCAAGATGAAAGGTGACAAAACGTTGAAAAAGGCACCTTCACTAGTATGTCCCAAATCATCTCTTTAAAAGTATTTGACAGGGCACCTTTCCGGGAGCTCCGCCATCAACAGCAGAGCAAAGAGTTACGTTTACTTTATTGTCACTGCACCTCGTACAAGGAAATTAAACTTGTATCTTCAGTGCACATCGTACGTAAGAAAACTATACAAAATAAAACAAAAAAACGCACATCCTTCACATTCAATATACAAACACCGCACGCCAAGGCTGGCCCACCAGTCATTTTGCTCACCTCATTATCAGATTCCACCAGGACTTGGTCGTATTCACTAAGAGCTACTAAGAACATGATGGAAGTTACATTTTCAAAGCAGTGTATCCACTTCCTCCTTTCTGACCTTTGCCCACCAACATCCACCATTCTGAAGAGACAGACCGAGGGGGGGGGGAAGAGGGGGGGGAGAGAGAGAAACAACAGTGAATGCTCATTGATCGGTCAATGTTCCCAATCCCCAAGTCATCCGCCGCCCCCCCCCAAAAAATGGACTATCCAATATGTTTGCAACAGCAGAATTGTTGGAGACCAGCAAGCCTGGTGTGAGAATGATAATCTGTGTAGTGGTGTTATTTCCTTTAGATTCCCTGCTACAATCCATCTTTTTCCTGAAGGCTTCTAGTCTAACGTGCTATTAGGCTGCCACTAGATGAGAGAATGGGCAACTGATCTCTATGTGTCCAGCTTTTACCCAAAAGCTCTTCCCCAATATCATTGTACCGAAGAGTCAGGAAGCCCTCCACTCTGCCTTAGTGACAACAAGCTTGAGGTGCTGCTGTATATCAGAGATTTTCAACCTTGGCAACTTTGCAACTTGTGGACTTCAACAGGGCAGGCTAAGGAATTCTGGGAGTGGAAGTCCACAAGTCACAAAGTTGCCAAGGCTGGACATCCTTGATGTAGGTGACTAATCTGAGGTCATTAGAGTAGAATAACAGAGTTGAAAGGGACCTTGTAGGTCATTTAGTCCAACCCCGTGCTCAAGCAGGAGACACTCTACCAGTGTTGGCAAACCTTTTCAGCACCAAGTCCTGGCCGACAGCTCTGCTCCCCTAGGAAGCAACCACCAGGATCCCCTCTCTTGGTCTTTGGGCACACGAGCCGTCACCCGTTGCTCTTCCGGGTTCCAGCGCAACAGCCAGCTGGTCTTCTCATGCGCATGCACGCCAGAAACAGGAAGACCAAGTGGCCAGCACACATGCGTACACCAGAAACCAGATTATCTTCCCAGTGTGCGCATATGCAACAGGCAGTTGTTCTGGCAATCCCGTACATGTGAAGAGCAGCTGGCCAGCACGCTGGAAACTGGAAGAGCAACGAGCAACAGCTCACGTGCCCGTAGAGATGGTTCTGCGCGCCACTTCCAGCAGGCATGTCATAGGTTCGCCACCATGGCACTATACCATTTCTGACAGATGGCAGACCATTCTCTTCTTGAAAGCTCCCACAACTTCCGAAGGCAACTTCTGTTCCACTGGTTGATTGTTCTCACTGTCAGAAAATTTATCCTTATTTCCAGGCTGAATCTCTCCTTGGTCAGTTTCCATCCATTATTCCTTGTCTGGCCTTCAGGTGCCTTGGAAAATAGCTTGACCACCTCCTCTCTGTGGCAACCCCTCAAATATTGGAAGACTGCTGCCATGTCTCCCCTGGTCTCCTAGGGGTGTATGCTGGCCATACACCCCTAGGAGAGCATCAAGAATGATATGGGGCCTTGAGGATCTGCTCTATGAAGATATCCTGAGGATGCCCAGTCCGTGTGTTCTGAGTACACAAAGGGAAGCAACAGGAAAAATGGACAGGAACTCTTTTTCATGACAACAACCAGAAATAATAGGTGTAAGTTACGACGACCCAGAAAATATCAGGAAAAAATGTTCTGGTAAGGTCTCGACAATGGTAGAACCATCTGCCTACAGGGCTTGTGAGTTGGTCATCGTTGAAGGTTTTAAGAAGAGGCTGGGCAGCCACATCTCAATGGTTTCACTGGTTTTAAAGAAGTGACTTTCAGTGATCAGACCTAACCCCAGGGGAGTGAACGTCTCCTCCCTACCTTGATGGGTTGCAGTTTTCCAGACTCAGGAGCAGAAGGGAGTTTCGGACTCCTCCTCTTCCACCCTTTTCCCCTAAACTATCCCTTGTGCTCATGTAACATGTCTAAAGCATGTGCATCTTTGGTTTGTTTATCTATTTACATACATCCTGGCTTCATTGTTTTCAAAAAAATAATTCAAGAGGGGAATGCACACAATACTCCTTCCTCCTCCTGTTTTTCCCCACAGCAACAACCCTGTGAGGTGAGAAAGTAACCTGGACCAAGGTTACCCAGCTGGCTTTATTGCCGAAGGTAGGACTAGAACTCACAACCTGGTGAATGTCCCAAAGTCACCCAGCCAGTTTTCATGCCTAAATTGGGACTAAGATTTACCATCTCTTGGCGATTGGCCCAAATTACCACTCAGCCAACTTTTCATGCCTAAACCAGGACTAGAACTTGCAATCTCCTGGTGACTGGCACAGCTGGCTTTCGTGCCTAAGGTGGGACTAGACTCCTGGTTTCTAGCCCGATGCCTTCGCCGCTATTATTGCCATTCATTCACTCTGAGCATGTCAGAAAAGACTGCAAGGAGCCTCTCATCCTTGCAAGGATCATGGAACTTGGATAAGGTCCTCATGTTGTTGAATACTTTATCCTAGAGCCGTGATAGAGAACCTCTGACACACGGAGCCCTCTCTGCGGGCATGTGAGCCGTCGCCCCAGCTCAGGTCCACAGCACATGTGCACGGGCCTCCCGCCAGCTAGCTGGTTTTTGGGTCTCTACCATGCATGTGTGTGGGGAGACGTGTATGCGGGAGACAGGCATGCATGCACGGGGAGTGGATGGGTCACACACGCATGTGGGAGGGGGCAGGAGGGAGCGTGCAGGGGGGGTGCAGTACTCCCTCCCCCACACCCCGTTTTTGGTCCCAGGAGGCTGCAGGGAAGCCTGCTAGACCCAAAACAGGCCAAGGGGGGGGGTTACATGAGCATGGGGGAACACGGGGGACGGGGTCGTGCACACATGCATGGGGGGCTGCTGCACAGGGGGGGCGCATGAGTCACATGGGTGTGTGTACGTGAGCACGCACACACTTTCAGCACACGATGACACTGCTCTAGAGGCTCAAAGAACATCAGTTTGGTGTAGTGGGTTAAAAACACTGAACTAGAAACCAGGAATCGATGAGTTCTAGTCTCCTCTTCCCGTCCCATTTCTCTCCCCTCCCCTCCCGGTCTCCATGCATAAAGTCAAGCTGGGTAACTTTGACCCAGGTGATCTCTCTTTCGCATCAGAAAGGAGGTCTTGGCAAACCGTTTCCCAAAACCTTTACAAAACAGTGGTCCAAACAAGCATCAGGAATCCACTGATTTGAACACATCTCCCAAAAAGAGGTTGAGAAGGCACTTCCGTTTCTCTTTAGGAGGATTATGAATGAAAACCTTCCTTTTTTCAATGAAGTTTTTTTTTAGCTCCAGCTGACCAGCATAAGGCACTTCCTCTATACCTGTATGCTTTTGTTTTTACCTTTAACTGATTATTTTATTGGTTAAAAAGATTTGGTTTCTTATTACTCTGTAGTCCATTGCCCAGGGTTTTTTGACCGAGGGGTTTAACAAATATAAGAGACAGGCAGGCAGGCAGACAAAAGGCAGGCCCAGGACTGAATGACTAATTCTTGTTATTCAAAATACAAGCACTAAACCCAGTAACCATCTATAAGGGAAATCAAACCAAAATCCATAATTTAAAAGTGCCTTTTTTTTCCTTTCCCTCGTTCTTTTTTAAAGCTCTAGGTTTAATAGCCCTATATTACCATTGGGAAAACTGCTGCTTTATTGTTATGATCGTTGTTGTCATAGAAATCCTTCCTAATCTTATCTCTGTTTGTCATTGCTTTCCCTCCTAAGGTAGATCTATTTATGCCTCCAGCAAGCTCTACCATGCTTATCTATTCCTGAGCCCAAGAAAACAAATACATCCCCCGATCTTCCTTCCTTTCTGCCACAGCAAATTCAAGTTGGTTTTATCTTTTTTAATATTTAACATGAACTCAGATTAGTCACTTCCCATTGTTTATAATTAGGTTTTCTAGCTCTTCTTTACTTTCTGCGAGTGTAACCTGCGTATCTTAAGCAACGCTGCCACAATAATGGTTGAGTCCCACTTTTCTAATCCTGCCATTCTTAGAACTCACTGTAATTTACATGAATCTCTGCCTTTCCTCTTCTGAAGTACTCAAAATTCAGCAGCTTCTAGTTCCCTTAAAGCAGGGGTGTCCAACCTTGGCAACTTAGCTAGCCAGCTAGCTGGGAATTCTGGGAGTTGAAGTCCACAGGTCCTAAAGCTGTCAAAGTTGGATATCCCGCCCTAATGGTACTACAACAACCAAGTGCTTTGATTCACAATTAGCCTTAATATCTTCTACATTCTAGCATACATTAAGCAATCATATAATCAATAAACAAAATAAGCCATCCTGTGCTGTGTATCTTTTGTTAGAAAGCTGGTCTTGGCTCATTTGGCATTTCTCCCTCTTTCTGTGAGATGATAGATAGATAGATAGATAGATAGATAGATAGATAGATAGATAGATAGATAGATAGATAGATAGATAGATAAGATAGATAAGATAGACAGATAGATAAGATAGATAAGATAGATGATAGATAGATAGATAGATAGATAGATAGATAGATAGATAGATAGATAGATATAGATAGATAGATGATAGATAAGATAGATAAGATAGATAGATAGATAGATAGATAGATAGATAGATAGATAGATAGATAGACAGACAAGATAGATAAGATAGACAGATAGGTAAGATAGATGATAGATGATAGATAGATAGATGATAGATAGATAGATAGATAGATAGATAGATAGATAGATAGATAGATAGATAGATAGATAGATAGATAGATATTCTGGTTTTGTTGTATTCGGGTCTTTTCCCGTGTAAGGTTGACCCGAATACAACAAAACCAGCATACCTACACCCGTGAAAATCTACGAAAACATATATATATATATATATCCCAAACTCTATGGTCACTCCATTTTGTTCCATATTTTTGGATAACATATTTAACAATACATTTGTTTGTCCTTACGCTCTTCTCCCAACATTTAAATGGGCATTACAGTTGTGCCTGTATTATCTTACTTTACTGCCTGTCATATCTCACTTTCCGGTGATGTCAAATTTAATTTCTCTATAAATGTTTATGTGGTTTTATAATCCTGTTACTCACTAAAGGTTTCTGTATAGTTTCTCCATCTTCCTTCTAATAGGCCTGTATTAAGTCCTTTCCTTAATTATTCTTGAGGAGTTTCCTGTCCTGGTTTCTGGGCCAATGCCTTGACCACTAGACCAAGCTGGCTCCCATGAGATAATGTCATGAAGGATATTCCTGATGACATTGTGATCAGGGTCATAAAAGCTAGACCGCTCTTCCACCACATTAAAGTGACAATCTCTTGGGAAGGCTTCATTTATCAACAAGACACAGAGAAACATGGCAAGAGAAAGGCATTTGTTTCCCCAAACTCCATAGACACATGTCATCGTATTATGCTTTTATATAAAGCACCCTGTAAATATCAGATGTCCATGAAAGAAAGTTACCTGAATATAATGTTCTCGAGATCAAAGGGGTATTCTATGATCCCAGTTGTTGGGACTCTGACCCGCAGGACGTCTTGTTGGGTTGGGAGGTACCCTGGGGTGGCAATACGATCCACATCGGTAAGGTAGCTGCAAAAAGCATGCATGAGGGAAAGATTAAAGAGGCTTAAGTTTGGCAGCCACATTAAATGCCTTTGAAGAGAGAAGATTATAACGGAGAATAATAAAAGAGCTCCGATACAGACAGGCTGCTCAGTTCCTCAAACTTTAAAGGCTGGTTTCCAACAATATCCCACATCCAAGAATATAGAATTTATACCCTCTGCTTGTAGCAAGGCACAAATACTCCTAAACCTTTTATCTAACTTCCCATCACCTACAAAGATAGGCGTTCTCCTGGTTACAATTCACCTAAAGACAGAAAAACAAGGCAAAGGATTTCTCAGCCAACATGACTGGGGCATCCTGGGAATTGAAGTTCACATGTCTTAAAGCTTTGGAGACCTGAATTACAGTATCAGCTGCTTCCTTCTGAAGAGACAGAGGTGATTTAACACCCCTATTCCTGTTACTAACCTGGATGAATGTTCCCTAGATTGGGTGGAAGTTGTTGAAAAAGAACTGAGAGTTGCAATTCTATATGATAAGAAAGCTTTCCTCCCTCCAGTGGCTATTCTTTAGGTGTGCAGAAAGAGTTCGGTGGTACATTTCATATTTTTCTTTTTGCCAAATGTCTCCAGTCCAGAGATATTAAGAATTCCATACAATTAGGCTTCCCATCTACACAACTTGATGCATGGACCAAGGAATCTAACTTGGATGCTACTCAGAGGCACAACATGAAAACACCAATGCAGAAATGAACATGAGATCTTAAAGCTTCTCAGATTTCAAAAGAAACCTTGATCAATACAAACAGCAAAACTATGGCCTTACTCGGGTCACAACGTAAGATCAAGAGGGAAGGACCATCACCAGAGGTATGGTACGTAGCTCCTTCAATGTGACTATCAATATCAAGCAGATTAAGACTGCAAAATCTTAAATCCAAATATTTTCTTCCTCTCCACCAACGTTGCCTCAACACCAACTTTTCCTTACCACTTTAACTCCAATCTAAGATCAAGGAGCTCAAAAGGCAAATATTATCCTGGGAACGCATTCTATGCCCAAGACACGGGAAGCAACAATCTATTCTATATTGCCCTATTTCTCTCATTCTGAGCACCGCCATTCAAAAGGAGCAGGGACACATTTAGAACAGATTCAGAGGACAGCTAGCAAGAGGGAAAGGAGACTGGAAACCAAGCCCTATGCAGAATGATTCAGGTATGCCTAGCCTGCAGAAGGCACAACTGAAAGCAGATATAACATTGTCAAAGACTTAAGATAAAGGTAAAGGTTCCCCTAGCACATATGTGCTAGTCGTTCCCAACTCTAGGGAGCGGTGCTCATTACTATTTCTAAGCCGAAGAGCTAGCGCTGTCCAAAGACGCCTCCATGGTCATGTGGCCGCCATGACTAAACACTGAAGGCGCACGGAACGCTGTTACCTTCCCACCAAAGGTGGTCACTATTTTTCTACTTGCATTTTTACGTGCTTTCGAACTGCTAGGCTGGCAGAAGCCGGGACAAGTAATGGGAGCTCACTCCATTAGGATTCGAACCGCTGAACTGCCGACCTTTCTGATCGACAAGCTCAGTGTCTTAGCCACTGAGCCACCCTGACTCTTCAAATACGTAATACTGTAATAATGTAGGAGCTTGTTACATACTAGGAATGGGTGTCTGTAGTTCCAGAGGGAAGAACCAAACCAATGGATTAAAAGTACACAGAAGAAAGTTCAGGCTACTCAACAAGAGGAACTTCCCGAAGTTCCTCTTCCTTTTAAGTTTTCAGGAAGGAAAGACATAAAAAAAAGTGACAGTAAGTTGGCTTACTATTTAGCGGAGTCAGAGAGCTGGTATTCTCGCCGCCGGTCATAACATTCTTGGATTCCTGGGTCATTCCACAATGTCTTAATTGCACTTATATAGGGTTGTTCAAAGGATGAAACCTTTTCTACATCCACTTCTCGGATCAGTAGTGCATTGGCCTTCATTCAGGATGAGAGGATAGAACAAATCTGGTGTTAATGGCTTACTCGGATCTTATCCCAGCCCTTTCAGCAGGAATTGACTTTCATTTACTCTATGGAGATTCTCAATCACCCAGCCCACGGTTGTCCCAAAGGTGTGTTTTTTTTCCCAATAGGCAACTGGACTTTCTGGTTTTTCTTTGAAGGCGTTTCGCTTCTCATCCAAGAAGCTTCTTCAATTCTGTTCTCAGAACTTCAGTGTTTCAGAACTGAAGAAGCTTCTTGGATGAGAAGTGAAACGTCTTCAAAGAAAAACCAGAAAGCCCAGTTGCTCTTGAGAAAGCACCTTTGGGACTTTTATTTATTCATTTCCTTTTCCTATCCTACTACTGGAGCTGCATGTTAACAACAACAACAACAACAAGAGGAGGATCCAGTGCAAAATTCAGCTGGTGGTCAATTCGCAGATGATTTTAGATTTTAGACTGGAGACTAAAACATATGAAGAACGGTTGCAGGAACTGGGTATGTTTAGCTTAAGAGAAAGAAGGACTAGGGGAGACATGATAGCAGTCTTCCAATATCTCAGAGGTTGCCACAAAGAAGAGGGAGTCAAACTGTTCTCCAAGGCACCTGAGGGTAGAACAAGGAGCAATGGGTGGAAACTAATCAAGGAGAGAAGCAACTTAGAACTGAGGAGAAACTTCCTGACAGTGAGAACAATTAATCAGTGGAACAGAAGTTGCCTCCAGAAGTTGTGAATGCCCCAACACTGGAAGTCTTTAAGAAGATGTTGGATAGCCATCTGTCTGAAATGGTATAGGGTTTCCTGCCTAGGCAGGGGGTTGGACTAGAAGACCTCCAAGGTCCCTTCCAACTCTACTATTGTATTGTATTGATTCTCAGAGCATTTCCGCCTATAAAAAACACCTTTTCCTCTAGACCAGGGGTATCCAAGCTAGGCAACTGTAAGACCCATGGACTTCAATTTCCAGAATTCCTCAGCCAGCATAGCTAACTAAGAATTTGGAGAATTGAAGTCCACAGGTCTTAAAGTTGCCAAGATTGAACAGCCCTGGTTTAGACCCGTCGGGCATGCACCCTCCAATAATATGGCACCCAATAAACTGGGATAAAGGAGATTTTAAAATGTTTCTGTCTCACTACCCAGGGACAATTATACAAGTAGTCCTCGACTTTCAACCATTCATTTAGTGACCGTTCAAAGTTACAACGGCAGTAAAAAAAGTGACTTATGACCATTTTTCATACTTAACGACCATTGCAGTATCCCTACAGTCACGTGATCAAAATTCAAAAGCTTGGCAACTGGTTCATATTAAAGGCGGTGTCCCGGGGTGACATGATCCCCTTTTGCAACCTTCTGACAAGGAAAATCAATGAGGAAGCCAGATTCACTTAACCGTGTTACTAAATTAACAACTGCAGTGATTCGCTTAACAGCTGTGGCAAGAAAAGTCATAAAATGGGGCAGTGTCACTGAACAAATGTTTCATGTATACGTTTTGGGCTTAATTGTGGTCGTTAAATCGAGGACTACCCACACTTTGATTCTTACAAAAGCCAAATTCTGAATCTAGTTTGCACTGCTCTTTGAGGCCTCTGAATTATGAAACCTTATGACTTATAAATCCTGCGCAGCCCACCTCTGCAAAGTGGACAGGACAAAGAAACGCAGACTGTTGTTTTTGTAAACTGGACAGGCTTATTGTTATAGGAATACTCATAAAATACCCGCAGCAAAAAGTTGTGGTTGTGATGTTGTTACCTTCTATTGTGCTGAAGAGAATCGGGAGTCGGTACCTTTTTCTTTTTTTTTCTTTTTCTCCCATTACACTATATCCCTTCTTTTTCCCTCCCTCTCTTCTTACTTTGTCGTGCTCTTTTTTCTTTGTATTTTATACTTTGATAAACAAATAAAAAAAGTTAAATGAGGAGGGGGGAAAAGGACAGAGAAATGCAGACTGCTCTACAGCGATGAGCCTCACCTTATTTTGCTCATATTTGTACAGGATCTTTAAGGTCTCCATAGCCCTGATCATTGACTGCATGGCAGTGAAGATATTCTGGTACACCAGTTTGGTGAAACCTTTTTTATCCTCTTCAGAGTAGCCCGAGCCATGGATTATCCGCATCTGTTTAATGAAGGTGCTTTTCCCACTCTCTCCTGTGCCTGGAAAAAGACGGGATAGGATAAAATAGGTTTTAAAACACAGCAACTTTAAATGGAAGTTTTATTTTCTCTTGCTTTATTTTCTGGCATGAATTTTTATGATACAATTTGTTTTTAAGAGCCAGCCGAGCAGCACGGGGATAAAGCAGCCTACAAAAAACCTTGTAAAATAAAATGGTATGCTTATAATAGAAGCTGGCATTTCTTTTCGAAACAGAAGGAAGGTTAATTCTATGTTGCAATCCTAGCGGTAAAAGAGCCTCACATCGACCCTTCCGCGGAACGACTAAAAAACTTCAAATCGCCCCAACCTGTAGTGAAAAGCTGCTCTGTTATGCATGGTCTTCGCTGAAAGAAAAAAGTCAGAATGAAAAAGACGAACAACATACCTAAGCTTAGCATGGAGACAGGAACAGATTTTGTATTACTTCTGTGATAGGAGAAAAGCATTCTGTACATGCGCTGAGGCACAGTGGGATCGGCGAGATCAAGCATTGCCATGGAAACTAGTTCTGGAGCCTAGAAATGGCATTTATCTTGCTTGGTTCCTGATCGCATTTATAAAGTTGGGTAAATTACAAGCTCTCATATATATATATATATATATGTGTGTGTGTGTGTGTGTGTGTGTGTGTGTGTGTGTGTGTGTGTTTTGTATTTGTACTGATAAATATCCCAGGTTCAAATCCCAGGTTCAAATCCCAGTAAGGGTATGGCTAGCTGATGAGAGCTAATTAGCTCGAAATAGATCTATACTAGTCTCCCTTTATTTATTTATCAGTACAAATACAACACAAATATAAAAAGGCAACATTAAAAATAAAAATATGGTTTTCTGCCTGCATAGTCTTCTGTGATAAGCCGAAGGACAGAAAGAGGGAGTAGTGACCTTCCTCCCATATTTAGGCATACCAGGGGTTGTAACACACATACATACATACATACATACATACATACATACATACATACATACATACATACATAAGAGCCAAATACCATCGATACCACTCACTCATCGGCAAATTTCCAGAACCGTAAATCCTACAAACTTGAAATGTGGCACGTACTAGGTTTCTCTTGGCTTCTAGGTGCTCGCTAAGAAAGGGTTTTTCGAAATGACCATCCGATCATTAGTATTTTTTATACAGTATTATATTAACACACTCTGATGCTAAGAAGTTAGATGTTCTACTCCCCCTCTCGACCTGAAAAGAACTCTGTTCCAACTGCCAGGTGCCTTATATTAACATGCCCTGATGCTTACCCCTCCGCTAAACCGGGAGTGGGTGTGACCAGCGCATGACTCATCCAGCCTGCGAGTTGGGAGTTTAGACATTCTACTCCCCCTCCCCACCTGCAAAGAACTCTGTTCCAACTGCCAATTGCTTTATATTAACCAAGCCTGATCACATAGTTTCATAGCAAAGCACAGGTATCCATCTAGTAATATGGTAACTATTCAAATTTCTCAGTTGCTCAGTTCAAACAACTTTCTCCCAAACCATCTGACTGTCAAAAATCCACTCTTCCTGGCTGACTCTTCACAAAGATGGAAACCATATTTTAATTTTAATACAGTGGAACATTTAAAACATGCTGTGTTGGAAGCTTTTAAGAAACATGCTTATTGCATCTTCTAGCACAGGGGCATCAAACTCAAGGCTCAAAGGCTGGATCCAGCCCAGGGGGTGCTTAGATCTAGCCCCCTGGGCCATCCTAGAAACAGTGAAGGACCAGCCCGCAGTGCTCCTACCAGAGAAAACAGAACTTGGGAGGACCATGCGCAACCCTCCCAAGCTCCATTTTTGGCTGCAATGGCCTCCTGCAGCCCTCTGCCGCATGCAGCCCTCCTGAGCTCCATTTTTACTGGCAGAGGGATGCAGGAAGATTTCCCCTCAGCCCCGCCCAGGCCACTACAGGTGTCCCCAACACGAGTGATGTCGAGCTGGCCACACTCCACGCCCCCCCAAGGTCAAACACAAACCAGATGCAGCCCTCAATGAAATTGCTTTGACACCCCTGTTCTAACATGATCCAATGCTGTTACAGTATTGTTATTGTTGCAGTATTGTTATTATTACAATACTGTTATCCAACATTGTTACAGTATCTATCAAAAAGAAAAGCCAGCATGCAGAAGCTGATATACTGGCTAATTGCGCAACCCCAAATTTTAATTTCATCTCAAAGTTTTGTTCCGAAAAGCTGTTGTACACCTCAGAAATTAGCCATCTAGAAAAATGAAGAGGCTCTTCTAAGCTTTTTGCCTAAAATAATCTCCTTTGGAATATTTTATTTTTCTCTGACTATTTGCAAAAAAAATCAACATCACCTGATACGTTCTTGTCACTCTGGCATAGTTTGGCTCCCTCCTAGTCGCACCTTATTCCCAGATGCAGTCAGGTGACATGTCTCCCTATTAAGACCCTGAAAATTCGCCTCCTTTGGTCAGTCTTTTAACTGTTTGTTGTGAGAAAGGAGGGGTTGCAACATTCTGTTGATTTGTAGGTCTAATTCTTTACTCAAAGGCGTTTTTGGCAATGTGATTTTTTTTCTTTTTCTCATTCAAAAAGTAGGGGTTTGGGATGAAATTCCAAACCATAGTTTACCCTTATAAGAATTGTGTGAGTATGTATGGCAGGGGTGTCCAAACATGGGAACTTTAAGACTTGTGGACTTCAACTCCCAGAATTCCCCAGCCAGCATAGCTGGCTGGGGAATTCTGGGAGTTGAAGTCCACAAGTCTTAAAGTTCCCAAGTTTGGACACCCCTGATGTATGGTATGTATTTTTCAGATGCTACAGTGAGTACGGTAATTTAAATGAAGATGATATGCTCTCCCTTTATTTTAGATATTTATATGTTGCTTCTCAATAGTACTCTGAATATTTAAAACACTCCTTCAACATCCAGCTTACACTCCTTGACATTATTTAAGCTCTGCATTGCTGGCCACTCTTTCAAGATTTTTCTCTTTCCTGACCAAACGTTAGCTCTTCCAATTTAGCAGTGCTTCCCCAAACCTTCAATCCCATACAAATTCGAGTTGACTATTACGGCCTATTTAAAATAGAACCCTTTTCTAGTGGTCCAGCAGCGACGCAAACTGAGAAAATATTAAATTATATGTTTCTGTGTTATTTGAATGAAACCCTTTGAAAGCAGCTGTGTCCTTTCATGTAGAAAGATATTTCTATTCCATCTCATTCCCTTCATCCATCATTGGAGGCTTTTAAGAAGAAACTGGACAGTCATTTGTCTGAAATGGTACAGGTTTCCTGCTTGAGCAGAGGGTTGGACTAGAAGACCTCAAAGGTCCCTTCCAGCTCTACTCTGATTGATTGAAAAGCTCCTGGATTGGCTAATAAATACGTTCACAAACGTTACTGGAATGGCAAGACTTTGAAGGGCCAATAAATCCATATGTATGTATGTATGTATGTGGCTCTGGAAAATATTTTCAAAACCCACGATCCCATATTAAAATTTTAGGAGGCAGTATCTTCTTTCTTATATCTCTTTCTCCTCACAATTATGCATCCTTGTGTAAGATAGAATAATTTTGAATAACTGCTAGTTGCCACCAGACTGTACGAAGGCTGTTCTCTCCAGGGTAGTTTTAAACTGGCAAGAAACCTAGAATTCCTACTACTAAATTTCAATTACATTATGACAGGACAAATATGTCCAAAGTAACTGATAACAAACAAGGCCTGTGAATGCACAGTCTTTTAGAGTTTTCCTCAGGTACATAGAGGAGTCACAGAGGCCAGCATTGGGCCTCTGAATGGCAGGAAATGTGAGGTTTGTGGATTATCTAGATCTGGTATAAATACTAGGAACCTCTAGTTTTTAATCCCTGTGTGATTAATAGAGTAATTCTTCCTGCCTCACCCAACCAAAACAGCAGCCAGCAACTGATTGCAGTGATTCAGGGACTGGACAAGATCCACACCAGGTTGTCTCTTGCCAACCTGCTTCCTCTCTAGAAACTAAAGCCAACAACTTTGGGATATGTTTACATGACTTCACCAATTTTCTTCCTATGCAAATAGAAGATAACGCTTCTAAAGGAAACACACCAGCAGTACTTTATATGAGCACTCACACTTTTTTTGGCAGGGCAAAAGTGAGTGGTAAAAATTAGCAGCTTATGCTGCATTAAAAAAAAATGCTCACAGAATAAGGAGCCGATTTTTGCTTTGGCAAATGAAGGACAGCTCAATTAGAAAGGCCTTTCTTTTCCTTCTCACGCACACACATCAACATTGACAAGTCTGGACGACTTAGGGGGAAAACTTTTTTAAAATGATGACATTTTAAGGATTCTCCAGTGGACTGGGAGGGAATCCATGCACATCATAACTTCCTCCAGATGATGCTACTGCTCAGTGACAGATTGGCACTGCTGAGAGTTTTCCTCATAAGCATAAAATGTGGGCACATTTAATAAAAGTGACCAACAATTGGAGTTCTAAATGTTCTTCATAATCATAATAAGCTGCTACTTGACTTCCTATATTCAGTAAACAAAAACCAATAGTGTAGTAGTATATCTGAACAATTCTCAATAGTTAAAAGTAATTATGCTTTAAATAATCAGAAATAGTAACACGTGTTATATACAAAAATGATTTTTTTTTAAAAAATGTAAATTATTTCTATTGGAGCCCCTACAATTAATTTGTAGGTGTCCAAAAATTTTAAAATTGCCCCAACCTTGCCAAGACTGTAGCAATTTCATTCCCAAGATTCCACAACACTACAAAGTTGTGATGTGTGAGATTTTAGACAAGAAAACGAAAACTGTGCAACTCTTCAGCCATTTGTAAGGTAATTTGTGTAGCCATCCCCTAGAAGTCTTACAAGGGCTACATTGCCTAGCCATCCTTTATTTTATGTAAAATACTGCAAATGAATAAAAAAAGGTTTTGCCTTATCTTCAGAACTGTGCATGATAATGTATTTCTGAAGGTCACCTAAATAAAACCTTAAAAAAAATTAAACTTGAGAAATACCATTCTGACAAGAAAAACTTCCACTCAGTTAACCTTAGAAATTCCATACAGAGCAGCATAACACACCAGTGCTCTAATTCAGGGGTCTCCAAACTTGGAAAATTTAAGACTTTTGGGCTTCAACTCTCAGAATTCCTCAGCCGGCCATGCTGGCTAGGGAATTCTAGGAGTTGAAGTCCACAAGTCTTAAAGTTGCCAAGTTTGGAGATTTGGCCTGGATAGTTCTAAGCATTCTCTTAGCTCACTTGCTAAGAATCTAATAGCCCATGTCACTATCTCAGACTAGTCAAGTAAACACTTCTTAAGGTCAGTAATTGCTGTGAATTTATTTACAAGGATTCAATCCTATATCCATTTCAATTGTCAGATCATAATATTTCTAGCACACTATTAGCTAAAAAAAGAATGTGTTTTAAAAGATGGTCATTATTTCCTGACAAAACAGCACAATGTTTTCTATCCCAACTGAGCAAAGATAGCAACCTTGTCACTTAAGGGTTACTAACAAATGCAATCATAAGGATAAGGGGCAAAACAACAGTGCCAAAGAACACAAAATAATCTAACATAATATGGGTGCAAGAAATTGTGTACACTCGTGAGACAAGATCTGAGGGGATTTCCATGATCATTCTGGCTGGCAATAGTAACAAAGTACAAAGATGTCGGATTTCTTTCAACATTTTAGAAAAATGCCTAACAGTAACCATTCATCAATGGTCATGTAATTTTAAGGAATACAAACAAATATCATAGAATAAAAGGTCTACATTATGGAGACAACAGTGTATTCAATTAACCTTTTGCTCACTTGCTTTCAATTAGCCCTCTTCCATAATCTAATAAACTATTTCAAAAAATACTGCTCTGCAAATTTGTTTTGTAGCCAACTGCCTTGATTATATGAGACCAAATTTTTAATAACGTGCCCTTGCCAGGGAGGCTGAAATTCTTGTGTCTTCCGGAGATGGAGAAGAGTTATTCACTGCCTGCTATTTCATATTCCACTTTTTATGCTCTTTGACATAAAACCAGGAGTTGAAGTCAGCACACGAATAACTATGGCTGTAACTTAAACTGTCTCACAAACACAGAATCAGATACTTATCAAAGTAGGTATATTTCAAAAGTAATGTCATCATTGGTATTTTTTTAATGAATGTTTCCTCTGAATCCACCCATTTAAAATACACAGTAATACTAATATCATGCTACACATCAATAACTAATTGCAAAAGATTTGTTTTAATAGTTATTACTAGAGGTAACAGAAACACCACAATCATTTGGATGAGGGCTAAAGTCTAGCAAGAAACACAGTGTGGAACCAAAACATGAGAAGGCAAAGCTTAATTATGGGGAAGACTGATTGTTAATGATATAAAACAGTGTTTCTAAATCTTGGCAAGTTGAAGGCTATGGACTTCTAACTCTCTGAAGCTGGCTAGGGAATTCTGGGAACTGAAGTCCATTCACCAAGGTTGAGAAACACTAATATAAAAAGACATAGTTATTATATCTGGAAATTTCCTGTTCCACAACTATAATAACAACAAAGATGCAACAAAGATCCGCATTTCAAAATTTCTCTTTTCATAAGGAAAAATTATCATGGAAAAATATTCATTAGATTTTGAAAAAGTGTAAAATATTGAATCTACTGATAGGTTTTTGCCCTTTAACTCTGGGCTGTATAAACAGAACTTCAGTGTAGTTGAAAATTAATTCTGAGAGGGATGGACTGCATCCCTAATTCAAAACAGGAAACCAGCCTGAGTTAAATCTGAGTCCAAGACTCTTAGGAACACCAGAGATTTACAAATCAGTGCTTCACTTTTTTAAAAAAACGTTCTACTAACACCACCAACATCTTGGTCCTATAAGATCTGAAGTGACAGAGATTTATTTCCCCCAAAAGGTTATGTGAACTAAGAAATGGATTAATAGTGCAACTGAAAGAAAATTCACCATTTTGTGAATCCAGAATGCAAAGTCTGAAGCTTACAATTAAGCAAGTCACCTGCTGCCCAATGCAGGCCTTAAAAGACTTAAAAACCAAACCTCCAAGGCAGAAGCCCCCAAAACAAGAACATAACCCTCCTCAGACCTATTTCCAGCCTTATTTAGGATTGAAAGTTAAAGTTTAAAACCAAATCTTTAAAAATGTTGCTAAGGCTTTAAAATTCATAAATATTTTCCTCACCTGGGTATGTTTCATTTGGGACACAAGGTAGGCAGGTAGAAGAGAAGCAAAAGAAAGACTGCATAAAGCTGTATGGGAGGACTCACTGCATCACTGCAAACATCAGTGATGAAAGCTGTCAAAAATGACATAGAGGAGAAGGAATAGCTCAAGAGAAAAGAAAGGAGAGCAAATTCCTTTGAAAGCATGGAAGACTGAAAATAAGGTTGCTATGAGGAAGTAATGCATCTAAACAGCACTGGCAGACACCGTACCAAAGGAAGAGAAAAGTCACCAGAGAGGGTGGAGAGGAGAAGAGGACAGAGGCTTTATAGTCATGCTTTTGAGAGTAAGGCAAACATTCCACACTTACAGATGGAGACAATTATGGAGGGGGTGACTTGGGAACAGGGGGAGGGGGGGCAAAGAAAAGGCGCTGTGAGATCCGCTTAGCTAGGAAGCAGGATATAAATTATAGAAAAACAACACGGAAGAAATCTAAAGGGTTGCAAACAAGGCTAAAGGAGGATGGGCAACAGGACGGATATCTTATATTCTATGTCTGACATAGGAAGGGCTATTTTTTTTACTAGAGAGAAGGGGAATGCAACACTTATATAAAAGGAAGTTGGCTAGTAGTCAGGAAGAGTCCCTAACAAGAGGGTTATTGGCTGGGGAATATGGATCCCAGCACATCCACATCAGACAATGTCCCTCAGTGAAATTATAGCTGCCTCCATCAAGATTCTGATTGTACCTGCTCTTCTTGATACCCGGTTCCTCTCCCACCGGGATTAGCCAATTCCCATTACTTTAACCATGCATCTAATAATTATTGCCATGGCTACTTCAAAACTTATTTCCTGTTTCTTAAAGGTCCTGCTTGAGACATGCCATCCTCAACCTGCATATAATCCTATCAACCGGTTCTCTGTGCCTTATCAAATTATGCATGTTTGAACTTTTTACCATCCCTTCTATGAAAGAAGAGACAGAATGAACAAGGCCAGAAAAGTGTATACATGGATTATTTCTAAGAGGTGTGAGGATAGCGGAATATGAATCTCAAATTAATGGGTAATAAACTCCAGCAAAAAAAAAATTGTTTTTTACAAAACTGACTGCAGTTCCTTAAATTCTAAAACTCCTGCTCAGAGTGCAAATGAACAAGCAGAGTTTCCTGTAAGAGTTTGATGTTAATCAATGTAACCTCCTCCCCTCTCCTCTCAATCTTCTTTTCTAAACTCCAATATTTTGGAGTATGTATACCCAATAACAGCCAGGCAAGGCAAAGTGCAAAACAAACTGACAATAATATTATTATTTTTTAAAACTGACTCACCACAGAATTGGAATAGAGAAAACACTTGGGAAAGTGACAGAAATAAGGGTGGTTGAAATAGGATGTAAAGCCTCACAAATAATATAAGAAGAAATTGGATGACAGGGAGTGAAAGTTAAAGACTGAAAATGAGTGCAAATGAGGATATAAAAATCAACATTTTAATGCACACAAATCCTAGAAAACTATTCCCACTGCCAATTACAGTCGCTTCAGTAAAACATCACACAATTGATGATCAGACAGGCCCAGCAATGATATATGCTCAGAATATGTTGAGCTGATCTGTCAGGAAACGAGGGAGAGATGGAAATAGAAGCCAAATAAATCCCACCCTAATATCACATGGGATTCAGAGGATGGAGGAATGACAAATGCAGGAAGAAGAGAAAAAGGCCCTTGCACAGATTTCCATTTCAAGAAATGTCTGGGGAAGTTTTGGGGAGGAAATGAAATTCTCCCTTTCTTTTTTTGACCCTACCTCAGAGGGCTGCTGTGAATATTAAAGACCCACAAAGACGATGAAGGATGTTGCCTAAAAGAAACCCTCCCCTCCCTATATAATAGGGATGTAAAAGTTCCCCTTAAGAAAAGGAGCACCTGGACTGTCTACCTGGACAGCAAAGAAGCCTTGAACCCCTTCTGAGGACTGTCCTAGCTCTCTTTCTTGTGAGGATGAAAAAGCAGAGAATGGGAAAGGGCCCTTGAGATACTCTGAGTAGGGAGGTGGGCAGGGTGGATTTGATAGAAGCAAAGAGAAAGGCAGGCAGGTCTACAGAAAAAGAAGCATCCATCTCATAAACACCAATAAGAAAAGCAGAAAAGCCACCTGAAACCAGCAGGACCCAGAGAAAGTGAGGAAGACAAACACCTACCAGAAAGGAAATAGTAAGTAGAGTAATGAAGAAGGCACACAGAGATACATGCAAACAATGGCAGATGCGTGTCTTTGTATGTACACAATACTGCACATATCACACTAATCTATAACTATGTATAAACAATTGCATATTTAATACACATATAAGTGTATATATAAAATTACGTATACAAGTCATATACCTATTTGCACACACATATACATGATTGTACATATCTATACATGATTGCACATATACAATTGTATATATCATATACACATATATAAAAACAATTGTTTGCACCTATCAGACATGTATACATATACCACAAGCATACATATACATAGTTGTATAATCACACACAACACACCTGTATATACATGATTGCAAACATATATACTTGTTTGTATATCATACACACAAGTGTACATATAATTGTGTGCACATATCAGGCATGTAAATATGTATACATACAATTGTGTGTGTATGTCACATACACATGTATACAAATAATTGTGTGCACATATAAGGCATGTATATAACACATGCATACCTGTATGTATGTATGTATGTATGTGTATATATATATATATATGTATGTATGTATGTATGTATGTATGTATGTATGTATGTATATATATATATATCTCACACCTGTATATACATGATTGCAAACATATATACTTGTGTTTGTATAGATCACTTACACACAGGAATACTTACAATTGTGTGTATATATATTACAGACATGCACACATGTATACATACAATTGTGTGCACATGTCACAGACATACATGCATACACATAACTGTATATATCACACACATACCTGACCATACATACGATTGCAAACATACCCCACACCTATTTCCCTTGCAGGCGCATTTAAGTCACCCAGCCGTGCATACCGACACACGTGTCCATTCACAGGGGAGACGTTCAGACGTAGCCCTCCGAGGGACCCACCCGGAGGAAAGCAAAAAGCCGCCCCCCGACGCCACGGAGGAGCACCGGGCACCGCAGGCCCCCGGGAGGAAGACCCTCCGGCCGGGCGTCGCTCGAGGCAGGGAAATGCGCAGCAGAAATAAGCCCGGCCGAAGAGCCGAGGGGGGAGCCGGCCTTTCCGGAGAGCCTGGGGTGGGGGGGCAAGGATGGGGCCTCCCCTCCCCAGCCGAGGCAGCGTCGCCTCCGCCTTTCCTCCCCGGGAGACAGGCCCTCCCGCCCGGCCTCTCCCTTCCCCGCCACCGGACTGACCGAGCAGGAGCAGCTTGAGCTCCCGGCGGGCGTCGCGCTTGTCCCTCCGCAGCTGCTTCTCGATCTCGGCGTTGATGCGCTTCGACTCTTTCACCTCGTCGCTGAGGCAACAGGCCATCATGGACTCCAGCGTCATGGCTGCTGCTGCTGCTGCCACCGGCACGGGCGGAGCCGCCGCAGCCGCCGCCACAAGAGGCGGCGGCGGACGAGGAGGAAGAAGGGGCGATGGATGAGGAAGGGAAGGGAGGCTCGGCCTGCTCAGGTGGTGGCAGCGGCGGCGGCGGCTTCGCGCTCCCGGCCGCCCGGCCGCAACGGCGGCTGTTGCTTTTGCTCCGCCGCCCCCTCAGCGACGGCGACCCAGCCCCGCGACGCCAACCCAACTTCCCAGCTCGCCTCACAACACGCGGTCAACCGAACCTTCCTGCGGGCACCAGCGGGGACGGACGGCGGCCGCGCCCAATAGGAAGGCGGGCGCGCGCGAGGGCGGGCGAGTGCGTAACGGCTCTCCCCCCCCCCTTTACCCACCCCGCCTCTCCCTTCCAACCACCACACAGTGACTGACAGAAAACACCGGGAGGGCCTGATTGGCCGCGCGGGAGCGAGAGAGACGCGACGTGGCTCGGCCAATGGGCGAGCGAACCCCCTCAGGCGGGAGGCGGGGATGGGCGGGCCGCCGCCGCTGAGCGAAGAAAAGATTGGCCCCGCTGGCCGCGCGACGACCAATCCGAGAGGTTTTGTAGGGGTGGGAAGAAGCCCGAGAGGTTTTGCTGGCGTGTGAGGAGGCAGAGAGGGTTTTTTAATTATTATGTGGGACCCGCCCTTTTTTTTCTACTTAGGTTTATTTATTTATTTATTTAAAGCAAGGTTGGTTGTTAGATAAGAGATTGGAGGGGGGGGGGATATCTTTACGGACTGAGCGCTTGGGTAGAGTAGGGGATGCGCCTGCGCGGGGCGAGTATGAGGGCGCGCGGCATTATGGGCCGGTGGAGGACTTGGGGGTATCGAGTGGAAAGGGCTAGAGGAGCCCAAGCGTTTTGTTTTATTTGTATTTTTAAATAGTGCCTCTGTGCACGTGCAGAGTGACGTTCCCTCTCTTCCTTGACTTTTCCCGGTCCGATTTGCCAAGATATATACGTATGCAGCTGCAAACGGGGAAATAATTCAAGATTTAAATAGAACCCCCCAACAAGGCTTTGACATGCACCTTTGCAACAAGGCCTAACTTGTGCCTGAGGGGGTTGTGTGAATCCAGTTTTCTTGACGCGTGTACCATTCAAGGGCGCATCCTTGGCTGGGTCCCTGATTTAAGCCAAACTCTGGGTTTTCACAAAACTTTGGAAACAATAGGCGAAAATCATGGACTTTAGGTAGCCCTGGACTTACAACTATTTGTTTGGTGACCGTTCAAAGTTACCAGCGCCACTAAAAAACGTGATTTATGTCCGTTTTCACACTTACAACCATTGCAGCATCCTCATGGTCATGTGATTAAAAAAATCATATCCTTGGCAACTGACTCACACTTATGACGGTCACGGTATTCCCTGGGTCATGTAACCCCCTTTGGCGCCCTGACAAACAAAGTCAGTGTGGAAGCGAGGTTCACTTAACTGTGTTTTACTAGCTTAACTGCGAGGATCCACTTCACCGTGGCCAAAAAGTGGTAAAATAAGACAAAACTCACCTAACAATCTTGCTTAGCAATGGAAATTTGAGAATCAATAAGTCGAGGATTACCTGTATCCAAGGTTGCATCTGAAGGACCTTATGTATCGTAGGAATGCAACTTCATTCTGGACCAGTGATGGTTTCCGGTACGGTTGGAACGGGCCCGGCGGTGTCCACATGGATGCGTGCAGCACACACGTGTGTTAGCGCCTCCACGATGCTCCAGCTGCTCAGCGGAGTGTCGCGCAGGCATTGTATGCGCCATGCGCATGTGCGGAAGCACTGAAGACTTAAAAGACCGGTAAGGAGCTCGGGCAGGCGGGTGAGCCCTCCGGAGCACCGTACCGGAATGGTATCCGGTGCTCCAGGAAGATTCTGTTAACCGGGGCATACCGCCTGCAACCCACCACTGATCTGGACCTGGACCTGGACCTGCCAGAGGATGCTGTGTAAATCTGAAAGTTTTCATCATTTTCCAACCAAAGTGGAGACAGAAGTAGCCAAAGCTGAATTCATGCACAGAGGTGCTGAGCCCTGGTTATTCAGCTAACAGAATAACAGAGTTGGAGGGGACCTTGGAGGTCTTCTAGTCCAACCCCTTGCTCAAGCAATATCTTCTTAAAAGCTTCCAGTGATGGAGCACCTACAACTTCTGGCATGGGTGTTTTGTTCCACTGGATAATTGTTCTCACTGTCAGGAAGTTTTTCCTTAGTTCTATTTTTATTTATTTCTATTTTATTTTCAAGATTTATAGACCGCCCCCTCTCCCCGAAGGGACTTGGGGCGGTGTACAGGCATCTCATTAAAAACCAGATACAAAAAATAAATACCCTTAAATACCCTTAAAATCGAATTAAACCTAACAGCTGTACAAGATAATAAAAGTTAAAAATCAACCTAAAACTAACCCCTAAAAATTTAAAAATGCAGACTTGAGGGATTAAACTGGGATTAGGCCAGGCCGGCTAAATTGAACAGGTGGGTTTTAAGCTTCTTACGGAAGGAGTGGAGATCGGTGGTGGTTCTGATATCAGGGGGGAGGTCATTCCAGAGGGTCGGGCCCATCACAGAGAAGGCCCTACTCCTGGGCGTCGCCTGCTGGCACTGCCTAGTGGACGGCACCTGGAGGAGTCCCTCCCTGTGAGAGCGGATCGGCCGAAGGGATGTATGGGGCAGGATACGATCCCGCAAATACCTAGGTCCTGTGCCATGGAGCGCTTTAAAGATGATAACCAATACCATGAAACACACCCGAAAAGCCACAGGTAGCCAGTGCAGCCCGCGCAGGAGAGGTGTTACGTGGGAGTATCTAGTGACTCCCGCAATTGTCCGTGCGGCCGCATTCTCAACCAACTGCAGCCTTCGGGTGCATCTCAAGGGGAGCCCCATGTAGAGAGCAGATTGCTTCTCTGCTTGATTAGTTTCCATCCATTGCTTCTTGTCCCGCCTTCAGGGGCTGTAGAGAATAAATTGACTCCCTTTTCTTTGGGGCAGCTCCTGAGATATTGGAACACTGCTATCATAGCAGCTCAGGGTCTACCTCACATCCTGAAGGATAAACTAAGCCCCACGGGCTGGATTTGTGTAACACAAGAGAAGATATTTGAAATGGAAATCTGATGTTGTAGTGGACAGTGAAGAAAGCAAAACTGATCAGTCCAACTTTTTCATTTGAGGCACCAATATCCAGCCTCAAATTAGCCTACTTTGGACTTTGAAGAAGCATTCGAGGAAGACTCTAGATATCTCTGAACTTGGAGGGACTCCTGAGACTACCACGGACAGCCACAAAAACGAACAAATGGATCCTCAAACAAGTCAACCCGAAGTTCTTGTTCAAGGCGCTGGTGACCAAGCTCAAATTATCTTACTTCTAATAGTTGATGTGAAGACCAACATCTCTTGAGGGGGTTCTTATGCTGGGAATGGTGGAAGGAAAGAGAAGAAGAGGGAGGACTAACACAGCAAGGTAGATGGCTGACCTAGGTTTCCCAAAAGCATGAAGCCGACTCCTTGTCCCAATAAAACCCCTTTTATTTAGTTCAAAGGGAATTCCTCTCCAGCAAAGTCCCGGCCAATAGTCTCTCAAGAGATTTCACAACTACAGACCTTGATCAGGCTTGGAGAGCAGCCAGGCGGATATCTTCCAAACGCCACTCAGTAGCAGACGATACTTGGCCAGAAGTCAGGAATAGATCTATCCCCTAATTGAATTGAACTAATTGTCTCCTGCAAACTCCACTCCCCATTTGCTCCTCTTTATTCCCTATGTGAGGGCACATTCACCGTCCACCTGTGCCTTTACTCCCAAGTCGGCCCTTGTTCTTTAGCTGTTCCCTTCTCCTGGCAGCTCTGTGCACATGCACACTGGAACAGGCTCCAGCTGTTCTGCCTCACTGATGTCTGACTCCGAAGGCAGCTGATAACTGTCAGACGGCCCTGGCCCCCTCTCTGCCTCCGACACAGAGCCCTCATCAGAGCCTTCCCCAGACTCCAGGACTGGCCCAGGTTCCTCCCCAACCTCCTCACTGTCTGAGTCTGCCATCAGCTTTGCTGGCCGCTGGCAGGCCACAACAAGCAAGGTGGATGGACTCTGTTACCACCGTAATGGGTACCAATGTAAGAACGGAAGGATCAGGTTGGAGACAGATTGCCGTAGAGAAAATCTATCTATGTGGTCTCTAAGGGTTGACAGTGACTGGTTGGCATGTAATGCAAAAACCCAGCTCAAGATGGATCCGGTCACTTAGAGCAAGACCTGAAGGAATGTTGGGACGGATCTTCCTGGAGAAGGTCTACCTAGGTGGCTTCTAAGAACCAGCACCAACTGGACAGCGCATTATCCATCAATAAGAATATCTCAGTCTGTTGAGAAGTTTGTAATGCTGGGAAATGTGGAAGAAAAGCGAAGAAGTGGAGGATCAGCATCCAGGGAGATGGACTCCGTTACAGCAGTGATGGGTGGAAGACCAGTTTGGGAATTGATCACCTCTGTCGCTAAGAATCGCCACCAACCTGATGGTACAGAATCAGTCAATCAATCCAGAGGGGGCATGATTGTTTAAAGCACTATCTTTATTTGAGCTATTTATGCATGAATGGGGACAGATCAGTATCATTTGGCTGCAAAAAAGTATTTTTCTTTCCTTAAAACCACATCTTCCCCCCCCCTTCCTGTTCCTATCACATTCCTGTTCCTATTTGTATTAACTGTGAGAGGGATCTTGGAGTCCTAGTGGACAACCATTTAAATAGGAGCCATCCGTGTGCAGCAGCTGCCAAAAAAGCCAACACAGTTCTAGGCTGCATCAACAGAGGGATAGAATCAAGATCACGTGAAGGGTTAATACCACTTTATAATGCCTTGGTAAGGCCACACTTGGAATACTGCATTCAGTTTTGGTCGCCACGATGTAGAAAAGATGTGGAGACTCTAGAAAGAGTGCAGAGAAGAGCAACAAAGATGATTAGGGGACTGGAGACTAAAACATGAAGAACGGTTGCAGGAACTGGGTATGTCTAGTTTAATAGAAAGAAGGACTAGGGGAGACATGATAGCATTGTTCCAATATCTCAGGGGTTGCCACAAAGAAGAGGGAGTCAAGCTATTCTCCAAGGCACCTGAGGGTAGAACAAGAAGCAATGGGTGGAAACTAATCAAGGAGAGAAGCAACTTAGAACTGGGGAGAAATTTCCTGACAGTCAGAACAATTGATCAGTGGAACAGCTTGCCTCCAGAAGTTGTGAAGGCTCCAACACTGGAAGTCTTGATGAAGATGTTGGATAGCCATTTGTCTGAAACAGTATAGGGTTTCCTGCCTAGGCAGGGGGTTGGACTAGAAGACCTCCAAGGTCCCTTCCAACTGTGCTATTGTATTGAATTGTATTTTGCATAGCCCAGGTAGGAAGTAAAGCAAAGAGATGGTCTTCCCAATAGGTTCACACCACCCCCAAAGACCCCCATTTCTTTAGCAATCCCCACCACCACCACGTTCTCAATTCCCTCTCTTGGCTCCCCCCCCCTCCATTGCTTTTTCTTCTCAGCAGAGGGCGCTGTGGTTCTTCTGCAAAAGCAGCCCTTAATAAACCAGGGTTTGTTTCAGCTTTTCCGAAGAATGCACCAGATACACCATTTCCCAACATCCTGCTCTGTGGCAGAAAGATTTTGAAAAACCCAGGCTCTGGTTCAATCAATTCCCCAGAAGAAGAGAGCCCACCCCCTCCGAGTCATTGGTCCTTTGGTCTTCCGCAGTGTGTCTCAAATGTGGCCTTTTTCTAAGGTGACCAACCGTCCTCCTTTAGGGAGGACAGTCCTCCTTTTGTAAGTTCTGTCCTCCCTCGAAAAGTGTCCTCCTACATGTCCTCCTTTTTGATATTTGAAGGCTAATCTGTTGCACATTATGTAACGTATTTTATTAAACAGTTTTTAATGGTGTTTTTTTTACTTCATCGCAAGTATATTGGACAGATATTGAATCTTGTGTTGAATTTTTATCTAAAGAAATGCTAGACATTAAAATAGACGACAATTGTCTCTTTGAAGAAATTAGAAGACTGAATGTATATTTAAATTCTGAAAATTTAATACAATGGGAAAATCAACATGTTGAAATTGATAAAAGATGGGTGGATATTTTCAGCCATTTCAAAAATGAACATATTCCATGTGAACATTTCTTTATACTTGTTCAATTTACGTTGTGCTGCCCTGGAACTAATGCAGCAGTTGAAAGAGTTTTTTTCAATTGCCAATGATTTTTCGACAAGTGAGAAATCGAGATTGAATGTTGATACTCTAGCTGCAGCACTTGCCGTAAAATTCAATATGAAGGATATTTCTTGTTCAGATATTTCCAATATATTGTTAGAAAATGATACATTGACAAAAAATATTAATTCAATAGAAAAGTACTCATTTAAATAATAATTAACAGGCATGTAAGCATAATTACAATATAAAATGTTGCAAATGTTTTTATTATGCATATATCATATTTTAGTGTATTATTGTTGCAATGAATAAAATATTTTTTATTTACGATATATTTTTTCCAATTTATTTGTCCTCCTTTTCATTGTAAAAAAGTTGGTCAACTTAGCATTTTGGATAATAGAACGTGTTTTGTCCTCCTTTTCATTGTAAAAAAGTTGGTCACCTTACCTTTTTCAGAATCAGGCTAGAGATGGAAGGGACCTTGGAGGTCTTCTAGTCCAACCCCCTGCTCAAGCAGCAGACCCTATACCCGTGATGGCGAACCTCTGGCATGCGGGGCACAGGTGGCACGCAGGGCACAGGTGGCACGCACAGCCCTCTCTGGGGGCACGCCAGCCATCAGCCCAGCCCACTGCGCATGAGTGCGTGCCTCCCATCAGCCAGCTGGTCTTCAGGTCGCTGCCGTGCAGGTGTGGGGGTTGGGGCGCATGCGAAGGATGCACGCATTGCATTTTGGGGGTTCGCGCGTGTGCCCCATTTTGGATCTGGAAGGCCGCTTGCAGCAACCTAGAAGCCAAAATGGGATGCGGGGCACACACATGGTGTGTGTGTGGGGGGGGGGGTGTATGTCCGCGGCCACTTTTGGGCCTGGAAAGCTGCCTGCACCAACCTGGAAGCCAAAAATGGGTGTGGGGAGATGGCGAGCATGCATGGGAGGGAATGCGCACATGCGTGGGGGGCGGAGCGCATGCACGGGGATGGAGCGCATGCGTGGGGGGCGCTCGCATTGCATTTTGGGTTGCACTCACACGCGCTTTGGGCACTCAGCACCAAAAAGGCTAGCCCTCCCTGCCCTATACTATTTCAGACAGATGACCGTCTAGTCTCTTCTTAAAAACGTCCAGTGATGGAATACCCACAATATCCGAAGGCAAGCTGCTCCACTGATTAATTTTTATTTTATTTCTATCCCACTTTTTATTGTTTGTATGAATAACTCAAGGAAGTGAGCATATCCACCATACCCTCCTCCTCCCCCACAACAACAATAAACAATCCTTTGGGGTGGGCTGAGAAAGAGTAACTGGCTCAAAGTAACCCAGCCAGCTTTCATGCCTAAGAATAACAGAGTTGGAAGGGACCTTGGAGGTCTTCTAGTCCAACCCCCTGGTTAGGCAGGAAACTCTACACCACTTCAGACAAATGATTGTCCAATCTCTTCTTAAAAACTTCCAGTGTTGGGGCATTCACAACTTCTGGAGGCAAGCAGTTCCACTGATTAATTCTTCTGTCAGGAAATTTCTCCTTAGTTCTAGGTTGCTTCTGTCCTTGATTAGTTTCCACCATTGATTCAATTCTTTATTCCTTATTTTATTCTATTCCATTCTTTATTCCATTCCATTCTATTCTATTCTATTCCATTCCATTCTTTATTCCTTATTCTATTCTAATCTATTCTGTTCTATTACATTCCATTCCATTCTTTATTCCTTATTCTATTCTATTCCATTCCATTCTTTATTCCTTATTCTATTCTATTCTGAGTCCCTTTTTGGGAGAGGGGGCGGTTTAGAAATGTGAATAAATAAATAATAAATAATCCATTCTTTATTCACTATTCTATTCTATTCCACTCCATTCTTTATTCTTTATTCCTTATTCTATTCTATTTTATTCTATTCTATTCCATTCCATTCCTTCTTCTGTTCTATTCCATTCCATTCCATGTTCTGTTCTATTCTATTTATTCCACTCCACTTCACTCCACTCTATTCTACTCTATTATTCTATTCTATTGTAATTATTTTCTATATTCTATTCTATTCTGCATTCTCTTCTCTTCTATTCACAAGAGGAATAAGGCAATAGCAAAAGAGGGCCCATTCGGACATGCTGGTAACCACCCTTGTCCCATCAAAGCAGAGCCAGTCCGCCTTCTGGGGGATGAACAAGCTTCAAAAAGTGTTGATCTCAATCCCTCCGGGAAACTCCCTTCTCAGTCCTGAGCATTGATGCTGAGAAGCAAAGGAAAGGTTTTATTTCCCCCCCCCCTTTGATAAGACACAATTCTCACGCTCCTGTCGATGGATCTGCATCTTAAAAAGCCGAAGAGGAAGCCGAGAAAAGGGTTGAACACACAACAATCTGTCTGAAGCACCACTGTGGGATTTGGTCTCTTCCCTGCCGGGAGGGAAGCCTGCCACTCAAAAAAGTATTGCATCCCCCCCCCTTTCTGCTCCACAAGCCTCACAAGCGATCCAGAGGAAAGAAGAATTTAACAGCTGTGTTACTGTTCTGACCTAGGCTTCCCCAGCAGCACGAAGCCAGGTCCTCCTCCGAATAAGCCCCTTTTATTTAATTTATAGTGAATTCCTCTCCAGCAATAATTGGAGAGTGGCCAGGCCCATATCGTTCAGACGCCTCCGCAATACTTGGAAAGAATGCAGGGATGAACTAATTGTCTCCTGCAAACTCCACTCCCCTGTCGCTCCTCTTTTATTTCCTCTGGGAGGGGCCATTCATCATCCACCTGTGGCCTTACTCCCAAGTCAACCCCTGTTCTTTAGCTGTTCCCTTCATCTGGCAACTCTGCGCATGCCCACACTGGGAACAGGCTCCAGCTGCTCATCTGCCTCACTGATCTCCAACTCCGAAGGCAGCTGATAACTGTCAGACGGCCGTGGCCCCGTCTCTACCTCTGACACAGATCCCTCAACAGAGCCTTCCCCAGACTCCAGGACTGGCCCATCTTCCTCCCCAACCTCCTCACTGTCCGAATCTGGTGCCCTCTCCTCTGGTCACTGGCAGGCCACAACAGTTATTAACTTCAGAACTGTGATGATTCACTTAACAACTGTGGCAGGAAAGGTCGTAAAATGGGGCAAAACTCACTTAACAACAGTCTTTTGAAATTTTGCGCTCAGTTGTGGTCATACGTCGAGGACTGCCTGTATATGTATTTTTACTGTGCTTTTAGGGAGAAAAACATAACAAGATTTTACACAGCTGTTCTTAAAAGTCTTAAAAGTGCATACAATTTGCCACCAGCTGCAATTCAAACCTGCATCCCAACCTACCCCCCAGCCGTCCTTAAAGTGCTGTTGTGATCAATCTTACAGAGAGACTTTATGACCACAGTCGGTGCCAGGATTTCCAGTGCTCAGCAGGGCGGTTGTTAAGTGAATCCGCAGTTGTTAAGTGAATCTTGTGGTTGTTAAGCGAATCAGTCTTCCCTCAATGACTTTGCTTGCCAGAAGCCACCTGGGATGGTCATGTGACCCTGGGATACTGCAACCATGTCGGTTGCCAAGCGCCCAAATTTTGATCATGCACCCATGGGAACGCCATGTGACGGTCGTAAGTCCGCATTGTAACTTCAAACGGTCACTGAACAAATGGTTGTAAGTCAAGGACTACCTGTAATTCTCCGCAGGCAACCTGGTGCCATCATGAACGGGAGGGAGGATCAGGAGGCGGTGACCTTATGGGTCTCACTGACCAGTGGGAGATTTTGGGCAGCCATTGGGGTCTTCCCATAATGCCATGGGACCGGGGTTTCTCTGAAGCAGTTTTTCTCAACCTTGGCGACTTTAAGTCCTGTGGACTTCAACTCCTAGAATTCCCCAGCCAGCTGTGCTGGCTGGGGGATTCTGGGAGTTGAAGTCCACAGGACTTAAAGTCGCCAAGGTTGAGAAACACTGCCCTGAGGCATTGTGGGAAAGCTGGGAGAAACATTGGTGATGAGGGGCGACCACATTTGCCATAAGTGCAATACACTTCACAAGTTCTCGGAGGAGGAGGAGAAGCTGGAGTTAAAAGGGATGGTTGATATGAGGCTTCCTGCTTGAGCAGGGGGTTGGACTAGAAGACCTCCAAGGTCCCTTCCAACTCTGTTCTTCTGTTAAAACTATACGGATGTCAGATGACCATTAGGGGGCCGGAGGCTAAAACATATGAAGAATGGTTACAGGAACCAGGCATGGCTAATCTAGTGAAGAGAAGGACCAAGGTGACATGATAGCAGTCACTTCATCGCTGGAGGCTTTCAAGAAGAGACTGGACTGCCATTTGTCAGACATGGTATAGGGTCTCCTGCTTGAGTAGGGGGTTGGACTAGATGACCCACAAGGCCCCTTCCAACTCTGTTATTCTGTTATCAGCGGCTACAACTTCCCAGCACCTCAATAACTCTACAGACTTTCCTGCAGTTGATCCTCTTGTATCATCAGAAGGCCAGTGATCCCCTTCCAGATTCACCCTTTTTTTATTTATGGCCACGATGGCCCCTTTGTGAACTGTGGACTTCAACTCCCAGAATTCCCTAGCCATTAAAGGGCCATAATTCCCCACTCCAATTGAAGGCATGAAACCCTAAGCAAACTGGCTGGAGAATCCTGGGAGTTGAAGTCCACACATCTTAAGGCAGGTTGACTGGGGAATTCTGGGAGTTGAAGTCCACCCATGTACAGTTGCTAACCTTAAGGCACCGTGCAATAGGGAGTCCTTTGCCAACCAGAACTCCAGTTCCCCCACCATAGAGTCTTCTCCTAGTGCGGCATCCTTTTTCCTTTGCCAACCAGAACTCCAGTTCCCCCACCATAGAGTCTTCTCCTAGTGCGGCCTCCTTTTTCCTTTGCCAACCAGAACTCCAGTTCCCCCACCATAGAGTCTTCTCCTAGTGCGGCCTCCTTTTTCCTTTGCCAACCAGAACTCCAGTTCCCCCACCATAGAATCTTCTCCTAGTGCGGCGTCCTTTTTCCTTTGCCAACCAGAAGTCCAGTTCCCCCACCATAGAGTCTTCTCCTAGTGCGGCGTCCTTTTTCCTTTGCCAACCAGAAGTCCAGTTCCCCCACCATAGAATCTTCTCCTAGTGCGGCGTCCTTTTTCCTTTGCCAACCAGAAGTCCAGTTCCCCCACCATAGAGTCTTCTCCTAGTGCGGCATCCTTTTTCCTTTGCCAACCAGAACTCCAGTTCCCCCACCATAGAATCTTCTCCTAGTGCGGCGTCCTTTTTCCTTTGCCAACCAGAAGTCCAGTTCCCCCACCATAGAGTCTCCTCCTTTATCACCATTTAAATCTGCGAGTTCCAGTGAAGCCGTTGGATCGCCTAACCACTATTGATTGGTCTTTGAAGACAACCATCCTAAAGCCGGCTGGGCCATCGCACTCCGTTTTTCATTTTCACCCTATTTGTCCTAAAACCTGGGACTCTTCTATCACAGTCACCGCCCCGCCCCCTTCCCAAATTTCCACACACTCGTGTCTTAGGAAGCGGCACAGAGCCAACCTGACATTTATTTTCACAACCCACAGAGGGGCTGTGTGGAAAGTGAAAAAACCACAACGCTAGGCAGCTCCGTAACCCATTTCGTGCAGTTTTATTTTTTCTTCTTCCTCAGATTCCCCCATAAAATTCCTCCCAGTTGCTCCTGGCAGGCTGACAAGCCACCATTTATTTGATTTTTATTTTATTAAGGCGATGGATAGGGCCACCAGTCTCTGACGGCAGGCAGCCTGCCCTCTGGACCTCCACACAGAGCTTTCAAAATGCCAGCGGGCAGGAAAGAGGAGAGCCCGGGAACCAGACGTATGATCTGAGGGCTACTCATGGTTTGCGTCTGGGAGCTGAGCCAGACCTCTGTCTGGAAGCGTGCTCTTCCATTCCAGGCCTCTTGAGGGGTTTGATCGCCACTCCTTGGATACGCAGGGAGTCCTCGATCTACTGTCACGATTCATCTCCAACTTTCTGTTGCTAACCGAGACAGGTGTTAAGTGAGGTTTTTTGATCCATTTTTACAAGCTTTTCTCTTCATTCCCACAAGCTCACCGGCTGAATTTTACGGCTTTTCTTGCTACGGTTTTTAAGGGAGTCGCTGCAGTTGTTAAGTGAGTAACACGGTTGTTCAGCGAATCGGGCTCCCCCGTTGACTTTGCTGGTCAGAAGGTCCCAAAAGGGGATCGCGTGACCCCCCCCCTGAGATGCTGCAACCGTCATATGAACCGCCTGAATTAAGATCAGGTGGTCGTGGGGATGCTGCAAGGGTCATTAAGTGTGAAAAATGCTCATAATTCACTTTTTTTCAGTTCGAACGGTCACTAAATGGAAGGTTGTAGGTTGAGGGCTACCCGTATCTCCCTTCTACAGGTAGTCCTTGTCTTACAACCATTTGGTTAGGGACTGCTCAAAAGTTACGACGGCACTGAAAAAGGTGGCTTATGACTGTTCTTCACATTGACAACCGTTGCGGCAGAGGTGGGTTGCAGCGGGTTCGACCCGGTAGAGCCTAACCGCTAGTGGCGGTGGCGGTAGGTTCTGCCCACCCTTGAAACTAATCAAGGAGAGAAGCAACCTAGAACTAAGGATTCTATTCACCTTTCTGAAATGGTATAGGGCTGGGGTCAGCAATCTGTGGCTCTGGAGCCGCATGTGGCTCTTTCCTCCCTCTGCTGCGGCTCCCTGTTGCCAGTTGGCTCCACAATTGATAGGGCCTTCGGTTAGGACAGGTAGAGGAAAAAGGATGCTGCTCTAGGAGACTCTATGGTGGGGGAACTGGACTTCTGGTTGGCAAAGGAAAAAGGATGCCGCACTAGGAGGACACTCTATGGTCCGAAAGGTTGGTGACCCCTGGACTATAAGACCTGCAAAATCCCCTTCCAACTCGGTTAATCTGTGTACAGTTGGAGTCCCCTTCTCCTGCTTTCCCAATCGTAAGGTCGTTCTCATAAGGCACCCCAGTCTCAGGAACTGGGAGCCGCGGCCTAAGAGACGAGCGTTGGCTTTTTTCTCCAGCTTTTCAGCACGGTGGTGAACAAAATTAATCCCCGCGGGGTCAGCTCAACTCTGGCCCCTGGGAGAGAAAATAGCGGGAGATGCCGAGGGAGGCCTCTCAGCTCTTGGTGACAGGCAGGCGTGAGGGATGAGTCTCGCATCCGAGGCGTTAAACGGCGATAATTACAACTTAATCAGCCTGTAATGCAAATACTTTGGAGGCGGTGAAAGGAATGGAGAAAAATGGAAGAGGGGCAGAGGGAGGGGGGGGCAATTCCCGGCCGCCAGCACAAGACTTATGGGGTTTAATTAGTCGGAGTCAAGTGATAAAGCCGGAAATGTAGAAAGGAGGGATGGCAGGGAGAAGGGTGTATGTGTGTGTGTGTTGGTAGAAATGATTTGTGATGTTGCATCCTTCTCTCCCTCCGCTCCTCTCACAAGAATCTCTTCGCCAGAAAATCTTGCTTTTATTCTTCTGTATCTCTTTTAGGCCAGGTCTGGGTTTTGAAGCCAAGCAGATCAATTTCAATCAGAATAGAGCTGGAAGGGACCTTGGAGGTCTTCTTGTCCAATCCCGTGCCCAAGCAGGAGCCCCTATATAGAATAGAACAGAACAGAGCAGAATAGAATAGAATAATAGAGTTGGAAGGGACCTGGGAGGTCTTCTAGTCCAACCCCCTGCTTAGGCAGGAAACCCTATACCATTTCAGACAAATGGCTATCCAACATCTTCTTAAAGACTTCCAGTGTTGGGGCATTCACAACTTCTGGAGGCAACTTCTGTTCCACTGATTAATTGTTCTCACTGTCAGGAAATTTCTCCTCAGTTCTAAGTTGCTTCTCTCCTTGATTAGTTTCCACCCATTGCTTCTTGTTCTACCCTCAGGTGCCCTGGAGAATAGTTTGACTCCCTCTTCTTTGTGGCAACCTCTGAGATATTGGAAGACTGCTATCATGTCTCCCCTAGTCCTTCTTTCTCTTAAGCTAAACATACCCAGTTCCTGCAACCGTTCTTCATATGTTTTAGTCTCCAGTCCCCTAATCCTCTTTGTTGCTCTTCTCTGCACTCTGCACTAATCCTTGATTAGTTTCCAGCCATTGCTGCTTCTCCTGCCTTCAGGTGCTCTGGAGAATAGCTTGGCTCCCTCTTCTTTGTGGCAGCCGCTGATATATTAGAAGACTGCTATCATGTCTCCCCTAGTCCTTCTTTTCATCCAGAGTCTCAACATCTCAATATCATTTAAGACAAGTGACTGTTTCTTCTTAGACCTCTCCAGTGATGGAGGCACCAACAACCTCTGGAGGCAAGCTGTTCCACTGGTTAATTGTCCTCACTGTTTGGAAATTTCTCCTTAATTCTAGGTTGCTTCTAAAGGAACGATCCTGTGTTAGAATAACAGAGTTGGAAGGCACCCCAGAGGTCTTCTAGTCTAACCCCATGCTTAGGCAGGCAACCCTATACCATTTCAGACAAGCGGTTATCCAATCTCTTCTTCAAAACTTCCAGTGTTGGAGCATTTACAATTTTTGGAGGCTTCTCTCCTTAATTAGTTTCCATCCATTGTTTCTTATCTTGCCTCTGGGGCTTTGGAAAATAATTTGACTCCCTCCTCTTTGTGGCAACCTTTCAAATCCTGGCATACTGCTATCATGTCCCCGCTAGGTAGAAGCAGATATTTCTCTCTCTGGGCACTATGAGAATATATCTGCTGAAACAATCTCCACATTGGCGACAGGAAGGGCATCCGGCTAGTAAACAGTAAACTCCATTCAGTTGCCCAAAACTCCATCCCGCAAGGGATTACGGGGGTCTTTAAAAGACGATGACGATTAAGTAAATGGCTGTAAACTGAGGATTCTCTTTATTAGAATAAAGGAATATTTTCCCCAGAAATTATTAATGAAGAATGGAGAGATTAGAATCTGTTCACCTTTAAAAGAGGGAAAACGTTTAGTACTAAGATGGTTATTGAAAAGATGTGTTATTTGAATATAAAGGAATATCTAATTTGGATTTTCTTTCCTCAAATCAGTATTTTGGGGGAATATTGGGGTTTGGGAGCTTTATTATTATTATTGGGCTGTTATTGTTTATTGATTGTTGTTATTGTGTTGGCTATGCCTAGGATTGTATTGTCATTGTCCACCAGGGGGCAGCAGACATTGAAACCGATGTATTTCTTGTACACATGAAATAAATACAGCTAATCCTTCACTTACACTTTCTTTAGTGACCGTTCAAAGTTACAAAGGTGAAAAAAGTGACTTAGGACTGTTTTTCACACCACTGTTGTAAAACCCCCATGGCCACGTGATCAAAATTCAGATGCTTGGCCACTGACTCATAATTATGACGGCTGCAATATCCCCGGTCTTGTGATCCCCTTTGCGACCTTCCCATGAGCAAAGTCGATCGGGAGTTCAGATTCACTTAACAACTGGGTTACTAGCTTAGCAACTGCAGCAATTCACTTAACCACTGTAAAATGGGGCAAAACCCACTTGGCGATGGTCTCGCTTTGCAACGCAAATTGTGGTTCGTAAGTCGAGGACTCCCTATAGCCCCCCCCCATTGCATTCTGGGTCAATGCAGAAGGTTCAGTCTCCTCGGCTTGAGCTAGGTGAGAAACGTAACTGTGAATCCTCTGAGCAGAAAAGTCAAGATGGCGGCTCCCCTCCCAGGAGTCTCCATGCGGCCCGTTTGTTATGTCAGGAAAGTACAGGTGAAAAATGGGCCTCCCGGAAGTCCGAAAATGGGCCCATTTCCGGCCCTCCAGAGAGCCCGGGGAGGCCGTTTTCATCCTCCTGGAGGCTCAGGAAAAGCTTCCAGAGCCTGGGGAGAGCGGAAACTGGGCCTACTGGAATTACCAGAAGTCTGAAAACGGGCCTGTTTCCAGCCTCTGGAGCCCGGGAGGGGCAGTTTTCACCCTCCTGGAGGCTCGCGGAAAGCCTTTGGGGCCTGGGGAGAGCAAAAAACAAGCCTATCAGAAGTACCGGAAGCCCAAAAATGGGCCCGTTTCCAGCCTCCGGAGGGCTTCCAAAGTACGGGAGGGCCGTTTTCATCCTCCTTGGAGGCTCAGGAAAAGCTTCCAGAGCCTGGGGAGGAGGAAAACTGGGCCTACCGGAAGTCCTGTTCCCGGCCTCTGGAGCCTGGGAGAGGCAGTTTTCACCCTCCTGGAGGCTCCGGGAAAGCCTCTGGAGCCTAGGGAGAGCAAAAAACAGGCCTGCTGAAATGGGCCCGTTTCCAGACTCCGGAGGGCCTCCAAAGTATGGGGAGCCCGTTTCTGCCCTCCTGGAGGCTTGGGAAAAGCCTCTGGAGCCTGGGGAGGGCAAAAAAAGCAGGCCTACCGGAAGTCCGAAAATCGGCCCGTTTCCAGCCTCCGGAGGGCCTCCAAAGTACGGGAAGGCCGTTTTCGCCCTCCCGGAGACTCGGGAAAAGCCTCCGGCACCTGGGGAGGGCATAATATGGGCATACCAGAAGTACTAGAAATCCCAAAACGGGGCTGTTGTCACCCTCCTGGTGGTTCGGGGAAAGCCTCCGGAGACTGGGGAGGGCAATAAATGGGCCTCCCGTAAGCCCCAAAACAGGCCTGTTTCCGAACTCTAGAGGCCCCCCTCCTGCCACCGTGGTGCACCCCCACCATGGCCACGCCCACCCAGCATCTGGGCAGAGAACCGTTTGCTAACATTTTTCAATCCCACCCCAGGGTTGGGCGTCTCTACGCCCATCGCTGGTTGGGCGATGTCTCATTTGTGCTTAACGCACCTTGAAAAACGGAAGGAGGGATGGACCTTTGAAGACAAGGGGAAGCTCAGGTGGAATATCTTCACCCTGCCCTTAGGGGGGGACACCTTCCCCCCCCCTCCCAGGTCTCTTTGAACGTGGATGCAGCTTGTTGCAATCCTAAAAAGGGTTTCCTTTTGGGATTCCCTCCCCCCTCTCTCTTTTTAATTCCCAGTCTGGACAGTCCCCTGGAATTTGCCAGCGGCAAAAGCTTCCCTGCTGAGGCATTCAATTTGTAGGCCATTTTTCTCCCCAGAAATCTCCATGGGGTGGGGGTGGGAGAGCCAAGAGACCCCCCAACAAGCTTTATTATCTTCCCCGTGGGCAAGAAAGAACGATTTCCCACTTTTATGCAAAGCAAAGCTCTTTTTTTCTCTTTCCCCAACCTGCCTCCAGGAGAGAGAGAGAGAAAAAAAACCTCTGAATAATTTACCAAGGCCCTTCATTAAATTGGCTATATTTTTGGCAGCTCCCTTCGTGTTTTTTTTCCCCTTCTTTTCTTTAGCAAGGAAGAAGACAGACCTCTGAAGGGGCTTCATTAGAAGTCCCTAAGCATCAAACCCTTTTCCAGGCTGGGCTTCGGTCTCTGAAATTCGAGGGGGGGGGGGAGAAGGGGATTCCGTGTTCGAGTTCACCCCCGCCTTGTCCTCATTACCCCGGAAAAGTCCTTCTGGCTGCTGGAGAAAGAGCCGGGGGGTGGGGGTGGGGAGGTGGGGAGGAGAGTGAGGGGTTTTCCTAGAACGGATGAGGCAGGATAAGGCAGGAATTGATTGCATTTGCAGGTATCAAATCTCGGCTGCACGCAGCATCCTCGGGATCACCACCTGGCATGCAGGGGCGTCAAAGTACACAAATTTGTTGTCGCCAGATGTGCTCAGATTTTTGTAGTCCAGATACTTCAAGGAAATGCACTGGATATTTTGGGTGCATGCACAGATTGGAGGGAGGGAAAGAAGGAAAGAAGGAAAGAAGGAAGGAAGGAAGGGATGGTGAATGGATGCATGGGTACATGGAAAGGGAGAGAGGGAAAATAGAAAGAAGGAAGGAAGGAAAGAGGGAGGGAGGGAACGAGGGAGAATGGATGGATGGATGCATGGGTTCATGGGTACATAGATGGATAGGAAGGAAGGAGGGAGGAAGGAAGGAAGGAAGGAAGGAAGGAAGGAAGGAAGGAAGGAGGAGGGAGGGAGGAAGGAAGGAAGGAGGGAGGGAGGGTGAATGGATGGATGCATTGGTTCATGGGTACATGGATAGGAAGGAAGGAAGGAAGGGAGGGAGGAGTGGCAGAGATAGAGATAAAGACAGACAGATGTTGTAGTTATAGGGATGGAAGGGAAGGGAATGGATACATGGATTTATGGGTACAGGGATGGATGGATGGATGGAAGGGAGGAGGGAGGGTGGATGGGTGAGTGAGTGGGCAAATTATTTATTAATAGCAATAGCACTTAGACTTATATACCGTTTCACAGTGCTTTTACAGCCCTCTCTCAGCAGCTTACAGAGTCAGCCTCTTGCCACCAACTATCTGGGGTCCTCATTTTACCGACCTTGGAAAGATGGAAGGCTGAATCAACCTTGAGCTGATCAGGATCAAACTCCTGGCAGTGAGCAGAGTCACCATGCAATGTTGCATTTTCACCACCATGGTCCGTCCTTCCTTCCTCCCTCCTTAGCTCTTAGACTTATATACCACTTCCCAGTGCTTTTACAGCACTCTCTAAGCAGTTTACAGGGTCAGCCTATGACCCCCCAACTATCTGGGGTCCTCATTTTACTGACCTCAGAAGGATGGAAGCTTGAGTCAACCTTGAGCCAGTCAGGATCGAACTCCTGGCAGTGGGAAGAGCCAGCCTGCAATACTGCATCCTGACCACTGCGCCACCACGGCTCTCCTGTTATTAATATGAATTAGTTATTAATATTAATTAGTGCAGCAATAACAGTGGCACCGGCATTATACGCTGGATAAAAACAGAATGACAAATTAGATGAGCGTTTTCTCACTTTAGCCACCTTAAGACGATTTCCAATGCAGGCGGGCTTGAGGAATTCTGGGAGCTGAAGTCCACCGGTCTTAAAAAGAGTTGGCAAAGCTGAAAAACACTGGATGATGAGAGATACCATCCTGGAGCTAATCGGCCAAAAACAAACAGCATGCCAAAGGAAACCTCCATATCCCGAAGCAGTATACCAGAGACCCAACAGGAAAAGGAATTCGCCTTCCTCTCTTTTGCATCTGCAAAGCGTGAAAAGGAAGCCAAACCGATCAAAGATTTGAACTCCAGTCAGAGGCCCAAACTGGTTTAACAAGTTGAGCCAGACATGATATCTCTTGTTTGTGCCCAATTACCTCATTCCTAAAAGTCTAGCCCCTTCCTCAATCTCTTGAGCCGGGGGTGTGGGGGTGGGTGGGCGGGAGAATGTGCTTCTTGGCTGAAAAGCAAAAGAATTAAGACAACAAAGTTGTTTGAAATTTTGCTGGGGTGTTAAAACCATGCATTCGCTTTAGGCCTTGTGCTTTGAAATGGCCTAGAGCCATGATGGCAAACCTATCTCACGCGTGCCAGAAGTAGCACACGGAGCCCTCTTTGTGAGCACGCGTGCCTTCGTCAGCTGCTCTTCTGGGTTTCGGCACGCACGTAGCTGCTTTCGGGCCATTTTCAGGCTGTTTTTCTGGACCAAAAACAACCCCCAAAACAGGCCGTTTTCCGGATCATAAACGCCCCGAAAAACGGCCTAAAAACAGCCCCCCAAAATGACCAAACAAAAGGCATGCGTGTCCCAGCCAGCTGATCTTAGGGTTTCTGGTGCTCCAGCACACACACGTTCCAATTTGGGCACTCGGTGCCGAAAAGGTTCACCATCATTGGCCAATAGGCTAACCAATAAAGCTATAATCTATAACTTTAGGCCTTATAAACCTGGTCTTTAACCAGTAGCCGACTTTAGGCTTGCCTCCAGAAGTTGTGAATGCCCCAACACTGGAAGTCTTTAAGAAGATGTTGGAGAGCCATTTGTCTGAAACGGTATAGGGTTTCCTGCCTAGGCAGGGGGTTGGACTAGAAGACCTCCAAGGTCCCTTCCAACTCTGCTATTGTATTGCATTGTATTGTATATAGGCTGGCACTGGGCCGACTCTCCGGTTTTTTGTCACGCAGGGTAGCGATCCGGTCGCCCGCACAGACGCACATACCGTTTTGTGTGTTTGTGTAGGGTGATGAAGCAAATTAAATCAGCCAGGCTGAATTCATGCGATACACGGAAATCTGGGTTAATGATACGTTAATAGCTGAGCAAAGGTGTGATGCTGTCGGTGCGCGAAGCCGCACTCGCAGCCTCTGTGAGTCACCCTGGCGTTCACACCACAAGCCAGATCCACACAATATGGGGAAGACGGGAATCCCATTTCCGTGACTTCAATTTCGCTTTGCTTTTGTTGTTGTTAGTTGTGAAGCTGTGTCTGACCCATCGCGACCCCCATGGACAATGTTCCTCCAGGCCTTCCTGTCCTCTACCATCCTCTGGAGTCCATTTAAGCTAACGCCGACTGCTTCGGTGACTCCATCCATCCCCCTCCTTCTCTGTCGTCCCCTTCTTCTTTTGCCCTCCATCTTTCCCAGCATGAGGCTCTTCTCCAGGGAGTCCTTCCTTCTCATTAGGTGGCCAAGGTATTTGAGTTTCCTCTTCAGGGTTTAGGACCTTCTAAAGAGCAGTCAGGGTTGACCTCCTCTAGGACTGACCGGTTGGATGGCCTTGCAGTCCAAGGGACTCAGTGCAGGAGTCTTCTCCAGCACCAGAGTCCAAAGGCCTCCATTCTTTGGCGCTCAGCCTTCCTTGTGGTCCAACCTTCACAGCCATCCATTGCAACTGGGAAAACCAGAGCCTTAACTATACACACTTTTGTTGGCAGGGTGATGATATCTCTGCTTTTTAGGATGCTGTCTAGATTTGCCCTAGCTTTGCTACAAGGGGAAAAAAAATCTCTTCCAGACAGTTCCGGTGGGTTGGCCAATTTCCTGCAAAGAGGTTTTTTTGTCCCTTATTCTCAGCACTTCCTGTTGTGAGGTGACGTCTGTCCCCCTCTCACCCTCCTTCCCATGAGCAAAAATGTCTTTACACTTTTTCTGCTAGGCTACGCTCTCTTCCTTCCCCACAAAAGGATGTCCTCCCTGCCATCTTCCCTTGGGAAAGTGGGACAGGAAGCTGCTGGAATAGATGACTGCGGCGTTTCTCAACTTTGGAAATCCCAAAGTTGCTTTTTTTCTTTTCAGGAGGCAACTGGTCTTGAAGACGTTTCGCTTCTCATCCAAGAAGCTTCTTCAGCTCCGACAGGATGGTGGAGGATGGAAGGATTTATATTCCTGGCAGACAGCTGGTCATTTGCATCCTTTAAGAGCAGTGTTTCTCAACCTTGGCAACTTTAAGTCCTGTGGACTTCAACTCCCAGAATTCCCCAGCCAGCTGCCGGCTGGGGGATTCTGGGAGTTGAAGTCCACAGGACTTAAAAGTCGCCAAGGTTGAGAAACACTGTTTTAGAGGGTCATTGAAGTATTTTATCTGTATCTTCAGGGTCACCTGAGCAGTGGTCCTGGTTCTGGAAATTTTTTCCTCTGGAAATCCATTCCTACTCCCACACCATTCCAAGGGTGTCCATCCCAAATTGTATGGCTAAAAGTCTGTAGAGATTCTCAGTTATCCAGGTCATGGTCAAGGCTGAAGAAGTGTCTTGGATGAGAAGTGAAACGTCTTCAAAAGAAAAAATGTCCTGAAAAAAGCACCTTTGGGAACAACCATGGCCTGAATGACTGAGAATCTTTACAGACTTTCAACTTTGGAAACTGTTTTAAGATGTGTGGACTTCAACTCCCAGATTTCTGATAGAATCAAGATAGAATCAAGATCACGCGAAGTGTTATCAGGCCTTGGTGAGGCCACACGTGGAATACGGCATTCAGTTTTGCTCGCCACGATGTAGAAAAGATGTGGAGACTCTAGAAAGAGTGCAGAGAAGAGCAACAAAGATGATGAGGGGACTGGAGACTAAAACATATGAAGAACGGTTGCAGAAACTGGGTATGTCTAGTTTAATGAGAAGAAGGACCAGGGGAGACATGATAGCAGTCTTCCAATATCTCAGGGGTTGCCACAAAGAAGAGGGAGTCAGGCTATTCTCCAGGGCATCTGAGGGTAGAACAAGAAGCAATGGGTGGAAACTAATCAAGGAGAGAAGCAACTTAGAACTGAGGAGAAACTTCCTGACAGTGAGAACAATTAATCAGTGGAACAGAAGTTGCCTCCAGAAGTTCTGAATGCCCCAACACTGGAAGCCTTTAAGAAGATGTTGGAGAGCCATTTGTCTGAAACGGTATAGGGTTTCCTGCCTAGGCAGAGGGTTGGACTAGAAGACCTCCAAGGTCCCTTCCAACTCTGCGATTGTATTGTATTGAGGGCAGAGAAGAGCAACAAAGAGGATTTACAAGAGTTCATTTAATGACCATTCAAAGTTGCAACGGCACCCATAAAACGACCATTTTTCACACTTACAACCCTTGCGGCCTTCCCAGGGTCACGTGATCAACATTCAGACCCTTGATGACTGACTCATACTTACGACGGTCACAGCATCATGGGGTCATGCGATCCCCTCTTGCGACCTCCTGACAAAGCAAAGTCAGTGGGGAAACCAGATTCGCCCTCGCAGCTGTGTTAGCTAACATAACCCTTCCCCCGTGATTCACTTAACAAGCATAGCAAGGAAGGTCATAAAATGGTGCAAAACTCACTTAACAAATGTCTCTCTTGGCAACAGAAATTTTGGGCTCAATTGTGGTGGTAAATCGATTATCTGTACTGTATTTCCATCTGTCTAGACTGGATATTTTTGACTATTGGATCTTTCCCAGGGATTAAGAATAGAATGGAATAGGGATAGGATAGGATAGAGAACAGAACAGAAGATGGAACAGGGAACGGAATGCGGAATTAGAATAGGCTAGGATAAGGGATAAGGAACAGGATAGAATAGATAGGATGGGATAAGGGATAAGGAATAGGATAGAATAAATAGGATAGGATGGGATAAGGGATAAGGAATAGGATAGAATAAATAGGATAGGATGGGATAAGGGATAAGGAATAGGATAGAATAAATAGGATAGGCTGGGATAAGGGATAAGGAATAGGATAGAATAAATAGGATGGGATGGGATAAGGGATAAGGAATAGGATAGAATAAATAGGATAGGCTGGGATAAGGGATAAGGAATAGGATAGAATAAATAGGATGGGATGGGATAAGGGATAAGGAATAGGATAGAATAAATAGGATAGGATGGGATAAGGGATAAGGAATAGGATAGAATAAATAGGATGGGATGGGATAAGGGATAAGGAATAGGATAGAATAAATAGGATGGGATAAGGGATAAGGAATAGGATAGAATAAATCGGATGGGATAAGGGATAAGGAATAGGATAGAATAAATAGGATGGGATAAGGAATAAGGAATAGGATAGAACAAATAGGATAGGATAGGATAGAAGAATAAAGGATAAAGGATAAGGGATAGGAGAGGAGAGGATAAAGGATAAGGGAAGGAATGGAATAGAGAATAAAGGGATAGAATAAAGAATGAATAGAATAGAATAGAATTACAGAATAGAATAGGGAATAAAGAATGAATAGAATAGAACAGAATAGAATTCTTTATTGGCCAAGTGTGGGTGCATAAGCTCTCATCAGATACAACACTGATAGTCATAGGATACTAAATAAGGAATCAACAGAAATCATACTAGGATACTAAATAAAACAATATAAATCATAAGATACAAGCAACAATGTTATAGCCATGAGATAAGGAGATAGATACTAAGGAAGATGGGAAATATAATAGTAATATACCCCTTCAGTGTTGGGGGAAGTCGTCGTTTAGCAGAGTGATGGCAGAGAGTTAAAAGATATATAGTAATAGTAATATAAACGGTTTCAATTGTGGTCATAAGTCGAGGACTACCTGCCTATATTTCTAGCCTTAAACGTCTGTTCTGCCCAGCTCTCAATCACACTGGGCAGCTCACAACAATAATAAAAACCATGTTTTTGCATGTATTACAGGTAGTCCTCGACTTACAACCTCAACTGAGCCCAAACTTTCTGTTGCCAAGTGATACCGTTGTTAAGTGAAACACTGCAGTTGTTAATTAGTAACACGGTTGTTAAGTGAATCTGGCTTCCCCATTGCTTGTCAGACGTTTGGAAAAGCCGATCGCATTTAGTGACCGTTCAAAGTAACCACGGCAAAAGCGGAAAAAGTGATTAAGGACCCTTTTTCACACGACTGTTGTGGCCTCCCCGTAGTCACGTGATCGAAATCCAGAAGCTGGGCAACCGGTTCCTATTTACGACAGTTGCTGCGTCACGCAATCCCCCTTTCGCGACCTCCTGGCAAGCAAAGTCCATGGGGAAAGCCAGACTCACTTAACAACTGCGTTTCCTAATTTACCAACTGCACTGATTCACTTAACAATTGTGGTTGCAAAATGGGGCAAAACTCACTTAACAAATGCCTCGCTTAACGACATAAATGTTGGGCTCCACTGTGGTCGTAGGACCACCTCTCCTTATTTGCAGCCCGCTTATCCATGCTTTACAATGTATACAATTGAGCTGCACTCAATTGTATGTCTTACATTTTCCCTGCCTGCTTGCTTGGGGGGGGGGGGATCAAGGTGGCATCCATGACGTCACTGCCACCACCCCCAGTGACATAAGGCTCGACGTCACCCAGCAGGCTCGGAGACCTGTTCTCCCTTCCTTTTCCCATCTCCCTGCCATTCAAAAACCCAAATTGCACAACCCGATTGCCCCCCCCCTTGCAAGCTGCCAGCCGCACCCAGAAGTTTGATTGAAAAAGAGGTTGGGGGGAAGGGGGGGTTCGTGCAGCCACCTCCAAGCCATCGCTTCCCCCTCACCCACCGAGTTGGCACCATTGCCCGGGGAAGGAAAGGAAGATCCGGGATCAACCCCGTCCACGCATCGGTGCAAGGGGTGGGGGAGGGGCAGAGTGGGGGGATATCCGTGATCGACCCCGTCTACGCATCGGTACAAAGAGCGGGGGGGAGGGCAGAGTGGGGGAGGGGGGGAATATCTGTGATCGATCCCGTCCACGCATTGGTGCAAAGACTGAGGGAGGGGAAACCTTGGACCGACCTCGTCCACGCATTGGAAAGAGTGGGGGAGGGATTTGCGGGATCGACCCCGTCCACGCATCGGTGCAAGGAGTGTGGGGGGGAGGGGATATCCTGGACCGACCTCGTCCACGCATCGGTGCAAAGTCTGGGGAGGAGGGAGGCAGAATGGGGGGGGGAACTATCTGGGACAGACCTCCGTCCACGCGTCGGTGCAGAGTGGGGGAGGGTATATTCATGACCGACCCCCTCTACGCATCGGTGCGTCCGTGTACGGCGTTGGGGGGGGGAGTGATATATCCGGGATCGATCCCGTCGGTGGAAAGGGTGGGGGAGGGGATATCCGGGATCGACCCCGTCCACGCATCGGTGATGTGGGGGAGGGTAACTACGATCGACCCCGTCCACGCACTGATGCAAAAGTTGGGTGGGGGCAGAAGGGGGGGGGAATTCCCTGAGACCGACCTCGTCCACGCATTGGAAAGAGTGGGGGAGGGATTTGCGGGATCGACCCCGTCCACGCATCGGTGCAAGGAGTGGGGGAAGGGCAGAAGGGGGGGCAGATACCCGTGATCGACCCCGTCCACGCATCGGTGCAAAGATTGGGGGAGGGGAAACCCTGGACCGACCTCGTCCACGCATTTGTGGAGTGGGGGAGGGTAACTACGATCGACCCCGTCCACGCATTGATGCAAAGGCTGGCCGGGGGGCAGAAGGGGGGAAATTACCTGGGACCAACCCCGTCCACGCGTGGGTTTCTAAGGGGATGGGGTGACATCCATGATAGTGGAGGAGGGGATATCTGGGATCAACCCCGTCCACGCACTGGTGCAAACGGGAGGTAGGGGGGAAGATATCCGTGGTCGACCCCCTCCACGCACCGTTGCAAAGAGTGGAGGGGATGTCTATGAGCGACCCCGTCTACGCGTGGGTGCGCCCGTGGAGGGCGGGGGCGGCAGCGATATGATATCCGGGATGGATCCCGTCGGTGGAAAGAGTGGGGGAGGGGATGCCTGGGATCGACCCCGTCCGCTGATGCAAAGACCGGCCGGGGGGGAGGGAATATATCCGGGATCGACCCTGTCCACGCGTCGGGGCATAGGGGGGGGAGGGTATCCATGATCGACCCCATCGGTGGAAAGAGTGGGGGGGGAGGACATCCGGGATCGACCTCGTTTACGCACTGGTGCAAAGACTGGCGGGTGTGTGTGTGGAGTAGAAGGGGGGAAACTAAGCGAGACCGACCCCGTCCACGCGTGGGTTTCTAAGAGGGGAGGAGGGGGGCGATACGCGGGACCGACCCCCGTCCACGCACCGTTGCAAAGAGGCTTTCCTCCCGCGGGAAGGGCGCGAGGCCAGGCCACGCGGCGTCTCTAGCTCTCTCTCTTTCCCCCCCCCCACTCTTTTAAATCCCCCCACCTTTTTTTTTTTGCATCCGCCTGCCGGAACGCGCACACAGCCCCGGGGAGGGAGGGAGGGAGGGAGGGGGGCGGGGCCTGGGGGGAGGCGCGTGCGAGGGGGGCAGGGAGGCGGCGTGCAAAGGGCGGGGCGGGGGGGGGCGCTGGGAAATGCAGCGGCGGAGCAGCAGGTGGTGCTGCCGCTCAGCCGCAGGAGCGAGCGCGGGGGTCCGCAGCCGCCATTAGACAATAGGAGCGGCGGCGGTAGCAGCAGCAGGAGCGAGCCAGAGAAGCGCGGGCGAGGCCCGGGGAAACTGCGCCGCTTTGCCCTTCCTGTCCTTCCGGCCTTTGCAAAGGGGAAAAAACAAACAAAAAAGCCCGGACGGGCCTTCAAAGCAGCCGCAGCAGCAGCAGCAGCCTCCGGGGCCTCCCCGCTTTGCAATCCCCGCCGCTGCTTTCTCCCTGCCGGGACTCCGCAGACGACGAGAGGCGGCACCAGCAGCTCCAGCTCTCGGCGGGGTTTAGCCCCACAAAGGCCGCTCGGGTGCGAAGTCCGCCGCCTGCGCTTCCTCGGCCGCCTTTGCCCGTTCGGGGGGCGGCTTGCAGGCGGGTGCAGCGGCCGGCTGCCTGCCTCCGGCTCCGGCTGCCCGATTGGCATGATGTTTCCGCAAAGCCGGCACTCGGTAAGAGGAGGGGGAGGAAGAGGAGGATTGGGGGAGGGGGGGCTGGATGGGGGGGGCTGCTTGCTCGGGGCCCGGGGAGGAGCGTCGTGGGAATGCGGGAGGGAGGGGGAGGTTGGGTGCAGGAGGGGGAGGGCGGTCAAATACCGCGGGGTGCCTTGAGAATCGGGGACCCTCGTGGGGGGGGGAATCTCGGATGGGAGGCCACGGACCGTCGTGGGGAAGGAGGAGGGAAAAAACACGAGTGGGGGGAGGAAAGGGGGGGCAGAGGGAAAAAAAGGCGGAGGGGGCAGGGGAGCATGGGCATCGGAGTACCCAGAGTTCGGGGAGCCCCCTCCAATATTAAGCGTGGGTGCGGGGGGGGCATATATTGGAGATTGCAAACCGTGATTCCCCCCCTCTCCAGTTTTGCAAAGGGGTCTTTGGCATATAAAGGAAGGGGAAAGGCAGGAGGGAAGGGGGCGCTGGGGAAGAGGGAAAAGAGGGTTGGGGGAACCAGGTGTGGGAGATGCAGCCAGAAGGGGAAGGGGGGTTTCAGGGGAAGGGGGGTTCCTCTTGCAGGAGATATTTCCCCCCCCCTTCCTAAAAACAACAAACAAAAAATTCTTAATGGGTGGGTGGGTGGGGGAAAGCCACTGAATTGGGGCATAGAAGGAAGGGCGTGGACCTGGGGCTGGTGAGAGAGAGAGAGAGAGAAGAAACTTGGGGGGGGGGGAAGGACACCCCAGTGATGCCCCCCCTCCAGTCAAAGATGAGGGGAACAGGCCTGGCTGGGCAGAGCCTGGATGGAAGGGGGGGCCAAGGAAAGTGCATGGAGCCCCAATGGTGGCAGGGTGAGTGGAGAAGATGAGTGTGGGTCAAGAAACTAGTCCTCATTGAGGAGGGGAGTTCCAGTTGGGGGTGAGAAGGTGGGCTTGGCAGGGCCCGCGGAAAGTTCCATTCAGGGCCGTTAATAATGGGAGGTGGGGGAGGGGTCGGATGGGTTTGAGAGTAGGAAAAGTAGGATTGGGTTGGAAGACATGAACGGATTTGCAAAATTGGGGGGAACCGGAAGGGGCTATATAAATAAATTAAACTCAGTTTCTTTCTCTCCCCCCCCCCCTTACTTTGCACTCTGATATCTATGGGTCGAAAAATAGATGAAAGGAAAACAGGATCTCCCCCTTACAATGAAACACACACACACACACACACACCCCGAAACAGGCCGCCTTGCCCTCTGCTTGGTGGGAAATGAGCCTCTGCAGGAAAGGGGGGGGGGGAGAAAGCGGATTTTTATAGGATGTAAAAGAGTAGAATGATTTTTTTGGGGGGGGGGAAGGTTACCAGATTTCCGACTACAGGAAAGCAGGTTTTAATTTTGCTTTTCCAAAAGAGAAGGCCCGGGAAGCGAAGTCTTGGTTTGTGTCCCACCCACTCAAAAATTTCCTTGTCCAAAGCCCCAGGTCAACAAACATGGTTAAGATTGCAAGTGTTCGCCCCCCCCCAGATTGTACTGTTGTAGTGAAGCTGTTTGGGATCCCTTCATGGGCGATACAGCAAAAGTCGCCAGATCCTAAAAAAAATAAAATCCGGCTAATTTTGTGTAGAAAAACCAGGAAGGAAGGAAGAGCTGCCTCGATGCTGAAGATTTTTTTTCCCAAAGAGAAAAAAAGAGATTTTGTAGACATGATTGAAGAACGCCTCAAAAAGAAAAGTTTCTCTGCCATCAAAATGGATGCATTAAATAAATGAAATTAATGCATGTGTAGCATTCTTAGATGTGTTTGGATTGGCGATGCCCACATCCTATTAAGCCAGGGGTGTCCAAACTTGGGAACTTTAAGACTTGTGGACTTCAACTCCCAGAATTCCCCAGCCAGCCATGCTGGCTGGGGAATTCTGGGAGTTGAAGTCCACAAGTCTTAAAGTTCCCAAGTTTGGACACCCCTGTATTAAGCCATAATGGGCTTTTCCCCCCTTCCGATAACCTGAACACACAATCGTTTGCGATTTGCACTCTTTGTGTTACAACTTAACGGTGGGTGTTGTTTGGACACTCCAATTGTGACTAATTTAACAAATTTGTGTTAAAACAGCCTAGGGATTACAAGGAGGCCTGCAACAGTGAATGGGGGTAGATGAGGGGAAATATGCAAGTTGTCCTCGATTTACGACTATTAGTTTAGTGACTGTTCAAAGTTACAACAGCGCTTAAAAAAGGGACTCATGACCATTTTTCACACTTACGACCGTTGCAGCATCGTTTACCTTTGGATGTTTGGCAAAGGGTTCGTATTTATGACAGTGGCATCTCGTGATCCCCTTTTGCAACCTTCTGACAAGCAAAGTCAATGGAAAGGCCGATTCACTTAACAACGGTGTTACTAACTTAACAACTGTCGTGATTTTCGCTTAACAAATGCGGCAAGGAAAGTCGTAAAGCGGGACAAATCTCACAGATTTCTCTGACAGATTGACAGATTTCTCACTTAGGAATATAAACATTGGGCTCAATTGTGGTCGTAAATCGAGGACTAGATATAATACTGGTGTTCACCACCCAAAACAGGAGACGCACCAATGCCCCCCCAAATCACTAATTGTTGCAATTTCTAAAGGCAGATGGAATAGCTGGATTGCTGAAATCTGATGCTTCCTTTAAAACATCTGTTTGCAGCTGTTCAGATACAAAACTAATGTATCCAGGTGGACCTGGATTATATCAAAACAAATCAAATTACAATGTACTTCTTAATTTAAGAACACAATTGAAGCCAAAATATCTGTTGCTAAGCATGGCCGCTGTTAAGTGAGCTTTGCCCCATTTTTCGACCTTTTTTTTGCCGCCGTTAAGTGAATCATGTTGTCCTTAAGCGAATCTGGCTCTCCTCCTTTGACTTTGCTTGTCGGAAGCCGGCTGGGAAGGTCACCAATGGGGATCACATGAATCCTCCCACTCCTACTTGGACAATGCAACCGTCATAACTACGAATCAGTTGTCAAACTCCCAAAATGGTCATAAGGGTGAAAAGTGCCATGAGTGTAACTTTGGTCACTAAAGGAATGATTGTAAGTTGACTGCCTTTAAAAGGTCTTTCAGCCAAGAGTTTTCCAGCCTGAGCCATTGGCAGGGGTGAGACTTCTGTTCCACTAATTCCCCACCCAGCGTGGCCAATGGTGGAGAATTATGGGAGTTGAAGTCCACCTGCCTGGAAGTTGGGAAACGTAGTTTTTAGGATATTAAAAAGCCTCAGATATTTCTGGGCAATGTGGTGAGCGTTTTAAGTAGCCACTTATGGATGGACAACTGCCTGTATAACAACAACAACAATAATAATAATAACTCCATCAAACTGTAGAAGAAGAAAAATGAAGTTTGAATGATGATGTGAACCAAAGTACAGAAAAATTGCTGCAGGATGTGAAAACAGAGAACAGTATAAAAACAACAGAAACAAAGGCAGAATATAAGGAAAAACAGCTGGATGACAGATTAAACAGATGGAAAACCAAAGCTTTGCATGGACAGCACTTGAAAAACATTGAAGGAAAATGTGATGACAACTTGACATGGACAAGGCCTAAGATGGGAACTATCAAGAAAGAAGAGGAAGGTTTAATACTGGCTGCTCAAGAACAAGCACTACAAACTAATGCCATGAAAGCGAAGATACAAAAATCCACTGACAACCCAAATTGCCGACTTTGCAATAACAAAGTCGAAACTGTTTCGCATTTAATATGTGAATGCAGCAAAATTGCACAAACTGATTACAAAGCTAGACATGACCGAGTTGCTAAATTAATCCACTGGTCATTATGTAAAAAATTACCTGCATCCAGAAAATCATGGGAACATAAAAAGTTATCGAAAATGAGAAGGTGAAGATCTTGTGGGACTTTCGAATACAAACGGATCGTCTTTTGGAGCACAGCATGCCAGATATCACGGTTGTAGAGGGCCGAAGTGTACAGTTTATTGATATCGCTGTTCCTGGAGATGCCAGAGTTGAAAAAAAGAGCTAGAAAAAATAATGAAATATCGCGACCTGGCCATTGAAATTACCCGGCTATGGATGAAGCGTGTAAGAGTGATACCCATTGTCATCGGGGCACTTGGCACCATGTCCAAGAATTTTACAAGATACATCCACAAATTGCAGCTTCCTGCAATAACACCAGCGGAACTGCAAAAAACTGCGCTACTCGGAACATCTTATATTTGAAGAAGGTACTTGGTTGATACCTAGGACGCTGGCAGCAAACCGTATCAACCATTAGCACCAGTCACTGGTATTTGTAATGCATTTTTGAATGTTCAGTTGGCTGAGTTTGATGTTTAATGAATAAAGTATATAATAACAACAACATTAATAATAATAATTTAGCCAAGACATTGGTATGCAGTTTGGAATTGACAAATGTGCAACAATGGCAACCAAGGCAGGCAAGGTCCTAGAAGATGATGGAATACAACTTGAGAATGAAGAAATGATAAAGGCAGTAAAACCAGAAGAAGGCTACAAGTACTTGGGGATTTTAGAGGCCTCTGACTTAATGCATAATAAAGTCAAGGAATTAACCTCAGCCAAGTACATTTGACAAATTCGCAAGATATTAAAGACCAAACTGAGTGGAGGAAACATCATAAAAGCCGTAAATACCTGGGCTATACCTGTGACTCGATACTCTGCAGGAATAATTGACTGGACCCAGATGGAGTTGGACAATTTGGACAGAAAAACAAGGCAGCTTATGACAATGAATCATGCTTTGCACCCTAAAAGTGATGTTGACCGATTATATCTACCAAGAGCAGAGGGTGGTCGAGGACTCCTACAAGTAAAACAGACTGTGGAAGAAGAAAGACACAGCTTGAATGATTACATCCAGAAAAGTGAAGAACCAATGATTAAGGAAGTAAATAAAGGAGGCCTTTTGAAGACAATTAAGTCGAAAGCTGAATACAAAAAAGAAGTAATTGAGAGGCGAGCTGAAAATTGGAAAAGCAAAGCTATGCATGGCCAATACTTGAAAAGTATTGAAGGCAAAGCTGACCAAAAACTAACCTGAAACTGGTTAAGATCAGGAGTACTGAAAAAAGAAACAGAAGGCTTTATTGGCAGCTGAAGAACAAGCCTTAGCCACAAACTGCATGAAGGCAAAAATTCAACATGTTACCACCAACAGCAAATGTCGCCTCTGTAATGAGAAAGATGAGACAGTCGACCACTTGATCAGCGGGTGCAGCAAAATTTCACAAACTGACTACCTACAACGCCATGACCGCATTGCTAAGATTATTCAGTGGAAATTGTGCCAAAAAGTTTGGATTTGAGTACAACAAAAACCACTGGGACCATCAGGTGGAGAAGGTTTTAGAGAATGAGAAAGTGAAGATCTTGTGGGACTTCAGAATTCAGACTGACAGGCACTTGGCTACAACACACCTGACATAACAATAATTGAAAAGAAAAAAGTATGGTCCATTGACATTGCAATACCTGGTGATGCACAAATTGAAGATAAACTGCAAGAAAAAAATCACAAAATACCGGGACTTGCAAATTGAAGTTGAGCGACTGTGGAAAAAGAAATCATGTGCTGTCCCGATTGTAATTGGAGCCCTTGGAGCAATACCTAAAGGGCTACCTCGCTATTTGGAAATTCTAAATTTACCTGATTTGAACATTCTGACTCTACAAAAAACCACCCTACTTGGAACAGCTTATATCCCCCGACGTTACCTTAACAGTTCCTAGGTCCTTGGTTAGGACTCGAGCTGTTGAGCTACCAACCAGCCCCAAAGGCTGTGAATCTCACCAAAGATTAACCAAATAATAATAATAATAAACTTGACAAAATCACCATCAGTCAAATGCAAAAAGCTGCACTGCTTGGATCTGCACGTATATTACGAAAACACGTTACGACGTCCTAGGCCCCCGGGTGGGGCCCGACTAGTAATCAATGCCAAATCCGGCGAAACAACTGGCCGCTGTGATACAATCGTATAATAATAAGAATAAACAGTGATACCCATTGTCATCGGGGCACTTGGTACCATGTCCAAGAATTCCACAAAACACATCAAGTTAATTGCAGCTTCCTGCAATAACACCAGAGGAACTGCAAAAAACTGTGCTACTTGGAACATATATTTTAAAAAGGTACTTGGTTGATACCTGGGACGCTGGCAGCAACCCCGTATCAACCATTAGCACCAGTCACTGGTATTTGCGACACATCTTTAAATGTTCCCTTGAACTGAGTTTTATGTTTGATGAATAAAAGAAATAATAATAGCCAAATTTCTGTCAGTTCTGTACAGGTAGCCTTCAATTTCTATTAAATATATATTTTTATTATTTTTACATTTAAAACAATGCAATGCCGCGGAGTCGGAGTGATCGTATATTCACATTATGTACAGCTAGTTTCAACCATTAACAGTTATTCTACTTAATACATTGTCTGTCCTTCTGTTTGATCACAATATATACATTTGTTCCAGTCTTGTCATCTTAACTTATACCAATCATAAAATCTATTCCATACCTCAAAATATTCTGATTCCCCTTTATTTTTAAGTTCCAAAGTGAGCCTATCTGCTTCTGCACAGGCCAACACTTTTCTGATTATATCTAGCTCTGATGGTGTATTTTCTTTTTTCCAATGCTGTGCATAGGTTATACGCGCTGCAGTTAGTATATGTATGATTAGATATTCAATTTCCTTCAATTTCTGACCACAATTGGGATTAGACTTCTGTCACTAAGCGGTGCAGGCATGAAGCAAGTTGCGTCCTATTGTATGAACCTTTTGCCACAGTTGTTAAGCAAATCATTGTGGTCATTAAGTGAATCCAGCTTCCTCCATGGATTTTGCTCTCTTGAGAGGGTTACAAATGATCCCCAAGGAATCTGAAACCACCATAAATACAGGTCCCATCAATATACCAGGTGCCAAACCATTGGATTTTGATCACATGACTTGTTGGGATACTACAACGGAATCGTAAGTGTGAGGACCGGTGATAAGCCATTGTTGTAACAGACATTTGTGACTGCCATCCAGAGTCCATTGGAGTTGGGAAGGACCAATAAAATTTAGAAATAATCCAACCCACTTGAGGGCAGCAAAGAGACCTTTCTGGATCTCTTTGCTGCCACCTGGTGGCCACAGAGATTATTGCAGCCCGGATGGATACACAATAAAGTAAATGCATCGCTTTACACAACAGGTGAATGAGTTGTGTTTGTTTGATTAGATGCAGTCCAACCTGCAGGTAGAAATTTCCCCATTTTAGTGCTCACCCCATGTATAAAATTTATTCCTTAGAAGGAAAAAGGCATGTCCCCAAACGGCTTCATTTTCTGACATTGATGAAGAGGAAGAAAAAAACTCAGAAGTTGAGTTTCTTTCTCTGAACTTGCCAACAACTCCCTCCCCCCCCAGTCGGAAATGGTACATCCCATAGTTACATGCAGAATACAGGTGCTCTTCGACTTACAACAGTTCACTTTGTGACCGAAATTACAACAGCACTGAAAAAAAGTGACTTAGGACCATTTCTCACACTTACGACCCTTGCAGCATCCCCATGCTCGCACGGTTTACATTTGCAACTGACGTTTATGACGGCTGCAGGGTCACACGGACATCCCTTGCGACCTTCTGACGAGCAAATTCAACAGGGAGTCACTTATCAACTGTCGTTATTAGCTCAGCAACTGCAGTGATTCACTTAACAAATGCGGCAAGGGAAGTTGCAAAATGGGGCAAAACTCACCTGACAAGATTTCTCACTTAGCAGCATCAATTTTGGGCTCAACTCTGGTCGTATGTGGAGGATCACTTGTAGGCCTGAGGTCGGCTCTATATTTTATTCTGCATTTATTTATTTGCTTGCTTGCTTTTCAGGTAGCCAAAATATTTGTTTTATTGTGAGATTTATCTGTGTAACTCAGGGCAGCTCCCATCTCCTGTTTCCCCCGTAACAACAACCCTGTGAGGTGGGTTAGGCTGAGAAAGGGATTGGCCTAAAATCCACCAGCTCCTAACCTCTTGGTTTTCTAGTTCAAAATCTTCACTGCTAGTCCAAACCGGTTCTCAAAATGTTGCTGTGTAAAATGTATTGAGGACTGGTTCTTGGATTATGTCGAATAATAGCTTGAGTAGTCTCATTAAGCTGAAACCAGGCAAACCACATCATAAGGTAGGGTGTAAACATGATCACAGTACCCCCTAAACCACCCTTTATGCCATTTGCTCGACAGTGCAGTGGACGGTTTCTTCGGGGAGTCTTGAGGACTAGCGTCCTGAGCAGGCAGTTAACAATACGCTAAATCAAGCACAATTAAAAGCAGGCTCCTAGGGTCGTTTTTAATTGGCTAAAAGGATACTTCTCTCACCCCCCAAATTCTGTTTCAGGCTTCTTCTCATCTGCCTCAGCAGTTGAAGTTCACAACTTCCGATTCCTGCGACCGGATTAAAGATGAATTCCAGTTGTTGCAGGCCCAGTATCACAGGTAAATCGGCCAGTTTTCCCCAGTTTTCAGCCCGCGGTGGTGCGAACGACGATTTCTAGGCCAGGATGTGGGAGCTGGTGAAATCGAAAAGAAGGTTGGATCCCATGGGAATAAACACTCGGCGTGATGGATCGCTGAGGCATGTATTTGCACAATTTTTGCTTATGAAGATCGCAGCAATGCACAGTCTTGGTGCGGTGGTGTTAAAATGTCACCGGGAGATCTTATAGGCCAGGGGTCCCCAACCTTTCGCACCTCAGGGATCACTAAATTCATAATTTTAAATCCCACGGACCACTAATATGATCTGCTTAATGACCGGCTGGGTGGGCGTGGCTGGGTGGTCACGTGATTGGGTGGGCGTGGACAAGTGGATGTCACTCGTGTTGAGGGGCACCTCGGCGGTCTCTACTCGCCCGTCCCTTCCCAGCCCCTCCTCAACATGCCCGCCCGGGCTCCTTAGGACCCCAACAGGAAGCAGTTGCTGGAGCTAAGCAGCCCCCATTGAGAAAGAGTTGGCAAAACGGCTCAGTTCAAATTGGATCTGGCCGAGAAGGAGGCTCAGCAGAAGCACCTCACTGAGGACTAGGAGCATGGGCTTTCCAAGCAGAGGGAAGACCTGCGGGAGTGCAAGGCCAGGTAACGACGCCTGGAGGCTCAGCGGGCTGAGATGGTCAGCCAGTTCCAGGCCATGATGCAGTCCCCCTGGAACGAAGCCCTCCAGCTCTTCCCCACCAGCGGCTCTTCCCTCCAGCCTTCACCCAAAGCCCCCCACCAGGAGGCTGAAGCAGACCCCAAGTTGGAATTCCTGTCCCCCTCCGACCTACACAAAAAGACCCCGAAGGGGGAGACTCCCTGCAGCAACACAAGCTTTCATTGCACGTATCCATCCCAGGGGTCGTAGTTTGAGGACCCCTGATTTAGTGCAATATAAAAAATGCAAATAATTTTTCTGCGGACCACCAAAATTTTCTCGCATCACCAGTTGGTGACCGCTGCTGTAGAAGAGGGTTCCCCATCCTCAGCAACTTCAAGACTTCAATTCCCAGAATTCCTCAGCAAGCTTATGGTTTGATACCTTAAATCAGGAGTGGGGATTCTGGGAGTTGAAATCCACAGGTTGCCAAGTGAAGAAGTCCCCATTTGAAGTCAAACACTCTTACCAGTCTCTTGCAGATCATCCAGAGATTTTTCTCGGAGATCCAGTCTGATCTCCGGATCTGCTTCCTCTCTCTTTCTGAGATCCCTTTTCTATGTATTTTGCAAAGGACTGCAGAACCCACCGTTATTTTGCAATCATCTGAAACCCTGAAAATCTTCATTGTTTCATCCTTAACATTTTTAAAAAATCTGGATGCAGTTGGAAACGGAGGCATATTTAATAAACTCCATTCTGGGTTTTTTTTTTTTAATAAATAACTTTTTTTAGAGAGGAGGGTGTGAGATCTCAAGGTCAGAAACAGGTGCCCGAGTTTCGATCACCCGACTGGCAGATGCTACAATGGTCATAAGTGCGAGGACTCCGTTGCCGGTCACTTTTTTTTCAGTGCTATTTGAAATTTGGTCACTGAACAGAAGCCGGGCAACGTTTCCAATAGCAAAGAAGCCCCCACCCCCACTTCATCTCCCCGTGCCCACCGACCCAATTTCCCTCTCTCTTTAACAGCCTGAAGTTGGAATGCGACAAGCTGGCCAGCGAAAAGTCGGAGATGCAGCGCCATTACGTGATGGTAAGTTTCGCACTCGCGATCGGTGGGGGGTCCTGCCAAGAAGAGTAGCGAGTCCCGTGAGGCAAAGCTGCAAATGGTTCCTCCTCCCCCTGCAAACCACACACACACCCCATACATAAAAGGGGCCGGGGGAACAGCCCTCTCTTTTGTAAACCAAAGCGGAGCTCAGGGCCCTCTGTTCAAATTCAGGTGACAGGAAGCTCAAAGCTTCTATAAGCCAAATTTCCCCCACGCCAAGGAATCAAATCCTCTGAAGGTAAAGACTCTTACTCCCCCCATCCCCAAATTACTGCCTTGGTTGGATTCTGTAGAGATTCTCAGTCATCCAAGGTCAAAGTGCTTTTTTCAAGAGGCAACTGGACCCTCTTGGTTTTTTTTCTTTTGAAGACGTTTCCCTTCTCCTCCAAGAAGCTTCTTCGGGTCTGACCGGATGGTGGGGAATTGAAGGATTTATGCTCCTTGCAGACAGCTGGTCGTTTGCATCCTTTTAGAGGGTCGTTGAGGCCACTTGGAGGTTTATTTGTGTCTTCTTTAAAGATGTTTCACTTCTCATCCAAGAAACTTCTTCAGCTGTGACCGGATGGTGGGGAATGGAAGGATTTATGCTCCTTGCAGACAGCTGGTCGTTTGCATCCTTTTAGAGGGTCCTTGAGGCCACCTGGAAGTTTCTCCGTGTCCTCGGGATCACCTGAGTTGGTACTCCTGGTTCCTGTAGTCTGCAATTTTTTTCTCTGGAAATCCATTCCTACTTCCACACTATTCAAAGGGTCTTCATCTCAGTTCGATTCTGGTTCTGGATTCTTCCCCTCCATCTAAAAACCCAAGTCCATTTTAATTTTATTTCTTTATTAAAGTTAGATACTACCCATCTCATCAATGAGCAATTCTGGGGGTTTCCTTTCCCTTCCCTCTTCCTTCCTTCCTTCCTTCCTTCCTTCCTTTCCTTCCTTCCTTTCTTTCTTTCCATCCTTCCTTCTTTCTCTCTCTTCTTTTTTTATTTTTTCTATTTCTTTTTCTTCTTTTCCCGTCTGTCTTTCTTTTTTCCTTCCCCTCCCTTCCTTTCTCTTGAGGACTTAGAAACTTAAGAACGCCCTAGCGAGATCCCCAAAGCGAGAACAAGGATTCTGCTGCCTTCTGGAACGGATTCCTTTTGTGTCCTCTCCATGCAGGCTCTTATCGTGTTTTGGGGTTTTATTTTGGGGTTTGTCTGTTTTTTTGCAAAAAAAAAACGAGGCTTGACTGTTTTGCATAAGTCACCCAGGCAGCTGTATTCGTCCCTGGCTTATTTGTTTTATTTATTTAGCTTTTATCAGGACACAGTTAGCTGGCTCTCCTTGACATGCCGGTTGGAGGTGGCCAGCTGTGCCTGTTGCTGCGGCTGCCAAAATTCAAGGTGATGGATGTCGTTAGCCTTGAGTGAAACCAGTTCCCAGGCCTTCCAGAAAGAGGCTGCCGCACCTTCTCTGGCGCACAGAGATAAGGCATAAAAATGCTTTGTATTTCCTAGGAAATTCAATTAAAATTAAAAGGGCAAAAAAAAAAAAGTTCTTGTAAGCACATACTAACCTTTCGTGAAAGCCACAAACCACCTCCTGCGCCCACGTCTTCCATTTAGAATGCCATTTAGTGAGCCAAACCCTTTGCCTTGCCAAGTTTCTAGTCCTTAACAAGGAGTGTTTTGAATTCTCCCGAGGCCTCCAAGAGCAGTTTAAGGCGGGCCGGAATGATTGAATTCGGTTTTGGGTGGGTTTTTTTTGCTTCATCCCTTCCTCAAGATAATACCAGAGGCTCTAAATCAGCCTGGTGGCAACTCAAATAAATGTGTGTGGTTGCAAAGGGGGAGTGGGGAGACATTTTGGCTCCCTCTGATGCTAAGAGGATTAAAATGTGCGGGATTGCTGTTTTCATGTTAATCTAGGTCAGCGTTTCGGCTCTTGGGCCCCCTTCCCAATTTTGAAAGTCATGGAGGACCCCAAACAGAGCTTTCGTTGGCATAGGTTATATTTACAGTGTTAAAAATTAAAATGGACCCATTCGTAGAAAATTTATTTATTGAATCGGCTTCAAACGACAAATATGAAACTCATTGGAGGTTGGCATCAATGAAATATTTCTCGTGGGAAAAAACCCTGTTGGTTTTTAAAAAAAACCAATGGAAAAGCTGATGACCTTTAAAATTTTAACAATATTTTTAATATCCAGCAAATCATTTTGATTTTGTGTCCGTCTGTCCGTCCCCGAATTTTGGGAGCTGTCCCGGGCTCCTCAAACCATATAACAAACCCCATTCTACTAAGTTGGTCCTCTACTTACGATCATCATCAAACCTAAAATTTCCATTGCTAAACAAGACAGTTGTTAAGTGAGTTTTGCCCATTTGACGACCTTTCTGGCCAGAGTTGTTAAGTGAATCACTTCAGGTGTTACGTTAGTAACATGGTTGTGAAATAAATCTGGTTTCCCCGTTGACTTTGCTTGTCAGAAGGTCGCAAAAGAGGATCATATATGACCCCAGGGACACTGCAGCCGTCATAAATACGAGTCAGTTGCCAAGCATCTGAATTTTGATCATGGGGGATGCTGCAATGGTCGCTAAGTGTGAAACACGGTCCTAAGTCCCTTTTTTCAGTGCCGTGATAACTTTGAACGATCACTCAATGAAGTGTTGTAAGGAGCTTTGTGAAAATCTCACAAATTACTTTTTTTCAGTGATGTCATAATTTTGAACAGTCACTAGGCAAATAGTTGTAAGTTGAGGACTTGCCTGTAGAAGGGATACATTCAGGCTTTGACTACAAAACCTGAATTTTCTGGGCACAAGATTTTGGAATTAATATTTCTCCCTGCGGTCTACGACCGTGAAGGTAACCCCTTGAGTTGTGATGGTAATAAAATTGCAAACAATTTCATCGTATACATGATGTACTATGACAATAAATGCTATACTATACTAATGGAGCCTGCCCACCGCAGTCATAACTTGGGGCAGTAAAACAAATGGATTGTGTTATCTCATGATTTCAACACCTTTTCTGTGATGTCATTAAGCGAAGCACTGCAGTCATTAAATGAAGGCCACAGTCATGAAAGCAACTCATGATTCACTCTGGTTTTTGGTTTTGCCAAAAATTAGAAGGAAATGCCGTGTTTTGCCCAAAATGTCACAAAAAATAGTTATGTGAGCCCAGGACGCTGCAAATGGCCATAAATTCAGCCTGGTTGCCTGAATAGTCACTGTGAGTGGACATAAGACTAGGACTAGTGGTATATTAATTTTGATCATCTGTTGCTGGTGATTTTTTTTTCTTGCTTAAATGTGTATGTTGCTCAAGGAACAATTTAATGAAAAGCAGAGAAAATATTATTCTCAGTAAATGAATGGACGCAACAGAGGTTTTGGGTAGAGAAAAGTTTTTTTTTTTTTAATGCCTTAAATTCCTTTTTGGTTTGCTTTGGAAGGCAGAGATATGATCAAACCGAATTCATCCTGATTGTGTCTAAAATCATGGCTTGGTCTTAACTTGGTTGGAAGCCTTCCAGCAGGGTCTGCAAAATTACGTATAGAACATATAGAATAACAGAATTGGAAGGGGCCTGGGAGGTCTTCTAGTCCAACCCCCTGCTTAGGCAGGAAACCCTACACCACTTCAGACAAATAGTTATAAAATATCTTCTTAAAAACGTCCAGTGTTAGAGCATTTACAACTTCTGGAGGCAAGTTGTTCCACTGATTAATTGTTCTAACTGTCAGGAAGTTTCTCCTTAGTTCTAAGTTGCTTCTCTCCTTGATTAGTTTCCGCCCATTGCTTCTTGTTCTACCCTCAGGTGCCTTGGAGAATAGTTTGACTCCCTCTTCTTTGTGGCAACCCCTGAGATATTGGAAGACTGCTATCATGTCTCCCCTAGTCCTTCTTTCTCTTAAGCTAAACATACCCAGTTCCTGCAACCGTTCTTCATATGTTTTAGTCTCCAGTCCCCTCATCCTCTTTGTTGCTCTTCTCTGCACTCTTTCTAGAGTCTCCACATCTTTCTTACATCGTGGCGACCAAAACTGAATGCAAATATTCCAAGTGTGGCCTTACCAAGGCATGATAAAGTGGTATTAACATATAATCTTGACATCTTAATTCCCTTTCCCAAATGCAATTTGGGAGAAAGGAGGAATTGCCTTCTCTTAAAGCAAAAGCTGGCTTGTGGGCGGGGGCCAAAGTCAAAGTGGGCGGGGCCAGAAGCAGGGGTCAGCGTGGCCAAAATCAATAATGCACGCATTATATACAGGTAATCCTTCACTTACCACCACAATCAAGCCCAAAATTTCTGTTGGTAAACAAGATAGTTTGTTAAGTGAATTTTGCCCCATTTTATGATCCTTCTTTCCACAGTTGTTAAGTGAACCACTGCAGTTGTTAAGTTAGTAACGTGGCTTTTAAGTAAATCTGACTGATGATCACATGTCCCTTGTTGATAGTTGTGAAGTCTTCTCCGACCCATCGCGACCCCATGGACAATGTTCCTCCAGGCCTTCCTGTCCTCTCCCATTCTCTGGAGTCCATTTAAACTCACGCCGACAGTTCAGTGACTCCATCCAGCCACCTCATTCTCTGCCGTCCCCTTCTTCTTCTTTTGCCCTCCATCTTTCCCAGCATGAGGCTCTTCTCCAGGGAGTCCTTCCTTCTCATTAGGTGGCCAAAGGATTTGAGTTTCCTCTTCAGGATTTAGGACCTTCTAAAGAGCAGTCAGGGTTGATCTCCTCTAGGACTGACCGGTTGGATGGCCTTGCAGTCCAAGGGACTCAGTGCAGGAGTCTTCTCCAGCACCAGAGTCCAAAGGCCTCCATTCTTTGGCGCTCAGCCTTCCTTATGGTCCAACCTTCACAGCCATCCATTGCAACTGGGAAAACCAGAGCCTTGATTAGACCCACTTTTGTTGGCAGGGGGATGTTTCTGCTGTCTAGATTTGCCATCTATGTCCCTGGGACCCTGCAAAGATAAATACATGCCAGTTGCTAAGCGCACTTATTTTTATCACATGAAAACAGGGGTGCTAGCCGTAAGTGTGAGAAACGGTCATAAGTCCCTTTTTTCAATGCAGCTGTAACTTTGAATAGTCACTAAATGAACTGCTGTGAGCATTAAGCTAGGCAATTTTTTTTCTTGGTTCACCCATTTCTTTTCCTCGTAAATCTTGTTTCTCCTTTTCCCATTTCTGCATCCTCTCTTGCCCCGACACTCTTTACAGCAAAACTATTTTAAGTGGGGAGCTTTGATTTAACTCCCGTGCCAGGAAGGAATTTTAATTGTGGGTGTGGCAAAATTGCAGGCGTGTGGAAAGGGCACAGAAATTGTATTCTGTGCTGTTACTCTTCCAAAATTCAAAAGGTGTTTTTTTTGTTTCTTGTTGCTGAGAAGGGACTTCCAAGAGTCATTTAGTCCAGCCCTTTGCCAGTGGGCTGGAAAACCAGTTAGCATCTAAAATGGTGGAGTGGGAAGGGACTTCCAAGGGTCATCTAGTCCAGCCCTTTGCCAGTGGGCTGGAAAACCAGTTAGCATCTAAAATGGTGGAGTGGGAAGGGACTTCCAAGGGTCATCTAGTCCAGCCCTTTGCCAGTGGGCAGGAAAACCAGTTAGCATCTAAAATGGTGGAGTGGGAAGGGACTTCCAAGGGTCATCTAGTCCAGCCCTTTGCCAGTGAGCTGGAAAACCAGTTAGCGTCACAATGGTGGAGTGGGAAGGGATTTCCAAGGGCCATCTAGTCCAGCCCTTTGCAGAGGGCAGGAAAACCAGTTAGTGTGATAGAATTGAGGACGGAAGGGACCTTCAAATACCATCTAGTCCAGCCCTTTGCAATGGGCAGGAAAACCAGTTAACGCCAGAATTGTGGAGTGGGAAGGGACCCCTAAAGGTCATCTATATTCCACCCATTTGCCACTGGGTAGGAAAATCAGAAAGTATCAAGAGTTGTGAAGGGGCTTCCAAGGGTCATCTAATCCAGCCCTTTGCAATGAACAGGAAAGCTGGTTACTGTCAGAACTGGGAAGGGACCGCCAAGGGTCATCTAGTCTAGCTCTTTGCAATCATGGAAGCTTAAAATCCTCGAGAGACGGAAAATCCACATCTGTTTCTAATCTTGTGGCCCCTGGGCCATTGTTTGCCTTAGAGAAGCTGTGTCTGGCCATGATCATAATATGAATTACTTCTCTTTGTAAAATTGGGAGATGAGTTCAAATCCTGTATGGAGAACTCTAGAAATCAGGAGACAGGCCTAGATTTCATCTAACAAGCATATATTTTAATTCTCTCTCTCTCTCTCTCTCTCTTTTTTCCTTCCAGTATTATGAGATGTCCTATGGCCTCAACATCGAAATGCATAAGCAGGTGAGATTTTAAGATGATTATTCTTTCTGCTGGGGGCTTTTGAGGCCGCCTCACACAGGTAGTCCTTGACTTATGACCTCAATCGAGCCCAAGAACTCTGTTGCCAGATGAGACATTCATGAAGTAAGTTTGCCCCCATTTTACAACCTTTCTTGCCACTGTTGTTAAGCGAATCGCTGCCATTGTTAAACTGGTCGAACGGTGGCTAAATGAATCTATTGACTCCCGTTGACTCTGCTAGGTCGCAAAAAGGGATCGCGTGACCCCAGGACACTGCAGTTGTCATAAGTATGAGCCAGCTACCAAATGTCTTCCGTTTTGATCACGTGACCATGGAGATGTGGTCGTTAAGTGGGAGAAAGTGGCCGTAAGTCGCTTTTTTTCCCAGTACCGTGGTACTGAACTCTGAACGGTCACTTAACAAACTGTTGTAAGTCGAGGACTGCCTGTACCTCAGTGGTGGGTTCCGGATCGGTTGCAACGGAGCCCCGGCGTCCACCTGCCAGTGACGCCACCGCAACGCTCCAGCTGCTCGGCAGAGCATTGCGCAGGCTCTGTATACGCCGTACGCGGAAGAACTAAAGGCTTTAAACGACAGGTAAGGAGCTCGGGCGGGCCCTCCAGAGCACCGTACCAGAACGGTACCCGGTGCTCCGGGCAGGCTCCGGTATGCCCGTACCCCCGGGGCGTACCACCTGCAACCCACCACTGCTGTACCTGCAGCTGAAGCAGGAGTGGGTTTTTCTTACCTTCTCTCCTCCTTTGAGGAGCATTTTAGGTCGGCCGCTACGTGCTGTTTTAGATTATATCCAGGGCCGCTGCCCCACCCCTTCAACCAAGCAGAGCGCTTACAAACAGCCCGGCGCGCCTGCCAGACACTCGCTAAATATAATTAAAAATTCATTGAAATGACGTTTAAATTAAATTGCAGCTAATCCGATTTGTTCCTCCTGCGTGTCATCCTTCTACCTGCTCTGACTTCCTTTTGCAAAGATCTGCAGGCTGCACCTGGTCTTGTCAAAGATGCCGTGCTAAAGGCAAACAGATTTAATTAAAAGCCAGGTTTATTAGCTCCACCCAGCTCGTTTCCTTGTTCTTGTCTTAATATTATTATTATTTTAATTGAGATGCAACTTTAGGTTACTGTGCATCCCAGGAATGATTAACCATGGCTCCTTTAAGACCTCTGGATTTCAACTCCCAGAATTCCTGAGTCAGCCATGCTGGCTCAGGAATTCTGGGAGTTGAAGTCCACATCATGCTGGCTCAGGAATTCTGGGAGTTGAAGTCCACATCATGCTGGCTCAGGAATTCTGGGAGTTGAAGTCCATGTCATGCTGGCTCAGGAATTCTGGGAGTTAAAATGTTCATTCCTTGTAAAATGGCCATAGTTACCCACAACTGGTGTAGCCTAGTAAACTTCTGCCAGCTCTTGTAACACCTGTTGTTAAACCACGAAGCTGACTGCAATTTTTTTTGAGAAATTACCATGACGTTGAACTTGTGTGAAGTAACAATTACAATTCCCATACCCCATTCTTAGGAGTACCAGAATCCCCCAAAGACTCATTTCCCCTTTTCAATGGGAACATTGGCAAATTACACTTAAGTCACTAACTGCATCAGTGTTTTTCAAAATGGTGACTTTAAGGTGGGTGGACTTCAACTCCAAGGATTCACCAACCAGTGTGCTTTAAGATGGGTGGATTTCAATTCCCAGAAATCCCAAACCAGTGTGCTTTAAGATGAGTGGACTTCAACTCCCAGAACTCCCCAGCGAGTATGCTTTAAGATGAGTGGACTTCAACTCCCAGAACTCCCCAGCGAGTATGCTTTAAAATGGGTGGATTTCAATTCCCAAAATGCCCGAGCTAGTATGCCTTAAAGTAGCTGGACTTCAGCTCCCAGAATTCCCTGGCCAAAATGGCTGACTGTAATCCTGGGAGTTAATCCACCCATCTTCAAATCACCAATTTGAGAATGGCTACATAATCCCCACCTTTTCTTTGGCTCTGGCTCATTTTTACCTCCCAATCGATTTCATTCTGTTTAAAACTGGCATGGGCCACCTAGCACCACGGACCTGCACGCATTCACACAATCCATCCTCCACGAATTGGGTGATGGTTCGAAGTATTGTGTGAAAACCACAAACCCAAGGAATGCCCCGTGATGCGTCTGGGTAGTAAGGCGGAAACGTTGCCCATCGTTCGGGAAGGAAGCGTGCGCCAACCATCGCACCATGCGAAAGACGCAACCCGCACACGTTTTTTGTCATTTGCAGCCTGCCCGACAAACGCTGTTGATGTCCCTTGCAAAAGGCTGCCGTGTTGTCATTGGCTTTGGAGTTTGGGTGGATGCTGCCACATAAAACACACTTGCACATCGTGTTTTTGTCTCCTCCTGCCAAGCAGCTGATTGAAGTACCCTTCTCCGGGTTAACCTTGTGTGTAATCTTCCCTTTCAGGCTGAAATTGTCAAGCGGTTGAATGGCATTTGTGCCCAGGTTTTGCCATACCTGTCGCAAGAGGTACTGTAAATTCCCTTTTCTTTGCTCTGGAACTTTCCTTTTCATTCCTTTGATTTTTGTTCATTTACATCCCATCTTCATTGTTTCTACAAATAACTCAAGGCAGCAAAAATATCCAACATCCCTTCTTCTGGTTTTCCCCACAACAGGAACCGTGAGTGGCCCAAATTCACCCTGGCTTTTATGCCTAAGGTGGTGCTAGAATTCAACAGTCTCCTAATGATTGGCTCAAAGCCACCTAGAGGGCTCTCATGCCTAGAACTCACAGTCTCCTGGTGATTGGCCCAGAATCACCCGGTTGGCGTTCATGCCTAAGGCAGGACTAGAATTCATTGTCTCCTACTGAATGGACCAAAGTCACCCAGCCAGTTTTAATGCTAAGGCAGAACTAGAACTCACAGTCTCCCAATGATTGGCCTAAAGACACCCAGCAGCTTTAATGGCTAAGGCGGCACTAGAATTCACCTTTTCCTGGTGATTGGCTCAAAGTGACCCAGCTGGCTTTCATGCCTAAATGTGGAACTAGAACTCTCTATCTCCTGGTGGACACTACAAAATAACCCAGCTGGCTTTCATGCCTAAGTGTAGAACTAGAACTCACTATTTCCAGGTAGACAGTCCAAAATCACCCAGCTGGCTTTCATGCCTAAGGTGAAACTAGAATTCACGGTGTCCTGGCGATTGGCTCAGCATCACCCAGCCACTTTTCATGCCTAATTTGGCTTTGAAAAACCGGGTATCTCTGCTTGCCTTAATTAAGGGACTTGTTTGCCCCACTATCTGAACCTTCACCCCTTCAGATCCCCCCCCCCTTCCCTGCTTCAGGTGAGGAGTGTAGGGTGCCTTGAGAAGTTCTCGGATTATAATGGCAGACATTTGGGGAGGTGGGTTCAGGCAGGGTCCCTCTTGAGGACATAGATAACGGTGTTTCCTGGGACCTTCTGGTGGAGGTGAGCAAGGAAGAATTGGCAGAATAATAACGCTACAAGGCAAAGATAGGAGCTAGCGTCGTCGTAGGCATCTTGGGTGCAGTCCCAAAAACATCCGGAGCATCTCTTGACCATCATCGGCATTGACAAAATCCCCATCGGTCAATTGCAAAAAAAGGCAGCTTTGCTGGGAACGGCTGACATCCGGCTTTCAACACCATCCAACATTCCCCATCTGCCCCATCCCAGGTCATTTGGGGAAGGACCCCAGAGGGGGACCGAAAGTGCCAAATCCAGTCCGAACATCCGGATAACATCTTAATAATGGAAATGACGTTTTCTGGCACAAATTGGCTCATCAAACCGTACTGCCCCCCCCCCCTGTCATTGATCCTCCTGCAGATTGGTTCGTATCATCTTCTAATTTTCTTCTTTTTCTCCTCCTCCTTCCCCCCCCCCTCCTTTGTCCCCCAGCATCAACAGCAGGTCCTTGGAGCCATTGAGCGTGCCAAGCAAGTGACAGCCCCCGAACTGAATTCCATCATCCGGGTCTGTGATGCTCTTTTTGTTAGAATTGATGGGAGGAGGGGTGGGGTCTTGGGGATATAACCATTCGGAGCGCTCCCCATTTTCATACATCTTCTTGTTTGATGGGCACGTGGCTTTGTTAATTTAGAGCAGTGGGGGGGGGCAACCAAACTTGGCCACTTTATAAGACTTGTGGACTTCAACTCCCAGAAGTTCCCAGCCAGCATGGAATTCTGGGAGTTGAAGTCCCCAAGTCTTAAAAAACAGCCACGTTTGGAGGACCCTCCCCCCTTGTGTATAGATAGCCCTCGACTTACAACAGTTCACTTAGTGACCGAGGTTACAACAGCACTGAAAACAGTGCCTTACCACCATTTTTCACGCAGTTTTTAACAGCATCTCCATGGATTTAGGATTCGTATTTAGGATGGTTGCAATGTCCCAGGATCATGTGATCTCCTTTTGTGACCTGACAAGCCAAGTCGATGGGGAACGTTGTAAATAGGAGATAAGCCTTGGTGGCGCAGTGGTTAGAGTGCAGTACTTGTTAAGTCTATCCCCGTTAGGAGACTAGAGTTCAGCTGCGGAATGTAGTAACGAATAAGCCGTTGAATAGTCACAGCCACCAAAGTAAAACAAATAGCTTTACTTGCATAACAAAAATAGGATAAATAGTCTCCAAACAGACTATAAGCAGTCTTGAAGTTTATACAGTCTATTTACACCTCGTTGAAGTTAAAGTTGCTCAACTCACAATTCACCATGTAGACAGGTAACTTAGTTACAGACTAGCCACCATCCAATGCACGGTCTTCTCTCTAATACAAAGCTCATACAGTACTGCAGGCTACTTCTGCTGACTTCTGGCTGCCTGCAATTTGGCAGTTCAAATCTCACCAGGCTCAAGGTTAACTCAGCCTTCTGTCCTTGGTAAAATGAGGACCCAGATTGTTGGGGGCAATCGGTTGACTCTCAACCGCTTAGAGAGGGCTGTAAAGCAGACAGGTTAGACAGCATCACCACCAGATGGATTCGTAACTGGCTGACCAACCGCACTCAACGTGTAGTTCTCAATGGAACGGCATCTACATGGAGGGAAGTATGCAGTGGAGTACCCCAAGGCTCTGTTTTAGGCCCAGTACTCTTCAACATCTTCATCAATGATTTGGATGAGGGAATAAATGGGGAACTCCTCAAATTTGCAGATGACACCAAGCTGGCAGGAATAGCCAACACTCCAGAAGATAGGCTTAAGATACAGAAGGATCTTGACAAACCTGAACATTGGGCACTATCTAATAAAATGAAATTCAATGGTGAAAAGAGTAAGGTTCTACATTTAGGCAACAAAAACGGAATGCACAGGTAGAGTAAAGGTGGTACCTTGCTCAACAGTAGTCACTGTGAGAGGGATCTTGGAGTCCTAGTGGACGACCATTTAAATATGAGCCAGCCGTGTGTAGCAGCTGCCAAAAAAGCCAACACAGTTCTAGGCTGCATCAACAGAGGGATAGAATCAAGATCACGTGAAGTGTTGATACCACTTTATAAGGCCTTGGTAAGGCCACACTTGGAATACTGCATTCAGTTTTGGTCACCATGATGTAGAAAAGATGTGGAGACTCTAGAAAGAGTGCAGAGAAGAGCAACAAAGATGATTAGGGGACTGGAGACTAAAACATATGAAGAACGGTTGCAGGAACTGGGCATGTCTAGCTTAATAGAAAGAAGGACCAGGGGAGACATGATAGCAGTCTTCCAATATCTCAGGGGTTGCCACAAAGAGGAGGGAGTCAAACTATTCTCCAAGGCACCTGAGGGTAGAACAAGAAGCAATGGGTGGAAACTAATCAAGGAGAGAAGCAACTTAGAACTGAGGAGAAATTTCCTGACAGAACAATTAATCAGTGGAACAGAAGTTGCCTCCAGAAGTTGTGAATGCCCCAACACTGGAAGTCTTTAAGAAGATGTTGGATAGCCATTTACAATACAATACAATACAATAGAGTTGGAAGGGACCTTGGAGGTCTTCTAGTCCAACCCCCTGCCTAGGCAGGAAACCCTATACCGTTTCAGACAAATGGCTATCCAACATCTTCTTAAAGACTTCCAGTGTTGGGGCATTCACAACTTCTGGAGGCAAGCTGTTCCACTGATTAATTGTTCTGTCAGGAAATTTCTCCTCAGTTCTAAGTTGCTTCTCTCCTTGATTAGTTTCCACCCATTGCTTCTTGTTCTACCCTCAGGTGCCTTGGAAAATAGTTTGACTCCCTCTTCTTTGTGGCAACCCCTGAGATATTGGAAGACTGCTATCCTGTCTCCCCTAGTCCTTCTTTCTCTTAAGCTAAACATACCCAGTTCCTGCAACCGTTCTTCATATGTTTTAGTCTCCAGTCCCCTAATCATCTTTGTTGCTCTTCTCTGCACTCTTTCTAGAGTCTCCACTAGTTTGTCTGAAACGGTATAGGGTTTCCTGCCTAGGCAGGGGATTGGACTAGAAGACCTCCAAGGTCCCTTCCAACTCTGCTATTGTATTGTATTATATAAGTCTAAGGGCTATTGCTAAGATGGTGTCGTATCCCTCCCCCTCTGTTGAGAGAGGAATAGTCAATTTTGACATAGAGGGCCTCTTTTGACCCCTCTTTCAAAGTAGACAAAGTCCATATTCTGGACAGATGACCACTGGTTTGAAAGAGGTCAACAGCCCTCTCTCCACAGAGGGGGAGGGATTCTCCTGTTTACAACACAGACCAGTTCCAAGAAGGCTCCACATTCATTGGCACTACTCAGGTGATCTTGAGGGCACAAGTAAACCTCCCAAGTGACCTCAACGACGCTCTGAAAGAGTGATAATGGCCAGGTGACTGCAAGAAATATTAGTCCTTCCAACTTCCACCACTCAGTCAGAACTGAAGAAGCTTCTTGGATGAGAAGCGAAATATCTTCAAGGAAAAAACCCCGAATAGAATAGAATTCTTCATTGGCCAAGTGTGATTGGACACACAAGGAATTTGCCTTTGGTGCATAAGCTCTCAATGTACATAAAAGAAAAGATACATTTGTCATGAATCATAAGATGCAACACTTAACAATAGTCATAGGGTACAAATAAGCAATCAAATCCTACTAGGAAACAATCTATACATTGTAAGGATATAAGCGACAAAGCTACCGTCATAAGTGGGAGGAGATGGGTGATAGGATCGATGAGAAGATTAATAGTCATAGTAATGCAGGCTTAGTAAATAGTTTGACAGTGGCGAGGGAAATATTTGTTTAGCAGAGTGATGGCGTTCGGGGGGGGGGGGGAAACTGTCCTTGTGCCTAATTGTCTTGGTGTGCAGTGCTCTGTAGCATCGTTTTGAGGGTAGGAGTTGAAACAATTTATGACCAGGATGCGAGGGGGTCTGTAAATATTTCCACAGCCCTCTTTTTGACTCGTGCAAATATACATGTCCTCAGTGGAAGGCAGATTGGTAGCAATTTATTTATTTATTTTGCAGTTCTAATTATCCGTTGAAGTCTCTCTTGTTGGGTTGCAGAACCAAACCAGACAGTTATGGAGGTGCAATTGACAGACTCCATAATTCCTCTGTAGAACTGAATCAGCAGCTCCTTGGGCAGTTTGAGCTTCCTGAGTTGGTTCAAAAAGAGCATTCTTTGTTGTCGTTTTTGATGTTAGATGTGCATTTTGAAAAAGCACCTGTCAAGCAATGAACCCAACCCATCCCAGCAACTCTTGAGACTTTCGGCTTTCTCAAAGAACTGCTTTATTGAGTACATCCTTTCAGCACATTTGAAATGTAACCCAGCTCTGGTTATTTCCTGCACTTTTTCAGTATAATTAAAAGCCAACACAGTCCTAGGCTGCATAAACAGAGGGATAGAATCAAGATCAGGTGAAGTGTTAATACCACTTTATAAGGCCTTGGTAAGGCCACACTTGGAATTCTGCATTCAGTTCTGGTCGCCACGATGTAGAAAAGATGTGGAGACTCCAGAAAGAGTGCAGAGAAGAGCAACAAAGATGATTAGGGGACTGGAGACTAAAACATATGAAGAACGGTTGCAGGAACTGGGTATGTTTAGCTTAAGAGAAAGAAGGACCAGGGGAGACATGATAGCAGTCTTCCAATATCTCAGCGGTTGCCACAAAGAAGAGGGAGTCAAACTATTCTCCAAAGCATCTGAGGGTAGAACAAGAAGCAATGGGTGGAAACTAATCAAGGAGAGAAGCAACTTAGAACTGAGGAGAAATTTCCTGACAGTTAGAACAATTAATCAGTGGAACAGAAGTTGCCTCCAGAAGTTGTGAATGCCCCAACACTGGAAGTCTTTAAGAAGATGTTGGATAGCCATTTGTCTGAAACTGTATAGGGTTTCCTGCCTAGGCAGGGGGGTTGGACTAGAAGACCTCTAAGGTCCCTTCCAACTCTGCTACTGTAAATTAAAGATTATATAGCTCCCTCCATCATCACAGGTCACTTCGTCCAATTAGATGTTTTTTGCATCTCCTTGGTAAGTGCTTCCCATTTCTGGCCAGCATCTGGTAGGATGACCTTGGTTCCCAGGAGATAGTTAGTTGTTGATATCTGGTCTGACATTCCTAAGGTCCCTTTCCCCCACAAAAGTGTGGCAAGCTGGAAAACAGAGAAAAATGGCTGCAGGAGGCCCAATCCAATTCGAAGTTGGTAGCATCTTTGGGAAAACCATGACCTAGATGACTGGGAGTCTCCATAGATTTATCGGCTTTAAGATGTGTGGACTTCAATTCCCAGAATTCCCCCGCACTTATGGGAAAATTGAAGTCCACACATTTTTTAAAGGAGGGGTTTCCAACCTTGGCCACTTTAAGGCCTGTGGACTTCAACTCCCAGAATTCCTCAGCCAGCTTTGCTGGCTGAGGAATTCTGGGAGTTGAAGTCCACGGGCCTTAAAGTGGCCAAAGTTGGAGATTCCTGTTTTAAAGGACTCAAGATTGAGAAATACTGACAGTATCTTGCTTAGATTCTGTTCCCCTCCAAATCAAAATGCTTTCCTGCGTGGATTGGCCTACTTTACAGGGCTCTGGTGAGCATGATAGCAAAGAATCGGGAATGCTGTTGGGATTTCTCCATTTTCCCGAAAATAAGACCTCCCTGGATAATAAGTCCAATCGGACTTTTGAGTGCATGCGCTAAAATAAACCCCGAAAATATTGCAACACAGCAGCAGCCATGAGGTGACCTCCTCCTCCTCCTGCACCTCAAAAATAATAAGACCTCCCCCGAAAATAAGGCCCAGCGCTTATTTTGGGGGTCAAAAGAATATGAGACTCTTGTCTTATTTTTGGGGAAACACGGTATTTAAAAACAGAGAACAGAATTGGATGGAAGCAGGGGGTTAGTTGGGAAACTCCAAATTTATTTTAAGTGATGTGTCCAGCCATATCAACAAATATATTACTTCACTGGGCAAGAACCACATCTGAGCATGCAAACTTAATAATTGTATATTATATAATTATATGTATTTTGATATTGAGCAGCTTGTTGGCTTAGAATTGAAGACATTCAGCTTCGCACTCGGAAAGTTGAGAGTTCAATCTTAAGCAGATGTTTCTCTGTTGGGGTGTGCTTTTACTTTGGACATTAAATGAACTGTTGTAAGTCAAGGACTACCTTTAAGTGCTTTTAAGATGTGTGGACCTGAATTCCCAGGATTGGGGGTGCTGCAACGGTCATAAGTATGAAAAACTGTCGTCATGTCACACTTTCTATGAGCCATGTGGCGCAGTGGTTAAGAGTGCACTACTGCAGGCTACTTCTGACTGCTGGGGCTGTCTGCAATTTGGCAGTTCGAATCTCACCAGGCTCAAGGTTGACTTAGCCTTCCGTCCTTCCGAGATCGGTAAAATGAGGACCCAGATTGTTGGGGGCAATAGGATGACTCTGTAAACCGCTTAGAAAGGGCTGTAAAATAAGTGTTAAGTGGGAGGGAAGGAAGGAAGGACAGACCATGATGGCACAGTGGTGAGAATGGAGTATTGCAAGGTGACTGCCCACTGCCATCAGTTCGATCCTGACTGGCTCAGGGTTGACTCAGCCTTCCATCCTTCCAAGGTCGGTAAAATGAGGACCCATATTGTTAGGGGCAAGAGGCTGGTACTCTGTAAACCGCTTAAGAGAGGGATGCAAAGCATTGTGAAACAGTATATAAGTCTAAACGCTACTCCTATTGCTATTTTCAGCACCATTGTAGCCGTACGGTCACTAAACAAACGGTCGTAAGTCGAGGACTACCTAGGTGGGGGATGCAAGTGTCTTTATTTTTATTTCTCGTCTGTTTTTCTCCTGGGTTTCCCCTACAGCAGCAACTCCAAGCCCACCAGCTCTCTCAGCTGCAGGCGCTGGCCTTGCCCCTCACCCCGCTCTCCGTGGGCCTGCAGGCCCCCTCCCTGCCCGCCGTGAGCGCCAGCACCGGCCTGCTCTCCCTCTCGGCGCTGGGCTCCCAGGCCCACCTCTGCAAGGAAGACAAGAACGGTCACGACGGAGACGCCCACCAAGAAGACGATGGGGAAAAATCCGACTAGGTGGATCTCGGGGGGCGGGGGGGGAGCGGGAGGCGATCCTGGCGGTGGGGGCAGAAGATGCCGCATTTAATCCAATTCCGGCGGTGGCGGGCAAACCATAGTTCTTCAGTGGGGCACGACAAAATTGCAGCAATAACCTTTTAGCCCCCCTCTCTTTTCCTGCCCTTCCTCCATTCCAGCTGCATAGCAGGCAGGAACAGTTCCCCAAGCAATTGGGGGGCCTCTTGCATGCATGTTGAGGGAGGGGGGGTTTCAGGTGAGGGAGGGTTTTGACCTCCCCCCCTTTTTTATCTCCCCTCCTCCCTTTAAATTAATTCCAAAGGGTTAAGCCAGCATCAGAATATCCACGATGCATTGTTAAACTGGGTTACTCCCTCTGCACATCCATCCATCCATCTTTTCCCAGGCTTTTTTTTTTGCGATTGCTTGGCCCCGTCGGACAAGAAACTAACAAATTGGGTTAGTTATCCAAGGGGGAAGGAAAGGATGTGGGTTTGCCCGATCCTAGATTTGCGGGAAAACCAGAGATCCTGGAAAACCCCCACCCCATCACACAGCTGGAAAGTTTTCATCCACAGCTGCGGAGGACCAGTCACTGGCACCCTACCAGCTGCTTTAAGATGGGTTAACTACAACTCCCAGAATCCCTCGCTTGACTCAATCGTGACCCCTAGGTGGATAGTGTGGAGGTTGTTAAGATGGTTGTGTACAGGTTTTCTTCGACTGATGGATCCAATTTCCCTTTGCTAAGTGACTCGTGCCTGATTGGATGAGCTGTTTTGCCCCGCGGTTGCTAATCCAATCACCGCTGGAGGGGGGGGAATGCTGGGAGGTGAAGTCCACGCATCTTAAAATGGCTGCCGTTGAAAAGCAGCGCGAAGAAAACCATAATTCTGACATTCCCCGTCTGATTTCAGCTCCCTGGCACAGCGGCACCACAGTTTTGGGCTCATGGAGGGCAGCCCTCTCCCAGTGGGCAAGGCCAGACCCCATTGGTAGAGGGCACTCCAACAGGGCGAGATACAAAATGGGTTGGCAAACCTTCTGAAACCTGCCAACCTCTTAAAAATGCCCCCAAATAGAGAGAAATGGCTGAAATGCAAAGAACAAAGGTCCCCACCTGTGGGGATGCTGGCATGTTGACCGTCGTCCCCCCCCCCTCCACACACATTTCCGTTCACCAATCTTCAGGTAGTCCTCGAATTACAACCGTTCATTTTAGTGACCGTTTGAAGTTATAGCTGCATTGGAAAAAAGTGACTTCTGTCCTTTTTTCACACTTAATGATCGTTGCGGCATCTCCAAGGTCACGTGATGGAAAATCCAGGCGTTTTGACAACTGGTTCGTATTTATGACAGTTGCAGGGTGGCTAGGAAAGGTCGTAAAATGGGGCAGGCCTCATGTAGCAAATGTCTCACTTAACAACAAATGCGGGGCTCCATTGCAGTCGTAATTCGAGGACTACCTGTATTCTAGCGGAGGTCCCATAAAGGGCCAAGCTCACTCGCCCAACAGCACAATTTCCCCATGTGGATTAGACACCCCCCCCCTTTAAAAAGGCAAAATCTAGATCCATTAACTCACCCTTACTTGCAAGTCCTCAGCAGCTACGTCCAGCCAGGAAACTCATTACAGCTAGCCCTCGATTTTAAAACCGTTCATTTAGTGACCGTTCCAAATGGCAACGGCACTGGAAAAACTTAACCAGCCCTCCCACTCACAACGGCCATCGCGGCCATCCCTGTGGTCACGTGATCAGAATCCGGCCACTGTGTTAATGGGCGTGTACCTTTGAAGTTTGCAGCGTCCCCGGGGATCATGTGATCCCCACTCGCGGCCTTCCCAGCTGACTCCCGCCAAGCGAAGCCAATAAGGAAAGCCGGATTCGCTTAACAACCGCATGATTCACTTAACAACCCCGCGGTGATTTGCTTAACAACCACGGCAAACGGGTAATAACATGCGGTTAAGCGGCTCCCTTAACCTCTCCCTGTCTCGCTTCGCTGTGGAAATTCTGTTCTCCATTGTGGCCGTACGTGCCACCTGCGCTCAATGGGAGAAACCTTTTAAAACACTTGTCCCGCACTGCAGGGTTGTCTGTTTGATTTTGGGTAGGTCACGTAAGCAACTGGACGTGAACGGATAGGGTCCCGCCGATGATTTCCCTGAAAAGCAAGCCCGACTGATTCCTTGGGGGGGTTACAAGGGTCCTGGCTTGGGCCAACCCTGTCAGACTACCTCCGCATTGGATAATTTGCAAACCGCCAGATCCCACCGGACTCTACGTCGGTAGTTTTCATTTGCTTTTCTCCCTCCTTGGCGGCACTTAGCTCACATCTGCCGATGGGGGGGCCCTCCTTCTCTGCAGAAGTTTTTGTTTTAAATTTGATCCATATCGCCACTGACCCCCCCTCCCCCGCAACACTAGCAAGCAGTATCTGGGCTTCGCGAAGCCCACCCACCCCCCAACTCCCGCCCCGCTCGACTCCTCTCTCGCTGGCCCTCTCTTGCTCCCACCAGCACTGTTTTAGCTAAGCAAGCACCTTTGTCATTATGCATGTCTCGTTTTTAAGGTAGCACAGAAGCAAAAATTTTATATATATACATATATATATAAATATATATAAATATATAAATATATTAGTTGGGTATCTCTGCCTCTGGGTGAACCTCTCAATGGCGTGTTGTTTTTTAACCTGCCTTGCTGTTTCCTTTCCCTGCCCTTTTTTATTTTTCGGGTTAAAAAAAGCTGGAATTTGGAAACTTTTAATCTCCCAACGATAATCTCGACTCCCTTTTTTCTCAGCCGGATGGTTTGAAATTCAGGGGGTTGGGTGGGTGGGAAAGGATGGGAAGGGGGCTCCTGGACGCCCCTTCCCATTTCTTAAAACAAAAACACCCCAAGGATCCTGCAGCTATTTTATCTTTCTGTAATGCTAGTTCTCGACTTCTTCCCCCACCCCCCTCCGATTCCCCGAATAAATTTTACGACAAAGAGAATTTTTTTCGTGTTTGTATATATTCCTTTAGAGACAGAGAAGAGAGAAGAGAAAAATCTTGTTGGCTCCGTGTGTTTATTAATCACTTGACCCTATATTAAGAGGAACTGAGACAAATTCTGTATTGAAAATGTAATAGCTGTGCCTTTTCAAATAAAGAAATCAGATTGTTGGTTAAACTGTGACCTCTTCATTACTGCTTTTGTAGATTCCTTCATTTCCTTGGGTTTTGTTTACTTTGGCCACAGCACGCAAACCCCTCTGCGGCTGAAAATAAAAATGATGGTTGAAATATATCGGTTAAAACTTTCCAGTGGAAAAAAAAATCACATAAAGATCCAGTGTTTGGAATCCTCTGACTATTGACACCATTAGAGGCCACAGTGGCTTTATCACCTGTTCTGTGTGAGTGCCTCTGTTGGCAGGGGGTGGTACTGCAGTCAGATCAGAGGTGATATAAAAGAGCCAATGGGGGTGGTTTGTAGTTTTATAGACAGGTCTAACCAGGTTTGTTCCACACATCAGACTTTTCACTTGGGATAACTAGTCCTCAATGGAACTACATCTTACAATAACAGAGTTGGAAGGGACCTTGGAGGTCTTCTAGTCCAACCCCCTGCTTAGGCAGGAAACCCTACAACACTTCAGACAAATGGTTGTCCAACATCTTAAAGACTTCCAGTGTTGGAGCATTTACAACTTCTGGAGGCAACTTCTGTTCCACTGATTAATTGTTCTCGCTGCCAGGAAATTACTCCTTAGTTCTAAGTTGCTTCTCTCCGTGAGTAGTTTCCACCCATTGCTTCTTGTTCTACCCTCAGGTGCCTTGGAGAATAGTTTGACTCCCTCCTCTTTGTGGCATCCCTTGAGATATTGGAAGGCTGCTATCAGTCTCCCCTAGTCCTTCTTTTCATTAAACATTAGACATCCCCGGTTCCTGCAACCGTTCTTCATATGTTTCAGCCTCCAGTCCCTAAATCATCTTTGTTGCTCATCTCTGCACTCTTTCTAGAGTCTCCACATCTTTTTTACATTGTGGCGAACAAAACTGGATGCAGTTTTGTTTATGCAGCCTAGAACTGTGTTGGCTTTTTAGGTAGCTGCTGCACACAGCTGGCTCCTATTTAAATGATAGTCCACAACAAGATGTACATAGAAAGAAGCAAAATTCTGTCTCGTGCCCACTACTCATCACCTTCATAAACGATTTAGTTGAGGGGATAGAAGAATTCATCAAATTTGCAGATGACACCACCCTGGCAGGGACACCCAACCCCCCTGAAGATAGGCTCAAGATCTAGATGGATCTCGACAAGACTTGAACCCTGGACTCTTATCCAGAAAAATGAAATTTGGTGGTTAGAAAAGTCAGGGGAAGAATAACCAAAAGCACAGGTACATAATAGGTGGTACCTAGCTCAACAACAGTAACTCAGAGATGTAGCAGGTACAGGTAAAGGTTCCCCTCGCACATATGTGCTAGTCGTTCCCGACTAGGGGGTGATGCTCATCTCCGTTTTAAAGCTGAAGAGCCAGCGCTGTCCGAAGATATCTCTGGTCATGTGGCTGGCATGACTAAAACGCCAAAGGCGCACAGAACACTGTTACCTTCCCACCGAAGCTGGTCCCTATTTTTCTACTTGCATTTTTACCTGCTTTCGAACTGCTAGGTTGGCAGAAGCTGGGACAAGTCACGGGAGCTCACTCCATTACGCAGCGCTAGGGATTCGAACTGCCGACCTTGTGATCGACAAGCTTAGCCATTGAGCCATTGCGTCCCATGGTCCTAGTGAAGCACTGCTTAAGTATGAGCCAGCAATGTGCTAGAGGCTCAAAAAAGCTAATGCAATCCTAGATTGCATCAACAAAGGGATAGTTCCAGAGTAACGGGAAATGGTAGTACTGGTCTGAGAGGCTGCCACTGAGAGGAGTGGGTCAAGCTATTTTCCAAAGCCCCTGAAGGCCAGAGAAGGAATAATGGATGGAAACTGATCAAGGAGAGATTCAACCTAGAAATAAGAAATTTTCTGACAAGGAACCATCAACCCATGGAACAGAAATTGCCTTCGGAAGTTGTCAGGGACTTTCAAGAAGAGATTGGACTGCCATCTGTCAGAAATGGTACAGGGTCTCCTGCTTGGGCAGGGGTTCGACTAGATGACCTTAGAAGGTCCCTTCCAACTCTTGTTAATTTGGTCTATGTTGCACCAGTGAGGCTCCATTTGGAATACCGTGTCCTGTTTTGGTCACCATGATAACAAAAAAATCAGCCTGAGGCCTAAGAAAAGGTGGCTGCAATTTGAGTACCTATATTCTTCTACCTAAAGATCACTCTACCGCAGGGGTGTCCAAACTTGGGAACTTTAAGACTTGTGGACTTCAACTCCCAGAATTCCCCAGCCAGCCATGCTGGCTGGGGAATTATGGGAGTTGAAGTCCACAAGTCTTAAAGTTTCCAAGTTAAAGTTCCCAGCATGGCTGGCTGGCGAATTCTGGGAGTTGAAGTCCACAAGTCTTAAAGTTCCCAAGTTTGGACACCCCTGCTCTATCGTTTTCATCTGCTTACAGCTCAGGAGAATCTGCTTCCAGCAATTTTGCTTAGGAGAGAGGGTCAAGAGGGACTTAGGGAATAATAATCAATTCAAGAGTTGTCCCACAGGACGGAGACTAAAGGCAAAATCTCATGATTCATTAGTTGCGTCTTAGCGTTCCAGTTATTTTTAACATTTTCTGCTCCCCTGTAGCCCAATTTTGTCAGGAATATTCAAAATGCTTGCCGGGGTAGATCAAAGCAGCCATGAAATCAATGAATTAGTTGTACTGCTTAAGCGGCTAACCTAGAAACCAGGAGGTGGTGTGTTCAAATTTTGTTTTAGTCTTGAAAGCCGGCCTGATGTCTTTGGGCCAATCACCAGGAGAACTGGGAGTTGTAGTCCCACCGTAGGCATGAAAACCAGTTGGGTGACTTTGAACCAATCACCAAGCGATGGTGAGTTCCAGTCCCACCTTAGGTATGAAAACCAGTTAATGACTTTGGGAGAATTGCCAGGAGACTGGGAGTTCTAGTCCCACTTTAGGCATGAAAGCTGGCCAGATGTCTTTGGGCCAATCACCAGGAGACCGGGAGTTCTAGTCCCACTTTAGGTATGAAAGCTGGCCTGATGTCTTTGGGCCAATCGCCAGGAGACCGGGAGTTCTAGTCCTACCTTAGGTATGAAAGCTGGCCAGATGTCTTTGGGCCAATCGCCAGGGGACCGGGAGTTCTAGTCCTACCTTAGGTATGAAAGCTGGCCAGATGTCTTTGGGCCAATCACCAGGGGACTGGGAGTTCTAGTCCTACCTTAGGTATGAAAGCTGGGCTGATGTCTTTGGGCCAATCGCCAGGAGACCGGGAGTTCTAGTCCTACCTTAGGTATGAAAGCTGGCCAGATGTCTTTGGGCCAATCACCAGGGGACCAGGAGTTCTAGTCCTACCTTAGGTATGAAAGCTGGCCTTATGTCTTTGGGCCAATCGCCAGGAGACCGGGAGTTCTAGTCCTACCTTAGGTATGAAAGCTGGCCTGATGTCTTTGGGCCAATCACCAGGGGACCGGGAGTTCTAGTCCTACCTTAGGTATGAAAGCTGGCCTGATGTCTTTGGGCCAATCACCAGGAGACCGGGAGTTCTAGTCCTACCTTAGGTATGAAAGCTGGCCAGATGTCTTTGGGCCAATCACCAGGGGACTGGGAGTTCTAGTCCTACCTTAGGTATGAAAGCTGGGCTGATGTCTTTGGGCCAATCGCCAGGAGACCGGGAGTTCTAGTCCTACCTTAGGTATGAAAGCTGGCCAGATGTCTTTGGGCCAATCACCAGGGGACCGGGAGTTCTAGTCCTACCTTAGGTATGAAAGCTGGCCAGATGTCTTTGGGCCAATCACCAGGGGACCGGGAGTTCTAGTCCTACCTTAGGTATGGAAGCTGGCCAGATGTCTTTGGGCCAATCACCAGGGGACCGGGAGTTCTAGTCCTACCTTAGGTATGGAAGCTGGCCAGATGTCTTTGGGCCAATCACCAGGAGACCGGGAGTTCTAGTCCTACCTTAGGTATGAAAGCTGGCCAGATGTCTTTGGGCCAATCACCAGGGGACCGGGAGTTCTAGTCCTACCTTAGGTATGAAAGCTGGCTAGATGTCTTTGGGCCAATCACCAGGGGACCGGGAGTTCTAGTCCTACCTTAGGTATGAAAGCTGGCCAGATGTCTTTGGGCCAATCACCAGGGGACCGGGAGTTCTAGTCCTACCTTAGGTATGAAAGCTGGCCAGATGTCTTTGGGCCAATCACCAGGAGACCGGGAGTTCTAGTCCTACCTTAGGTATGGAAGCTGGCCAGATGTCTTTGGGCCAATCACCAGGGGACCGGGAGTTCTAGTCCTACCTTAGGTATGAAAGCTGGCTAGATGTCTTTGGGCCAATCACCAGGGGACCGGGAGTTCTAGTCCTACCTTAGGTATGAAAGCTGGCCAGATGTCTTTGGGCCAATCACCAGGGGACCGGGAGTTCTAGTCCTACCTTAGGTATGAAAGCTGGCCAGATGTCTTTGGGCCAATCACCAGGAGACCGGGAGTTCTAGTCCTACCTTAGGTATGGAAGCTGGCCAGATGTCTTTGGGCCAATCACCAGGAGACCGGGAGTTCTAGTCCTACCTTAGGTATGGAAGCTGGCCTGATGTCTTTGGGCCAATCACCAGGAGACCGGGAGTTCTAGTCCTACCTTAGGTATGGAAGCTGGCCAGATGTCTTTGGGCCAATCACCAGGAGACCGGGAGTTCTAGTCCTACCTTAGGTATGAAAGCTGGCCTGATGTCTTTGGGCCAATCACCAGGGGACCGGGAGTTCTAGTTCTACCTTAGGTATGAAAGCTGGCCAGATGTCTTTGGGCCAATCACCAGGGGACCGGGAGTTCTAGTCCTACCTTAGGTATGAAAAGTGGCTTGATGTCTTTGGGCTAATCACCAGGTGATGGTGAACTATATAGTCCCACTTCAGGCATGAAAACCAGTTAATGATTTTGGGCCAATTGCCAGGAGACTGGGAGTTCTAGTCCCACCGCAGGCATGAAAACCAGTTGGGTGATTTTGGGCCAAATCACAGGAGATTGTGAGTTCTAATCCTACTGTAGGCATGAAAACCAGTTAGTGGCTTTGGGCCAATTGCCAGGAGACTGGGAGTTCTAGTCCCACTTTAAACATGAAAGCTGGCTTGAGTCTTTGGGCCAATCACTAGGAGACTGGGAGTTCTAATCCTTCCTTAGCCATGAAAGCTGGTTGGGTGACTTTGGGCCAGTCCCTCTCTCTCCCAGGCCAGCCCACCTCACAAGATTGCTGTTGTGGGGAAAACAGGAGGAGGAAGGAGTATTATAGCACATTTACCACCTCGAGTAACTTCTAAAGTTAACAAAGGTCGGACAAAAATCTTAACAAAAATAATCAGGGAAAGAAAAACCCCTTTGTGATTTGATCCATTTTGACACAAACTGTAGCCAAGCACCGGTCTCTGGGCCTTAGGAAGGCCACGAAGCCAAAGGCTCGGCTATCCCTCTTGGACCAAGGATGCACATCTGAAAACTATCCAGCAGCTTGCAAAATATTTTCTTCCTCCTGGATTTGTGCCCTGCCTTGATGGCTTGAGGGGGGGGGGAGGAGAGGCGGGGCATTTCTGGAAGCAAGGCGATGGGGGACGTTTGGCTTGAGATAAACGCAGGGCGGCTTGGTTTCCTTCCTCTCTCCCAACGTGGCTAATGCAAACGCTGGCTGGGGAAAAAAATGGGGAGGGGGAGACAGCAAGGCAGGGATCATCAATAATTGAAACCCCACTCAAGAGGCCTTCGCAGCAGCGCCGAGGTGGGGAGCGAGGCAAGATAAATTGCCAATTGCCTTTGCCAACTCGGGAGCAGGACTCCTGACGGGCACCGAGCCAGCCTCGACACAGCAAGCCTTGTGAACGATTTTCGCAAATCTATCCTCGGCACAAGCAGGCAGGCCCCCGGCATCTCTGAAGGCCAAGCTACTGCTTAGGCACGCCGGCAAGATTCACAGCCGGCTTTTCGGCTGGCGTCGGCGGATAAAGGACCAGATCTGGGTTGTGTCTTCCGGCCCACCAGGAAGGATTTTCCTGCGCAGTTCTTCAGAGAAAGGAGCATTTGTTAGGAGTGTCAAATCAGGAAGAGACAGAGTAACAGAGTTGGAAGGGACCTTGGCAGTTGTGGGTTCTGGATCCTGTCGCAACCGGTACGCTGCGTCGGGGCCAGACGTCCACCTCGGGCATGCGCATGCATGCGTACGCCACTGCCCTGCGATGCCCCAGATGCTCGGTGAGGTCGCACAGGTGCCGTACGCTATGCAGGCATGCGCAATTGGACCGTTTCCCTCAAAAACCAGTAAGGAACGCGGGCGGGCAGGGGGGCCCAACAAGCCACCGTTCCGGTATGGTGGCCGCTGCTCTCAGCGGCCACTAGTACCGCCCGTAATCCACCACTGGACCTTGGAGGTCTTCTAGTCCAGGGGTCTCCAACCTTTCGGACCTCAGGGATCATTAATTCATAATTTCAAATTCCGCGGATCACTAATATGATCTGCCTAATGACCAGCTGGGTGGGCGTGGCTAGATGAGCATGTGACTAGATGGGTGTGGCCAACTCAATGTCACTCACGTCGAGCGGCGCCTCACCAGTCTCTACTCGCCCCTCCCCTCCCACCCACTCCTCCCTTGCCCTCCTGGGCTCCTTAAGACCCCCAACAGGAAGCAGTTGCTGGAGCTAAGCAGCCCCCATGAGAAAAAGTTGGCAAAACAGCTCAGTTCAAATTGGATCTGTCCGAGAAGGAGGCTCAGCAGAAGCACCTCACTGAGGACTAGAAGCATAGGCTTTCCAAGCAGAGGGAAGACCTGCGGGAGTGCAAGGCCAGGTAATGGCACCTGGAGGCTCAGCGGGCTGAGATGGTCAGCCAGTTCCAGCCCACGATGCAGTCCCACTGGAACGAGGCCCTCTGGCTCTTTGCCCCCAGCGGTGCTTCCCTCCAGCCTTCGCCCAAAGCCCCCCACCAGGAGGCTGAAGCAGACCCTAAGTTGGAATTTCTGCCTCCCCCTTCCCCGCACAAAAAGACCCCAAAGGGGGAGGCTCTCTGCAGCAATCCAAGTGTTCATTGCTTGCCTCCGTCCCATCGGTCATAATTTGAGGACCCCTGATTTAGTGCAATATAAAAAAATGCAAATAATTTTTCTGCAGACCACCAAAATTTTCTCGTGGACCACCAGTTGGTGAGTGCTCATTTCGAGGAACAGATTTCCAGCAACTAGAGAAATCTTTTTAAAAGGGAGAAGAAAAATAAATAAATATATGCTCAGCACGCTTGGTGGACTTAGAAAATTGATTTCTAATCGAGGAGAAGCAGATTTGGAGAGGGGATTAAATCGAAATGTCCAGGGGGGATGCAAGTTTGGCTGGAACGCCAGGCACCAGCCTTTTCAGAGATTGAGATAATACTGCAATATTTTACCAGCAGACTTCTTGGAGTCTTTCAAATGGAGGGGATTTAAAAATAGAAAAAGATATATGGGCACAGAATTATTAGGACTAAGCAAAACATCGCCCCAAGCTTCTCTCTTCTTCTGTCCCCTTTTGTTGCAAACTCTTAAATTTTGCCAAGCTGCTAAGTTATCCACGGAAAAAGAGTGTTATGCATGCCCGGTGCCCTTCCATGGGTTTATAAATGCCTTAGATAAGTTTTTGGATTTCAATCTTGTCTTTCTCTTACTACTTGTTCACCATTTTTATTACTTTTGCTCTTTTATAGAATAGGTTCATTCTTATTGTTTGTTTGTTTTCTGTGAACTATTTTGTTATGCATATACAGGTGGTCCTTGACCACAATTGAGCCCAAAATGTATGTTGCTAAGTGAGACATTTGATAAGCGAATTTTGCCCCGATTTATAAATTTTCCAAAGAAGAGAGGAGTCAGACTATTCTCCGAAGCACCTGAGAGTAGGAGAAGAGGCAATGGGTGGAAACTAATCAAGGAGAGAATCAACTTAGAACTAAGGAGAAACTTCCTGACAGTGGGAACAATTAATCAGTGGAACAACTTGCCTCCAGAAGTTGTGAATGCCCCAACACTTGAGGTTTTTAAGATGATGTTGGAGGATGACCATTTGTCTGAAGTGGTGTAGGGTTTCCTGCCTAAGCAGGGGGTTGGTCTAGAAGACCTCCAAGGTCCCTTCCAACTCTGCTATTCTATTCTGCTCTGCTCTGCTCTCTTCCTATTCTAATTCTAATTCTATTCTATTCTATTCTATTCTTTTTCTAATTCTAATTCTAATTCTAATTCTATTCTATTCTTGCCACCAGTGTTAAGTAAAATAGAATAGTTAAATAGTATAAAATAGAATAGGAATAGGAATTAGAACAGAACAGAATAGAATAACAGAGTTGGAAGGGATCTTGGAGGTCTTCTAGTCCAGCCCCTTGTTCAAGCAGGAAAACCAAAGTGTTTGAACCGGGGACCTTTTGCATGTGAAGCGAATGGGATAACTGCTACACTACGGAAACCCTCCTCATGTATATACTACACCCTAACATGTAAATGTTAATCGGCGTTCAGGGTGAATGCATAGCGGAAAGGGGAAGCTTGAGAGTTCACAAGGTTGGATGGTATATGGAACAAAACTGGGACTGAATTCTAGATATTCTGCTTCGGGTACCACAAAGTACTTCCTCCCAGAAGGTCAACAAGTCGTGAAGAGGATGTGTAGCGTCCCAGACAATCTTGTGGACCCTGCTCAAGCATCGCTTATATGCCACGCCCTGGATAGAAGGGAGCGAACTGCCAATGATCTTTTCTGCTGTCCTCACCACACTCTGCTCTGCCTTTCCATCCGAGGCAATAATGCTTCCAAACCAGACTGTCATGCAATATGACAGGATGCTCTCGATCGTCCCTCTACAGCAGGTGTGTCAAACTGGCCCAAGGGGTGTTTAGATGTGGCTCCCAGGGCCGCCCTTGAGACAGCAAAGGACCAAAGCAAAGAGCTCCATTTTCGCTGGCAGAGGGTTGCAGGAGGCCATCACAGCCGGAAATGGAGCTTGGGAGCCCATTTTCGCTGGCAGAGCATTTATGCCACCATAGGTGCCCCCTGACGTGAGTAATGTCGAGCTGGGCAAGCCCGCCCTGGCCATGCCCATCCCTAAAGATAAAACACAACCCTGACGTGGTCCTCAATGAAATCAAGTTTGACACCCCTGCTCTATAGAAAGTGGTGAGGACAGGGGGGGACGAAGAGGTGTTTTTCTCATGCGACGCAGAAAATGCATGCGTTGCCATGTCCACTTCACCAGCGTCTCGATGTTGAGCAGCCAAGCCAGCCGACTTGTCAGCTGCACATCCAGAAATTTGATGCCTCTAACCATCTCCACAGTTGATAAACCACAGTTGGTTTGAGTTGGACAACACTGGTGACCTTGCCGGGAGCTCTCCTTGTGGGAAACCACAAACCAAGGCTTATCAACCACAGCAGCTGCTTTCCACCGCCTGCCAAGCGCAAACCAGGGAAGGCGGGTTGTTACTTAGCCCGATGTGGGAACCCCTGTCACCCCAAGGCATTGCACCTCCAAATTAGGGGGAGTTGCAAATAACACAAGCCACTGTATGGGGCTTAAAAACAGTAGTGGGTCGGTTTTCCTGGCTGGATTTGTACAACGCCTGAAATCTAAACAGGGCCGCACTGGTGGTGGTGGTTGCATAAAGGTTTTGCATTATTTGTAGAAATAAAAAAGGTGGTAGGCAAGTAAATAAATACAGGTAGTCCTCGACTTATGATGGTTCATTTAGTGACCGCTCAACGTTACAACGGCACTGAGAAAAGTGACACAAGATCAGTTTTCCACACCCACAACCGCTGCAGCAGGCACACGATCAAAATTCAGATGCTTGGCCACTTTCTCGTACTTATGACTGTTGCAGTGTCCCGGGGTCACATAGGATCCCCTTTTGCTCCCTTCTGACAAGCAAAGTCAAGAGAGAAGCCAGCTTCACTTAACGACCGTGTTGCTAACTTAACAACTGCAGCGATTCAATTAACAACTGTGGCAAGAAAAGTCGTAGAAGTGGGCAAAACTCACTTAGCAACAGAAACGTTGGGCTCAATATGTCATAAATTGAGGACTACCATTCAATAAGCCAATCACTTGCCAGCCTCCATTTAACCCAGATTTTCAACCTCAACCTAATTCACCTCTCTGTCAAAAGTTCCTTATAACCAGCAGATAGCATGCTTTGATGTTCCTCGCGTCTGTGGTAACTAACATAAGGTTCTAGTCCCTGTTAACATTGAAAACCAGACGGGAAGGAGGGGGGCACTGAGGCTCTCTCTGGCGACAGGGAGGAAGAAGCAGTATCGAAAAGGCTCAGATCCCAAAAATAAAACTATTTGGAACAATAGCAGTTAGTGATATATTAGAAAATGACAAAGAGAAACATGTAGGAACACAAGACTAACAATATAGAGTAAGATTTGGTTTACTGTTTTCTTCTATAAATTTGTTTGTACAATGTTATATATGTGAGTATCGTGCTGGGAGCTCTACCAACAGTATGAAAGCTGCCAAAAAATTTTCTTTACCTATTTACCCTCCCCTATATATTTGAAAACCAATAAAATTTTGTTTAAAAACAAAAGAAAACCAGTCCCTTATAGTAAACAGAGACAACTTTCTACAGTTAGTCCTCAACTTAACCTCCATTCATTTGTTGACCTTTCGAAATTCCAACTCCACTGAAAAAATGGCTGGTTCTCACACTTGTGACCCTTGTAGTAGCCTCCTACAACCACAAAACCAAAATCCTGATGCTTGGCAACTGACATGTATTTAACAGATTAACAGAGTTGGAAGGGACCTTGGAGATCCGTGATGGCGAACTCGTGGCACGCATGCCACAGGTGGCACGCGGAGCCATTTGTCAGGGCACGCAAGGCGTTGCCCTGTCAGCTGGCCAGCGCACATGTGTGCACTGGACAGCTGACTTTGGCCTTTTGAGGCTATTTTTCACCCTCCGGAGGTAAACCAGCCCTTCGGGCAAACCGGAAGGTTGGGAATGGACTTCCGGTTTGCTCGTACGGCCGATTTTAGTCCAACAGAGCCTTCAGGGGCCTTCCAGTTGTGCATGGGTGTGACTTCTGGTTTGCTTGTAGGACCGGTTTTAGCCGTACGGAGCCTTCAGGAGGCTTCCCTAAAGGCTCGGGGGGGGGGGGAACGACCCTACGAGCAAACCTCAATTTGCTCGTACAGTCATTTTTTGCCCTCCAGAGCCTTCAGGGAAGCCTCCTGAAAGTCCCTGAAGGCTCCGGAGGAATAAAATCAGCCCTATGAGCAAACCAGAAGTCTGTTCCTGAACTTCCGGTTTGACCGTAGGGCCGGTTTTTCACACTCCGGAGGCTTCAGGGAAGCTCCTGAAGCCTCTGAAGGGCCTTCAGTGGCGGGCGGGGGGCAGGCGAGGCTCTTTTCACCCTCCCCAGGCTCCTATAAAGCCTCTGGAGCCTGGGGAGGGTGAAAAAAGCACACCAAAAATGGGAGGGAGCGTTGGTTGTGCGTGCATGCACGCTGGGGTTGTGCGCATAGCATTATGGGTGTGGCACACCTGCGCACAACCCCTCTGCACTCCCCCCGCTTTTGGCACACGAGCCACAAAAGGTTCGCCATCACTGTTGTAGGTCATCTCGTCTAACCCCTCGCCCAAGAGGAGACCTACTCCGTCCTGTATTTGAGACAGTGACAGCATCCCTGGTTGTCCCATGATTGTCATTTGCGACCTCCCCAGCCAGCTTCCAACAGGCAACATCAGCGAGGGAAGCTGGATTTGTGCAACGACCGTACGATTCGCTTAACACCTGCAGCGATCCGCTTCATGGCGGCCAAACAAAGGTTATAAAATTGAGCGCAATTCGCTTACCAACAGCCTTGCTCAGCCACAGAAATTGTGGTTCCTACCGCGGTCGTACGTCGAGGATTTTCATTGCAGATGAAACTTGCAAATATGAAACGTGTGTTTGTGTGATATCTGGGCTTGGAAAGGGACAGACTTTTCCTAGTCATCTACTCCAGCTTTTAAATGATTCTGCACGGTCCCCATTCCCTAAGAGGCGAACTGCGCCATCATCTTCCTCTGCTGCCAGGGAGAACTCTGGGAGTTGAAGTCCACACCTCAAGATACTCAGATCCACAGGGGCGGGGGGAGGGGGATTTAAGCAGTGGTGAAATTCCAAATTTTTTTACTACTGGTTCTGTGGGCGTGGCTTGGTGGACGTGGCTTGGTGGACATGGCAAGAGAAGGATACTGCAAAATCTCCTTTCCCACCCCATTCTGGGGTCAGCCAGAGGTGGCATTTGCCGGTTCTCCGAACTACTAAAATTTCCACTACCAGTTCTCCAGAACCTGCTGGATTTCACCCCTGGATTTGAGGGGGAGGGGAGGAGGGGGGGAACCAGCTTTCGTTTTTGTTTTTTTTACACACTCACCTCCCACGCGAGCTGCCAGTTTTGGCTACCACGACTAACGGAATTAATAAAAGATTAGGAGGAAACACGAGCTATGAAATATTTAGCCCGTGCAGCTGCTTTGGAGAATGCAGACAACTGGCTTTTAGGGAGGGGTGTGTGTTGTGTGTTGTGTGTGTGTGTGTGTGTTTCCAGCTTGCAGGGTAGCGGCATCGGCTGTTCTCCTTCACACAATTGCACCAAGGCAGGCACCCCGTTTTCAAGCGAGCATGTTGTGTGGCCTCCATCTGTGCGGTTGGTTCAGGCTGCGTTGAAGCAAAGGAAGCAAATTCAGCAGGGCTGGCTACAGGGCAGGTCAAAAAGGTCAAGATGGCGCCCGCCACCGCTCCCTCAAGACCCTACTATTTTTTTCATCCTGCAATGAACAAGGGAGCGGGATGACTGGCAAATAATAAATAAAATAATATTGAAACGAAATAATATTAAAATAAATTAAAAAATTAAAAATAAAATAAAAAAATAAAATAAATAAATAAAATAAAATAATAAATTTATAAAATAAAATAAAATAATAAAATAAATGAAATAAATAAAATAAATAATATAAAATAACATAAATAAATAAATAAATTAAATAATAAAATAATAAAATAATTAATAAAATAATAAAATAAAAAATAATAAAATATGAAATAAAATATGAAATGAAATGAAATAAAAATTCTCATTTTTATATATTCTTTTCGTTTTTACCCTGCCTTATTTTCTTTGACTTAAGGCAGCATATGTACAGGTAATCTTTGATTTACGACCACAATTGCTGCCAAAATTTCTGTCGCTAAGTGAGGCATTCATTATGGGAGTTTCACACATCCCCTTCTTTTTTTTGCCACACTTGTTAAGTGAATCACGGCAGCTGATAAAGACGTGATCAAAATTCAGATACTTGGCAACTGACTCATATTTATGACGGCTACAATGTTCACTTAACAACCGTGTTACTCACGAATCTGATTTTTTTAGAGAGTGCTTTACAAAAATAGCTAACCTCATCTCAGCCTTCCCCTTTTAAAAAGTTGTGGGAAAAAGTGGTAATTTCATCCCTTCATCAGGTTTATAGAGGGGAAAAAATAGTTTCCTGTGATATTTCCACCTCCCCCCCCCAAGACCTGCAGTTCTAATACTCACTTGTAAATTAAAAACCCGGGAAACGCAAAATTCATGTTAAGTGAGAAATTTGTTAAGTACATTTTACCCCATTTCTTGCTAAGTGAATCACTGCAGCTGTTAAATTAATAACGCAGCCAGTAAGTAAATCTGGTTTCCCCATGGTTGTTGCTTGTGAGTAGGTCGCAAAAGGAGATCACATGATTCCAGGACACTGCCACCGTCATAAATGGGAGGCAGTCGTTAAGCATCCAAATATAAATCACGTGACCATGGTGAAATGCTTCAATGGTCCTCAGTGCAGAAAACAGTCATCAGTTACTTTTTTCAGTGACGTCGTATCCTTGAACGGTCAGTAAATGAACTGTTGTATGTCGAGGACTACCTGTACATTTCTGAAATATGACCAGAAGTGGGATTCAGCCGGTTCGGAGCATTTTGCCCGAACCGGTAGCGGAAACCGCAGCCCTGGCTCTACACCGTCCTTTTTAGGCATATTTTTGAAGCTTGGCACATGTGTGGAAGGAGTACACACAAGCAAAGAGTGGAAGGCCGGGTGCATGCGTGGAAGGGGCGCATGTGCCCACACAGCATGCCGGACATACGAAGCGAGTGGGCACGCGCACAGGGCGTACCTGTGGTAACAAAATGTGAAACCCACCGCTGAATACGACTTGCCTATCTGGGTTATGCAAATCTACACCAGCCGCTCAATTCACAAGTTTACAGTTAACGTATTTTTCGGAGTATAAGACGCACCATTTTCCCTTAAAAAGAGGGTGAAAATCTGGGTGCGTCTTGTACACTGAATGTAGCATTTTTGGCCTCCCGAAACCCCGCCCCCTTTGCAAATATGGCCGTGCATAGCCTTTAGGAGGCTTACAGAGTGCTCCTGGGGGGTGGGGAGGGCAGAAATGAGCGGAAAAGGGCCATTTTTTTGCTTGTTTTTGCCCCCCCCCCCCCGCAGCACCCAGGAGCACCCTATAAGCCTCTTAAAGGCTTTGCATGCACTTTTTTTGACAAAATTGGGCTCATTTTTGCGAAAAACGGGCCGTTTTTGGGAGGTCTGAAGTTAAATTTGCCTCTTCAAAATCTTGGTGCGTCTTATACTCCGGTGCGTCTTATACTGTGAAAAATATGGTAATTAAACCACAATGTACTCCATAAGTGTAATTTTTTTCTCTCTTCACCCTACAGGTGGTCCTTAATGTTGGACCAAAATTGGGACCAGAATTTATCTTGCTAAGACAAGAGGCTATTGCGCTGCCCCCAATTTTCTCTTTTTGACCACCGTTCTCAAACCAATCACTGCAGTCGTTAAGTGGAGTGGTTGTTAAGCAAAACCAACTTTTTCCTGTTGACTTTGCTTGTGGAAGCCGGCTGGGAGGTAGACACAGGACCTGGAGATGTACAGTAGCAGCAGAAATGAATATATAAGCCGGTTGCAAAGAGCTGGAGTTATCTCACCTTTGGAATCCTGCCAGAGTCATAAGCAAGAGGACTGGCCGTAAGTCACTCTTTTCAGTGCAGTCCTAATGTTGAACCATCACTAAACAAATCGTTGTAAGTCAAGGACTACTATTACTCTGTCCCCAATGTTTCCGGCTTTGCAAACCAGCAAGTGGGGGGGGGGTTGAGGGAGGGAGAATGGATATGCGCATGTACACACATTTGCAAATGCAGCTTGCACGAATGGAGCTTCACACAAGTGCACACACACGCACACTCAGCCGTTGCTTCCACAGCTCATTTCCGAACAGGCTACGGCCCAGTAGTGGGCCGTGGTCCATAGGTTGGGGACCCCTCCACAAGTTTCTCAACTTGCCTGGGGAATGCTAATAGTCACAAACGTTGGCTAGGGAATTCTGGGAGTTGAAAGTCCACTAATGCTGGCTGGGGAATTCTGGGAGTTGAAGTCCACTAATGCTGGCTAGGGAATTCTGGGAGTTGAAAGTCCACTAATGCTGGCTGGGGAATTCTGGGAGTTGAAGTCCACTAATGCTGGCTGGGGAATTCTGGGAGTTGAAGTCCACTAATGCTGGCTGGGGAATCCTGGGAGTTGAAGTCCACTAATGCTGGCTGGGGAATCCTGGGAGTTGAAAGTCCACTAATGCTGGCTGGGGAATTCTGGGAGTTGAAGTCCACTAATGCTGGCTGGGGAATTCTGGGAGTTGAAGTCCACTAATGCTGGCTGGGGAATTCTGGGAGTTGAAGTCCACTAATGCTGGCTGGGGAATCCTGGGAGTTGAAGTCCACTAATGCTGGCTGGGGAATCCTGGGAGTTGAAGTCCACTAATGCTGGCTGGGGAATTCTGGGAGTTGAAGTCCACTAATGCTGGCTGGGGAATCCTGGGAGTTGAAGTCCACTATGCTGGCTGGGGAATCCTGGGACTTGGAAGTCCACTAATGCTGGCTGGGGAATCCTGGGATCTGAAGTTCACACACCCCACTTTCAGATTGCAAAAGCTGAGAAATACTGGATTTACACGGATCCTGATTCCTCTGTGGGAATCCACCCGATCTTCCTCTTTTGCTTTCCTCGCTTGGAAAGTGCAACCTCTTATGTGAACGGAGCCCTCCCGTTTCCTTAACCGGGCTTTAGATATCACGTACACCTTTCTCCCCCGAGTCCTCCCCCCCCCCCGCCCCCTGCCTTCGGGCTGGCCGCCAAACGGGTCGCGCCCGCACAGCCTGTGGCCCTTCCCGGGAGAGCGATGCTCCCTCTGCCCATGCTCAGAGGCACGCTGATCGCACGCCGCTTTGCAGCTTCCCCGGGCGGCCTTTCGCAAAAACGGCGTCTGCTTCTGGGCTTTCAGGCCAGGGCGAAGCGAAGCCAAGCAGGGTTTTCTTTTTTTTTTTGGAAGGCAGCCCTCGAGAGCGCCGGCTTTTGATCGGCAGCCCGTCTGCTCTCCCCCCGCGCTCCTCTCTTCCTCCCCCCTCCCCCCCTTTCCCCGCTAATGCTTGATTGATGGCCAACAGGAGAACCTCGCCTGGGTGAGATCAATGGGTTGCAATTAGAGCCAGCGGCCAATCAGGAGCGAGCAGGCTTGGGAGCCCACGTTACTTTGATTGACAGGGCGGAGCGCGGGGAGGAGGGGAGGGGGAGAGGGGCGGGGGCACGGCTCCAGCCGCGCAAGGGCTTGTGGGGAGCGTAGTTCTCCCCAGCAGTTTTCCTCGTTCTCTTCTCTCACCGCCTGCATAATAACTCTTGCTCCATTTTCGGGGAATTTAGCCTCCTGCTAAATCTATCAAGTAGGGGAGGAGCCGGAACCCCCTTTTTGTGATGGGGGGGCATCACAAAAAGGGGGCTCTGGCTCCCATTAGATGGATTTAGAGAAGCGTGCCTTTCAGCTGTATAAGGAAACATTTCCTGACTGGGAGAAGAATCAATCAGGGGAACTTGCTTGCCCTTAAAAGTTGTAGGGGCTTCATCATTGGAGGCTTTCAAGAAGAGACTGGACTCTCCATTTGTCAGAAATGGTGTAGGGTCTCCTGCTTGAGTGGGGGGTTGGACTAGATGACCTACAAGATCCCTTCCAACTCTGTTATTCTATATTGGATGGAAGGACTTCCCTTCAGAAATTGTGGGGGCTTCATCACTGGAGGCTTTCAAGAAGAGACTCGACTGCCATTTGTCAGAAATGGTGTAGGGTCTCCTGCTTGAGTGGGGGGTTGGACTAGATGACCTACAAGGCCCCTTCCAACTCTGTTATTCTGTCTTTGGGGGGGCAATTGACTGCATTCCCACACAACCGATTTATTTTGCTCAACAAAACAAGTACATTTTGCCTCATTTTATGACCTTTCTTGCCGCTGTTGTAAAGTGAGTCCCTGCAACTGTTAGTAACCTGGTTGTTAAGTGAATCTGGCTTCCCCATTGACCTGGCTGGTCAGAAGGTCGCAATAGGGGATCACATGACTCCAGGACACTGCAACGGTCGTAAGTATGAGTCAGTTGGCCAGCGTCTGAATTTCGATCAAGTGACCATGGGGATGCTGCAACGGTTGTAAGTGTGAAAAATGGTCAAAAGTCACTTTTTTCAATGCCGTTATAATTTTGAACGGTCACTAAAAGAACGGTTGTAAGTTGTACCTGTATATGCTGCCTAAGTGAGGACGCAACCAGCAAACCCAGTGTGAACCAAATACTTTGGAGGATTCTTGGCTCAAACCCCAGTTTAGCCCTGCCTAGGGGTTGTGGGAAGCCGCCAACCTGGGTTTAGCTGGCCATCCTGCCCACCAAGAAAGCCGACTGACCAGCGACAAGTCCCTGATTTGGAAGCAGATTCCAAATTTTAAGCAGATTACAACAGGACAAGTACTCCTTGACTTGCATTTAGTGATTGGATTCGTTTGGTGACCATTCGAAAGTCCGCCAGCACTGAAAAAAAGAGACATATGACCGTTTTTCACATGTATGACCGTTGAAGCATCCCCCTGGTCACGTGATCAAAATCCAGATGCTTGGCAACTGACACATACAGTCTTTAGAACAGCTGCGGTGTCCCAGGGTCAAGGGATCCCCCTTTTGGGACCTCCTGACAAGCAAAGTCAACGAGGAAGCCAGATTAACCACCATGCTACTAGCTTAACAACTGCAACGATTCGCTTAACGGCTGGGGCAAGGAAGGTCATAAAATGGGACAAAGCTCACTTAACAATTATCTTGCTTAGCAATGGAAATTTTGGATTCAGTTGGGTTGAGGACTACAGGTAGGACGGACGGACGGACGGACGGACAGACAGACAGATACAGATGATATAGATAGTGACAGATAGTGACAGATAGACAGACAGACAGACAGATAGATAGATAGATAGATAGATAGAGATAATATAGATAGTGACAGATAGATAGAGATAGATAGATGATAGATTAGAGAGAGAGAGAGATGATAAAGATTAGATAGATAGATAGATAGATAGATAGATAGATAGATGATAAAGATTAGAGAGATAGATATAGAGATGATAAAGATTAGATGATAGATAGATAGATGATAGATAGATAGATAGATAGATAGATAGATGATAAAGATTAGAGAGAGAGAGAGAGAGAGAGAGAGAGAGATGATAGATAGATAGATAGATAGATAGATAGATAGATAGATAGATAGATAGATAGATAGATAGATGATAAAGATTAGAGAGAGAGAGAGAGATACAGAGATAGATAGATGATAGATAGATAGATAGATTAGAGAGATAGAGATACAGAGATAGATAGATGATAGATAGATAGATAGATAGATAGATAGATAGATAGATAGATAGATGATAGATAGATAGATGATAGATACAGACAGACAGACAGACACAGACAGGCAGACAGATGCATATAGAGACAGAGACAGATACATGATACATAGTGACAGATAGTGACAGATAGACAGATAGACAGATAGACAGACAGACAGATGAAAGAGAGATATGATAGATATAGGTAGGTAGGTAGGTAGGTAGGTAGGTAGGTAGGTAGGTAGGTAGATATGAGATAGAGAGATAGTGACAGACAGACAATGCTCGCTGGGGAATTCTGGGAGTTGAAGTGCTGCAAATAAATGCTCGTTTTCCTACCCAAGCAAATTTTTCCTAGTGGGAAAACTTGCTCCTTTGACAAGACCAGCAGCAGAAAAAAAGCACACTTGCTTCTACAGGGCCAAAACTACGCTACCCACAATTCTGCTGGGAAAGCTCCCGCCGAGCCCCTCCCTTCCCCGGCCGCTTAGGCCTCCAAAGCTTCTAGGTCGCTCTCCCCTGATTAGCCATCCCCACCTTTGACGTCATAGACCCGTGTGGGATCCGACGCGACTGATTGGCCAGTTGCCTACCTTGGTGCAGCCAATCCGCAGCGGCCCGTAGTAGCCAAGCCTTGGAAAAGCAATTTAAGGTGGACCGAAGGCTCTTGATTGGCATTGTGCTGGTGTTAAATATGTATTTGGATATATTTTTTAAAGAAATAAATTTAATGCAATGAAGCTGGGAGCTTTTCTTGATGTTTCAGACAAGGGGAGATTTTTTTAAAATTTTAATTTCTTTGTCCCCCCCAAGGTGTTGGGAGCCAAGTACCATCCTTGATGGATGAGCTTACAAAGATAATCAGTCAGGTTGTGTCTAACCATGGTTTATTAAATAGACCATAGTTTCTGGAGTGGCACAACCCTATCATCAATTAGATGGTTGCAATCACGGCAGCATGCTAAGGTATCAAACTGCAAACCCTGGATTTTCAGGAATAGAGTAGTCCTTCACTTGCAACTGTTTCTTTAGTGACCATTTGAAGTTAAAAAGGGCACTGAAAAAAGTGACTGATGACCAGACCTCACACTTACAATGGTCACAGGCTCCCCACAACCATGTGATCACAATTCGGGCGCTTTGCAACTACCAGGTATTTATAACTCAGCGGCTAAGACGCTGAACTTGTCAATCAGAAGGTCGGTGGTTCGAATCCCTTGCACCGCCTAATGGAGGGAGCTCCCGTTACTTGTCCCAGTTTCTGCCAATCTAGCAAATCAATCAAATCAAATCAAATTTTATTTGATTAGCCGCACCCTCTCCAGAAGGACTCGGGGCGGCGTACAATTAAAACACATAAAAATACAAATATAACAATACATAAACATATACATATGCATGTGCATGGAGGAGGTAAACAAATGAATAAAATAGCATTAAAATTTCAATTTAAAATCCCCTCAATTACAATACAAAATATACAATTAAAAAAACCCGTCAGGAGCGATATGATAAAACTATGGTTGAGCCAGGCCAGCTACTTGAAAGAGGTGGGTCTTGAGCTTTACGCGGAAAGAGCGGAGGTCAGAGGTGGTCCTAATATCAGGGGGGAGGTCATTCTACAGGGCTGGGCCCATCACAGAGAAGGCTCTGCTCCTAGGCGTCGCCCCCCCCCCCCCCGACACTGTCTGGTGGACGGCACCTGGAGAAGTCCCTCTCTGTGTGAGCGAATTGGTCGCAGGGATGTATGGGGCAAGATACGATCCCGCAAGTAACTAGGTCAAAAGTAGCAGTTCGAAAGCACGTAAAAATGCGAGTAGAAAAATAGAGACCACCTTTGGTGGGAAGGGAACAGAGCCTTTGGCGTTTAGCCATGCTGGCCACATGACCACGGAGATGTCTTCAGACAGTGCTGGCTCTTCAGCTTTGAAATGGAGATGAGCACCGCCCCCTAGAGTCAGGTATGACTAGTACATATATGCGAGGGGAACCTTTACCTCTACCTTGAGTATCTCAAGAGTTGCTTGATGGCCATTTTAACCTTCCCAGCCATCTTCTAATCAACAAAGTCAGTGGAGAAGCTGGATTTGCTAAATGACTGCAGTGATTCACTTAAGAGCCATGGCCAAACAGGTCATAAAATTGGGTGCAACTCCATTAGTAACTGTCCTGTTTAGCAATGAATGGAAACGAACTAATCGAGGAGAGATTCAACCTAGATAGAACTAAGAAAAAATGTCCTCACAATTAGAACGATCGGTGAAATAGCTTGCCTCCAGAAGTTGTGGGTGCTTCATCAATGGAGGCTTTGAAAAAGAAATTGGACAGCCACTTGTCCTGAATGATATAAGGTCTGCTTGAGCAGGGAGTTGGACTAGAAGACCTCCAAGGTCCCTTCCAACCTAGTTATTCTGTTAATGGAAATTCCGAATCCAGTTGTTGCAGAGGACTAGCTGTAATTCTCTCCCTGAGTCCCTGAGAATTCTCCCTGAGTCTATTAAAAAATTCAGAAATGATAATTTGTGTTTTCCAGTTAATAGCACGTGATCAAAATTTGAGTAACCAGTGTGCATTTACCAAGGTTGCAACGTCCTGAGGTCGTGGGACTGTAGTTTGCAACCTTTCCTCGCAAGCAAAGTCAATGGAAGAAGCCATATTCATTTACCAACTGTAGGGATTCACTTAACTGCAATAAAAAAAAAGGTTCTGCTGGACTCAGTCACCATATTGCTTAGTAATGGAAGTTCTGGTCCCACCTGATCGAAGGTTGAGGACTACCTGTCGTGTTTGAACAGACCCTGAAAGCTTCTTAGTTCGGGGACCACCAAGGATTCTTGAGAAGTTGTGGTTATTGCTCCTTTCTCCCTCAAATTCCTTCCTTGAAGAATGCGAACACCTGTGCAGCACCTGCATGAGCCAAAGCTGAAATAAGGCCACAGACAATTGCACTTTAAAGAGGTGAGCTGCTTTTGCAAAGAAAAAAACATTGGATGAGAAGCAAAAGTTCTTCAAAAGAAAAAAAACAAAGTCCAGTTGCCTCTTGAAAAAAGCCCCTTTGGGACAACCACGACCTGGGATGACTGAGAATCTCTACAGACTTCTAGCGATACAATTTGGGATAAACACCCTTGGAATGGTGTGGGAGTAGGAATGGATTTCCAGAGGATAAATTGCAGACTGCAGGAACCATTTGCACCACTCAGGTGACCCTGAAGACATGGATAAACTTCCAAGTGCTTCAAGGACCCTCTAAAAGGGTGCAAATGACCAGCTGTCTGCAAGGAATATAAATCCTTCCATTCTCCACCATCCAGTCAGAGCCGAAGAAGCTTCTTGGATGAAAGCGAAATGTCTTCAAAGAAAAAACAAGTCCAGTTGCCTCCTGAAAAAAGCACATTTTGGGACAGCCATGACCTTGGATGGCTGAGAATCTTTACAGACTTCAAACTGAACTTCAGTTCTCATGACCTCATGGTCAATTCCCTGCGGTTTTCCTTTTCTCACTATAAGAGGTGTGAATTGCCACTATTTTCTTTCAGGTTTTTGAGTTTCCAATTTACAAGTAATCCTTGACTTACAACATTCATAGAATAGAATAGAATAGAATAGAATAGAATAGAATTCTTTATTGGCCAAGTGTGATTGGACACACAAGGAATTTCTCTTTGATGCAGATGCTCACAGTGTACATAAGGAGAATAAAATACATTCATCAATATATCAAGAATAAAAAGATACAACACTTAGTGATAGTCAAGGTTACTTAATAAGCTATCAAATCGCACTAGGAAACAAATAAAAACAATATAAATAGAAAGATACAAGCAACATGATTATAGTCGTAAGTGGGGAGAGATGGGTACTAGGATAGGAAGAGAATAATAATAGTAATACAGTCTTAGTAAATTATTTGGTAGTGTTGTGGGAATTAGTCGTTAAGCGTTTAGCAACCATTCAAAGTTACAATGGAAACTTTGGCCGGTTCTCACACTTATGACCTTTGTTGCCCCTCCTGAAGTCACAGGATCGCAATTTGCGCGCATGTCTTTACAACCGGCGCAGCATCCTGGAGTCCTGTGATCGATGCGTTTTGTGACCTTCCCAGCTGGCTTCCGACAAGCAAAGTCAATGGGGCAATTGGGATTTGTTTAATGACTGAACGATTCACTTAACAACTGCAGTGATTCAATTAGCAACCATAATAAAGTAGAAACATTTCACAGTAGGCTGAGTTTAATCTTGAGATGTCATTTGGACGATGGGTTTGTATGAAAATAAGCCCACGTTTGGGGTGTGTTTTTTTTTTAGTCTAGTAATTTGTTCTGGAGGATATATTTTTATGTGGGTCCTAAACTGAGACTTATCCATTTAGTGTGCTATAGTAACAAATATTAATTTATTTATTGTTATTTGTCACATTTTAGAACCACCCCATCAGAGGTGGATTTCGGCCCATTCGGATCGGATGAACCAGTAGTGGCGGGAGGATCCACCCACCTGCCTGGATGAGTGCGCATGTGTGTACAAGCAAACCAGTAGTAAAATAAATTGAAAGCCACCACTGCACCCCATCATAAGGTTATAAACGGCATGATTCACTCAACACAATGGCCTTGCTTTAGCAATGGAAAATTTGTATGCAGTTGTGGTCCTTAGTCAAGGACTGTTGTGGCCCGCCAGCAGATCTTGCAGCAGAATCGGAGAGTGAGGAGGTTGTGGAGGAACATGGGCCAGTCCTGGAGTCTGGGGAAGGCTCTGATGAGGGCTCTGTGTCGGAGGCAGAGATGGGGCCAGGGCCGTCTGACAGTTATCAGCTGCCTTCGGAGTCAGACATCATTAGGCAGAAGAACAGTTGGAGCCTGTTCCCAGTGTGCGCATGTGCAGAGTGGCCAGACGAAGGGAACAGCTAAAGAACAGGGGTTGACTTGGGAGTAAGGCCACAGGTGGACGGTGAATGGCCCTCCCATAGGGAATAAAAGAGGAGTGAAAGGGGAGTGGAGTTTGCAGGAGACAAGAAGTTTGCTTAATTGGTTTGTGACTCTCTGAGACTCCTTGCCAAGTTTTGCAAATATCGGCCTGGCAGCTCTCCAAGCCAGATAAGGTCTGTGACTGTAAATCCTCCCTTGAAAGTCTTTGCTGGGTGTGAATGAGCGGAATTCACAGTCAATTAATAAAAAAGAGTTTTGTCGGGACAAGGAGTTTGCTTCATGCTCTCGGGAAGCCTAAGGTCACAAATGCTTTATATACTGCATAAGATAAAAGTAAAGGTTCCCCTCCTACAAATGTGCTAGTCGTTCCCGACTCTAGGGGGCAGTCCTTATCTCCATTTCTAATGACAAAGAGCCAGCGCTTGTCCGAAGACGTCTCCGTGGTCATGTGACCAGCATGACTAAATGCTGATGGCGCATGGAATGCCATCAGGGACCAAAAGTGGTCCCTATTTTTCTACTTGCATTTGTACATGCTTTCGAACTGCTAGGTTGGCAGAAGCTGGGACAAGTAACGGGAGCTCACTCCGTTACGCGGCGCTAGGGATTTGAGCCGCCGAACTGACGACCTTCTGATCGACAAGCTCAACGTCTTAGCTACTGAGCCACTGCGTCCCTTAATATACTGCATACTACATTTATTTAGCCAAGTGTGGTTAGATCCACAATCGCAATCCTGTGACCACACCACAACATGTTGTGACTGCCATAAACACAAGCCAGCTGACAAGCGCTCAAATCACAAGTGGGGCTAGTGCAGGGGTGTCCAAACTTGGCAACTTTAAGACTTGTGGACTTCAACACCCAGAATTCCCCAGCCAGCTGGCTGGGGAATTCTGGGTGTTGAAGTCCACAAGTCTTAAAGTTGCCAAGTTTGGACACCCCTGGGCTAGTGTGATGGTTGTGAGGATGGATTGTAAATCACTTTACAGAATACAGAATAACAGAGTTCATCTGTTTAAAGAGAGTTTAAAATGCTTCTTCCCCCTCTGGGTGCATTAAAATTATCACTCAAATGCAATTCATTAAAAAGAATGAGACAACGATTTAAAGTCACACAATACAGAAAAATGGCAGAAAACAGGGGCTTGAAAATTAGTGTAATGCCAGTCATAAAGCCGGTGGGGATTAAGGCCTAATGGTCACACCAATGGCATTCTTAGCGTAGAATAGTAACAGAATAACAAAGTTGGAAGGGAACTTGAAGGTCTTCTAGTCCAACCCCCTACTCAGGAATCCTACACCATTTCAGACAAATGGTTCTCCAATCTCTTCTTAAAAACTTCCAGTGTTGTAACATTCACAACTTCTGGAGTCAAGTTGTTTCACTGATTAATTGTTCTGTCAGGAAGTTTTTCCTTAGTTCTAAGTTGCTTCTCTCCTTGATTAGTTTCCACCCATTTCTTCTTGTCCTGCCCTCGGGTGCTTTGAAGAGTAACTTTGCTCTCTCTTCTTTGTGGCAGCCCCTGAGATATTGGAAGACTGCTATCATGTCTCCCCTAGTCCTTCTTTCTCTTAAGCTAAACATACCAAGTTCCTGCAACCGTTCTTCATGTTTTAGTCTCCAGTCCCCTAATCATCTTTCTTGCTCTTCTCTGCACTCTTTCTAGAGTCTCCACATCTTTTCTACATCGTGGCGACCAAAACTGAATGCAGTATTCCAAGTGTGGCCTTACCAAGGCCTTATAAAGTGGTATTAACACTTCACGTGATCTTGATTCCATCCCTCTGTTGATGCAGCCTAGAACTGTGTTGGCTTTTTTGGCAGCTGCTGCACAAGGCTGGCTCCTATTTAAATGGTTGTCCACTAGGACTCCAAGATCCCTTTCACAGTTACTACTATTGAGCCAGGTACCACCTATCCTCTACCTGTGTGGTTTTTTCTTGTGGTTTTTCTTGCCTAAATGTAGAACGTTACTTTTGTCACCATTAATTTTCATTTTGTTGGATAGGGGCCAGTTTTCAAATCTGTCACGATCCTTCTGTATCTTGAGCCTATCTTCTGGAGTGTTGGCTATTCCTTCCTTTGCCGGTCTACAAATCTTATGAGTTCCCCATCTGAAGATGTTGAAGAGTAATGGGCCTACTTAACCTGGTTACTAAATTAAGCCAGTTTGATCCAGAGGCAGTTTGGTCTAGCAGTGAAGGCACCAGGCTAAAACCAGGAGACAGTGAATTCTAGTCCTGCCTTAGGCATGAAAGATGGCTGGGTGAGTTTGGGCCAATCACCAGGAGACAATGAGTTCTAGTCCCACCTTAGGCATGTTTAATATGAAAGCCTCAAGCCAAGGCTCTTCAGGTGTCTGCAATCGGTGGTAAACAAACATCAACCCCAAGATGCCCGCCACAACAGTATTAAAAAAAGATTCAGCCAATTTTTCATGGGCGTCAATCATGTTCTGCATAAAAAATGCAAAAGGGCTCTTCAATTCACACTGTCATGGTGGCCATCTTGACTTTTTTGACCACCTGCTGAAGATTCCCCTGCAGAAACCTCTGTTCTGAGCGGCTATCACACTTGTTAGTTGACACAAGCTGATTTTATTTATTACACTTTTCTAAAATTTCCCATGCTCGCTTCCAAGCCATCTTTCTCAAGCTTGGCAACTTTTGAGAAGTGTGGATTTCAATTTTCCCAACATTCCCCAGCCAGCCAACATCTTAAAAGTTGCCGTAGTTGAGAAAAAAACACTCCATCAAGTTTTCTTGGAGGTTCCAGAATTGGGGTTGAGAATGTTCCCCCATTTTTTTTATTTTTTTGCTTTCTTCTTCTTTCGTCCTTGACTTACAACCATTCATTTAGTCATCACCAGCATCTTCATTTAATGACCCCATAATCCCTTGTGGGGTGGACTCTGGGCAACGGAATGGAGCTAGCAGAGTGTTTCAATGGCCGGATGCCCTTCCTGTCGCCAATGGGGAGTTTTGTTCAGTAGATATATTCCTGTGCCCAGAGAAAGAAATATCTGCCTCTACCAGTGGTGGGTTGCAGGCTGTACGCCCCGGTACGGGCGTAGCAGTGCTTGCCCGGAGCACCGGGTACTGTTCCGATACGGTGCTCCAGAGGGCCCACCCACCTGCCTGAGCTCCTTACCTGTATTTGAGCTCTTTGGCGCTTCTGCGCATGGAGCGCACGCTCTGCCGAGCAGTTGAAGTGTTGCGGAGGCATTGCAGGAGGTAAGGACGCATGCATGCATGATCCAGAACCTACCTCTGGCCTCTACCTAGGATTTAACTCACAGCCTCCTGATTGTGAGGTGAGAACTCCCCCTCTAGGCTACCGTACCACTCTTTATAACCATTCATCCAAAATTACAACAGCACTGGGAAAAAAAAGACTTATGACCAGTCCTCGCACTTACAACCATCGGCGCCCCTCCATAATCACGTGAGTGAAATTTGAGTGCTTGGTTATGCGAACTTGTAGTCACGTTGATTCTGAATTCGTGATCTTCCCAGCCTCTTCCAACAAGCCAAGTGGACGCTTAAAATGGATTTGCTTAACTCGTTTTAACAACGGTGGCAAAAATGTCATAAAATCAGGTGCCACTTCATTCACAATAGCTTTGCTTAGCAATGGAGCTCTGGTCCCAATTGTGGTTGTAAGTTGAGGACTACCTGTATCCCCCCCACCCCCCACTCCGGAAGCTGACATTCCAGGAGGCCAAACCATGGATTGGCGTAGCCCAGAGGTGTCCAAACTTGGGAACTTTAAGACTTGTGGACTTCAAGTCCTAGAATTCCCCAGCCAGCATGGCTGGCTGGGGAATTCTGGGAGATGAAGTCCACAAGTCTTAAAGTTCCCAAGTTTGGACACCCCTGGCGTAGCCAATGCCACATTTCTGCAGTCAGAAGTTCATTTGGGGAGGGAGAATCCATTGGGAATCTTGGGCTACAGGCTGTCCTCAACTTACAACCACAAAATGAGCTCTTTGTTTCTGTTGTTAAACAAGACAGTTGCTAAATGAATCTTGCCCCAAGTTTTGTGACCTTTCTTGCCAGAGTGAAATGAGTAACACGGTTCTGAAGTGAATCTGGCTTCCCCATTTTCTTTGCATGCCAGAAGGTCACAGAGTGTGATTACGTGACCCCCCCCAGGACGCTGTGACCGTCGTAAATACGAATCAGTTGACAATCGTCAGAATTTTAATCCCCATTGGATGCTCCAATGATCATAAGCCTGAAAAATGGCCTAGTTCAATGAAAAGAAAGATATGGGGAGACATGATAGCAGTCTTCCAATATCTCAGGGGTTGCCACAAAGAGGAGGGAGTCAAACTATTCTCCAAGGCACCTGAGGGCAGGACTAGAAGCAATGGGTGGAAACTAATCAAGGAGAGAAGCAACTTAGAACTGAGGAGAAATTTCCTGACAGTTAGAACAATTAATCAGTGGAACAGCTTGCCTCCAGAAGTTGTGAATGCTCCAACACTGGAAGTCTTTAAGAAGATGTTGGATAGCCATTTGTCGGAAACGGTATAGGGTTTCCTGCCTAGGCAGGGGGTTGGACTAGAAGACCTCCAAGGCCCCTTCCAACTCTGTTATTTTGCTATCTGTGACTAAGAGGGGGTGGGTCTCATCTCACCTATCTAGGGATATGCATAATCAAATTGAGCCTCTTCCCGACTGGTACCCTCCCTTAGCTGTTGGATCTTAATCTCCAGAATTCCTTGGGATCTTCTGGAATTTCTGGAAGTTGAATCCAAACATCTGGAGATCTATCAAACAATGGAGGGTTGACTTCGCCACTTCATATACATTAGGAGGGTTTCTGTAGTGAGGTGGTTATCCCATTTGCCTCACACGTGAAAGGTCCACGGTTCAAATATTTTGGTTGTCCTGCTGGGATGGGGGCTGGACTGGAAGACCTCTGAGGTCCTTTCGTTTCTATTCTGTTCTGTTCTATTCTCTATTCTATTTTCTATACTCTTTTATTTTCTATTTTATTTTCTATTCTATTTTCTATTTTTTATTCCATTTTATTTTATATTCTATTCTGTTCAGTTCTCTTTTATATTCCATTCTATTTTCTGTCCTGTTCTTGTTCTTATTCTATCCTCTCCTCTTATCTCCTCTTTTCTATTCTGTTCTGTTCTCTTTTATATTCTATTCTATTCTATTTTCTGTTCTTGTTCTTGTTCTTATTCTATCCTCTCCTCTCCTCTTTTCTATTCTATTCTGTTCTCTTTTATATTCTATTTTCTGTTCTGTTCTTGTTCTTATTCTATCTTCTCTCCTCTCCTCTTTTATATTCTATTTTCTGTTCTGTTCTTTCTTATTCTATCCTCTCCTCTCCTCTATTCTATTCCATTCTATTCTATTCTGTTCTCTTTTATATTCTATTCTATTTCTGTTCTGTTCTTGTTCTTATTCTATCCTCTCCTCTCCTCTTTTCTATTCTATTCTGTTCTCTTTTATATTCTATTTTCTGTTCTGTTCTTGTTCTTATTCTATCTTCTCCTCTCCTCTCCTCTATTCTATTCTGTTCTATTCTATTCTGTTCTCTTTTATATTCTATTCTATTTCTGTTCTGTTCTTGTTCTTATTCTATCCTCTCCTCTCCTCTTTTCTATTCTATTCTGTTCTCTTTTATATTCTATTTTCTGTTCTGTTCTTGTTCTTATTCTATCTTCTCCTCTCCTCTCCTCTATTCTATTCTGTTCTATTCTATTCTGTTCTCTTTTATATTCTATTCTATTTCTGTTCTGTTCTTATCCTATCCTATCCTCTTTTCTATTCTGTTCTGTTCTCTTTTATATTCTATTCTATCCTCTTTTATTTTCTATTCTATTTTCTGTTCTGTTCTTGTTCGTTCTTGTTCTATTCTAATTCTAATTCTAATTCTATTCCTTTCCCTATTCCTATTCCAGCAGTTCCCTATTCGTGTTTTAGACGAGACTTTCCGATCGATCGCTTCTGCAAGAGGAGGAAAGGGGGAGGGGGGGCGGTCGGGATCCACCTTAAACCTTCCGTGCGCGAGATACCCCCCCCCCCCGCAATCCCCGTCGGGTTGTCAATCGGCATCGCTGCCCGCACAGGACCGCGTCCAGATTTGGCACCGACCTCCAGGTGCTTGCCCGCACACGCACTCACGCACCCTCCCCCCCCCCGCTCCCTTGCACACTCGGAGCAAATTCGCCCCTTCCCTTTTTTTTTCAAGGGATTGCAAATCTTCCCCCTTCTCTTTCCTTCCTTCCTTCCTTCCTTCCTTCCTTGCTAAGTGCTCTTTTAAGAGATGGGCGGTGGGGAGGGGAGAGCCAAACGCCCCCCCTTCTGCTGGTATTTAACACGCTTCTCCTTTTGACCCGCGTGTGCAAATTCTTCTCTTTTTCTCCCTTCTCAGGTAGAATTATTTTTTTAAAAAACCCTCTCTTTCTTTCTTTCTTTCTTTCTTTCTTTCTTTCTTTCTTTCTTTCTTTCTTTCTTTCTTTCTTTCTTTCTTTCTTTCTCCCTCCCTCTTTTTGCTTTTATTTTTAAACAAATAAAGGGCATGGCACGGAAACCTTCCTGAAATCTGAAGCGCAGAAAGAGCGCTCCCACAGCCACCCACCCACCCAATTTCTGTGGGGAGGGGGCCGTGTCCCCCCAGGATGTATTCTCAAGGGCGGCATGCTGTAAGTACCCTCTTTGTTGGGGTGGGATGAAGGGTGAGTGGCTTGGATGGAGCTGGAGGGGTCGTATCTTGAGGGGGTTTGGAGAATGGGACTTTGGGGAGGGGGGTGTCCCAAAAACTGTGTGCAGAAAGGGGTGCAGTTATATAAGGTGAAGTTTAGGCTTGGGAAGGGGGGGATCAAAGTGTTGGGTAGGCCCCCAGGTCTCTGCTTACTTACTCACAGCAGCTGGCTTTCCCCCCTCCCAAAAAGTGTTAAAATACACTACAGGTCCGTCCCGAACTTACAACCGTCCGTTTAGTGACCGTTGAAAGCTACAACAGCCCTGAAAAAAGGGACTTGGGAGCGTTTTTCACACTTAACGACCATTGTGGCATCCCCCACAGTCAGGTGATCCAAATTCAGACCCTTATTTATTTATTTATTATTATTTATTTATTACTTGAACTTATTAGTCGCCCCCTCTCCCCACAGGGACTCGGGGCGACGTACAAAAGTATTATATAGCGTACAGAGGAGGTAAGAATAAATAAATAAGTTACAATACCTAAAAAAGTTAAAACCCCAGTGAAATTAACCCTTAAAAACTAAAATTACCAATTAAAAATGCCCTGGGCTGGAGAGGTTGTAGTATTATGCCAGGTCAGCTAGTCGAAACAGTCCTTGGCAAAGGACTCATCTTTATGACCGTCGCAGTGTCCCCCGGGCTCACGTGATCCATGGGGGGGGGGACCAGATTCGCTTTGCAACCAAGCTAGGTTCACTTAACAACCAGCTGACTCACTTATCAACTGCAGTGATTCACTTAACAGCGGCGGCAAGAAAGGTCGTACCGCAGGTCGACACTCACTTCACAGGCATCTCACTCAGCCACGGAAACTTTGGCCTCAATTGCAGGTCGTAAGTCGATGTAAATGTTAAGTCCTGCATTTGCAAGTCAAAATGAATTTCTCTACCGAATATGCATTTCCAGGTTAAGTGTGGGGAAAACTTGGGATTCTGGAATCTGGCAAGAACCAGAGGCAGGATTTTTCCTGCCTCGTCTTGCTAAAGTTCAGACTTTCCTACTCGGTTGAGTAATGAATCCTTTATGATTAATTCCAAGACCTTCGGGTTACCGTTTGTTTGCGTAGCCTTTTGGAACCCAAAAGGTCGCTGCCCCATTTAGAATAGAACAACAGAGTTGGAAGGGACCTTGGAGGTCTTCTAGTCAAACCCCCTGCTTAGGCAGGAAACCCTACACCATTTCAGAAAAATGGTTATCTAACTTCTTCTTAAAGACTTCCCGTGTTGGAGCAGTTACAACTTCTGGAGGCAAGTTGTTCCACTGATTAATTGTTCTAACTGTCAGGAAGTTTCTCCTCAGTTCTAAGTTGTTTCTCTCCTTGATTAGTTTCCACCCATTGCTTCTTGTTCTACCCTCAGGTGCTTTGGAGAATAGTTTGACTCCCTCTTCTTTGTGGCAACCCCTGAGATATTGGAACAATGCTATCATGTCTCCCCTAGTCCTTCTTTCTCTTAAGCTAGACATACCCAGTTCCTGCAACCGTTCTTCCTATGTTTTAGTCTCCAGTCCCCTAATCCTCTTTGTTGCTCTTCTCTGCACTCTTTCTAGAGTCTCCACATCTTTTCTACATCGTGATGACAAAAACTGAATGCCGTATTCCAAGTGTGGCCTTACCAAGGCATTATAAAGTGGTATTAACACTTCACGTGATCTTGATTCTATCCCTCTGTTGATGCAGCCTAGAACTGTGTTTGCTTTTTTGGCCGCTGCTGCACACTGCTAAAATTTGCCAAAACCATATTTTTTAAAAGAAAGAGGATGGATTTTAAAGGATGGAAAAAGCCCCATCCTGTTTGACCAGAGAACCCGTTTCTGGTTTTGTGGGGATCGGGTTCAGATCTCTCTGCATGGGTGATAAGCCCTGATCTTGGATTGAATGCAAGGAAGGCGGTCCTTCCATTTTATTCACACAACCTGTCAACGCAGGTCAGGGAAAGACCTAACAGATGCATTGAGGGAGCCCAGTTCAGAATAAAATAAGTCACAATAGTTAACTAGGTTAATCGTGGTTTGCTTTTGTTGGATGCGTGTATGGGAGGGGGGAGGACACAGGAAGTTTGAGAAGGTTGTGTGAACTTGGTGTAAGGGTCCTTGTGAACAAAGGTGGTATTCAGCCTTTCGGATTGATTCGCCCGACCTGGTAGCAGAAATCGCGGGTGGGCATGTCCACCCGGCCGGCTCTATGACGTCCTATTTAGGCACATTTTTGAGGCTGGGCAGATGCGCGGAAGGTGCACGCGTGAGCAAAGCGGATGTGCGGAGAGCCAGATGCATGCACAGAAGGGGCGGGAAAACGCATGTGCGAAGCAGGTGCATGCGCGGTGGTGTGTGTGAACCAGCAGTAACAAAATGTGAAGCCCACCGCCGCTTGTCAACCATAAAACTGAAGTAGAGGTAGCTCTCAGCATATGACCACAACTGAGCCCGAAAGCGACGTGGCTAAGTCAGAAATGTGTTATGTGAGTTTTGCCCATTTCCTACGACTTTTCTTGCCACATTGATTAGATCAGGGGGTCGGCAAACTTAAACACTCAAAGAGCCATTTGCACCCGTTTCCCACAGAAAAGAAAACACCGGGAGCCACAAAGGTCCTAACCGGAAGTCCCCCTGTTCAATTCTGGAGCTGACTGGAAGTTCAGTTCCCCCACCATAGAGTCTCATCCTAGAGTGGCATACTTTTTCCTCTACCTGTCCTAACCGAAAGCCCTATCAATGGTGGAGACAACTGGAAAACCCTCCCCTTGCCATAGAGTCTCCTCCTGGCGCACTCTGCTTCTCTTCCCCCCTCCCCTCACCGGAAGCTCCTCTCAAAATTGTGGCGCCGACCGGTGACGGAGCCGCAGCAGAGGGAGGAAAGAGCCACATGCGGCTCCATTTGCTGGATTAGGTGAACCCCTGCAGTTGATAAATTAGTGACGTGGTTGTTAAGTGAATCGGGTTTCCCCCATTGACTTTGTTTGTCAGGAAGTTGCAAAAGGGGGTGGTGGTCATGTGACCTGCTGGATGCGGCAACCGTCGTAAATGTGAGTCAGTTGCCAAGCATCCGAAAGTAAATCACGCGACGATAGGGTCGTAAGTGTGAAAAAGGATCCCAAATCGCTTTTTTTTTCCAGTGCTGTTGTAACTTGGAACGGTCACTAAATGAACTGTTGTAAGTCAAGGACTGCCTATACTGCATCATTAGGTTCTTTATCGTGCAAACACAGCCAGGGGAGTGCCGCCTTCTTTAAACCTGCCTCAAAGAAGCTGGAAATGAAATTCACAGGACATTTACTTGATTAGGCTTGCTGAAACTGGGGAGGTAATTGGCTAATTTGGATTCCCGCGTCGGTGTCCTTTCCACCTTGCCTGGACGGTTGTGTGAATGCAGCCCAAAGAGAAGTAGGCCTGGCCCTTCAGACGGGAGAAATTTGCAAACGGGATGCGTGGCTCAGTCTTTAAAGGTAACCCCTGACTACAGAATCATTAGCACCAGAATGGGAGAGGAAGAGAGAGAGGAAGAGAGAGAGAGAGAGATAGATTGTGGTGTTTTGCACAATTCCCTGACCGACAATTAATTTAACCACGGTGTTTTCAATTAGTCTGGATTTGCATGACACAGAAGGGGAAGCTCAGCAGCGATGTCTGGTTGGAGGCTCGGCTGACCGTGAGCTCAAACAGGGGCGTAACAGCCAGCCCCCCTGAAAGCAGAAGGGGGGGTGTCAAAGAGGGGCCCTTTATTTCATTTTTTAAATATCATTTTTTCATTTCCCACCTTCGGGATTTGTATAAATAACTCCAAATGGCAAACAAAACCTGTAATTCAATACAATAATAATACAATAGCAGAGTTGGAAGGGACCTTGGAGGTCTTCTAGTCCAACCCCCTGCCTAGGCAGAAAACCCTATATCGTTTCAGACAAATGGCTATCCAACATCTTCTTAAAGACTTCCAGTGTTGGAGCATTCACAACTTCTGGAGGCAACTTCTGTTCCACTGATTAATTGTTCTCACTGTCAGGAAGTTTCTCCTCAGTTCTAAGTTACTTCTCTCCTTGATTAGTTTCCACCCATTGTTTCTTGTTCTACCCTCAGGTGCCTTGGAGAATAGTTTGACTCCCTCTTCTTTGTGGCAACCCCTGAGATATTGGAAGACTGCTATCATGTCTCCCCTAGTCCTTCTTTCTCTTAAGCTAAACATACCCAGTTCCTGCAACCGTTCTTCGTATGTTTTAGCCTCCAGTCCCCTAATCCTCTTTGTTGCTCTTCTCTGCCCTCTTTCTAGAGTCTCCACATCTTTTCTACATCGTGGCGACCAAAACTGAATTTATTTATTTATTTATTTATTTATTTATTTATTTATTTAAACTTATTAGTCGCCCCCTCTCCCCACAGGGACTCGGGGCGACGTACACAAGCAACAGTTAGCACAGTGTCAGAGGAGGTAAAAAATAAATAAATAATAACATTAATAGTTTAAAAACTAAAATTGACAATGCCGTATTCCAAGTGTGGCCTTACCAAGGCCTTATAAAGTGGCATTAACCCTTCACGTGATCTTGATTCTATCCCTCTGCTGATGCAGCCTAGAACTTTAGGGAGTCCTCGATTAACCACGGTTCATTGAGTGACTGTTCAAAGTTACAACGGCACTGAAAAAAAAAGTGGCTTAGGACCATTTTTCACACTTACGACCTTTTCCAGCACCCTCGTAATCACGGGGTCAAAGTTGGGGTGCTTGGCAATTGGTTCGTGTTGATGACGGTTGCTGGGTCCCAATGTCACTTGATCTCCTTTTACGACCTTCTGGCGAGCAAAGTCAATGGGGGAAGCCAGATTCGCTTAGCAACCGGGATACTAACTTATGAACCGCAGGGATTCGCTTAACAATCAAAACAAGGAAGATCGTAAAACAGGGCAAAATTCACGTAACAAGTGTCTCGCTGAACAACAGAAATCTTGGACTCAATTGTGGTCGTAAATCGAGGACTATCTGTGTTTTCTCCTCCTATTTTCCCCACAAAAACATCCCTGTAAGGTGGTTGGGGTGAGAGAGAGAGAGAGAGAGAGAGAGAGAGAGACTGGACCAAAGTTGCCAAGTCAGCTTCAGTGCCTAAGACAGAACTAGAGGTCCCAGTCTCCTAGTGATTGGCCCAAAATCACCCAGCTGGCTTTCGTGCCTAAGACAGAACTAGAAGTCCCAGTCTCCTGGTGATTGGCCCAAAGGCACCCAGCTGGCTGTTGTGCCCAAGGTGGGACTACAACTCCTAGTCGCCTGGTGATTGGCCCAAAGTCACCCAGCTGGCTCTTGTGCCTAATGTGAGACTAGAACTCCCAGTCTCCTGGCGATCGGTCCCAAATTACCCAGCTGGCTCTTGTGCCTAATGTGAGACTAGAAGTCCCAGTCTCCTGGTGATCAGCCCCAAATCACCCAGCTGGCTCTTGTGCCTAATGTAAGACTAGAACTCCCAGTCTCCTGGTGATTGGCCCAAAGTCACCCAGCTGGCTCTTGTGCCTAATGTGAGACTAGAACTCCCAGTCTCCTGGTGATAGGCCCCAAATCACCCAGCTGGCTCTTGTGCCTAATGTAAGACTAGAACTCCCAGTCTCCTGGTGATTGGCCCAAAGTCACCCAGCTGGCTCTTGTGCCTAATGTGAGGCTAGAACTCCCAGTCTCCTGGTGATAGGCCCCAAATCACCCAGCTAGCTCTTGTGCCTAATGTGAGACTAGAAGTCCCAGTCTCCTGGTGATCAGCCCCAAATCACCCAGCTGGCTCTTGTGCCTAATGTAAGACTAGAACTCCCAGTCTCCTGGTGATTGGCCCAAAGTCGCCCAGCTGGCTCTTGTGCCTAATGTGAGACTAGAACTCCCAGTCTCCTGGTGATAGGCCCCAAATCACCCAGCTAGCTCTTGTGCCTAATGTGAGACTAGAAGTCCCAGTCTCCTGGTGATCAGCCCCAAATCACCCAGCTGGCTCTTGTGCCTAATGTAAGACTAGAACTCCCAGTCTCCTGGTGATTGGTCCCAAAGTCACCCAGCTGGCTCTTGTGCCTAATGTGAGGCTAGAACTCCCAGTCTCCTGGTGATAGGCCCCAAATCACCCAGCTGGCTCTTGTGCCTAATGTGAGACTAGAACTCCCAGTCTCCTGGTGATAGGTCCCAAATCACCCAGCTGGATCTTGTGCCTAATGTGAGACTAGAACTCCCCGTCTCCTGGTGATTGGACCCAAATCACCCAGCTGGCTCTTGTGCCTAATGTGAGACTAGAACTCCCAGTCTCCTGGTGATAGGCCCCAAATCACCCAGCTGGCTCTTGTGCCTAATGTGAGACTAGAAGTCCCAGTCTCCTGGTGATCAGCCCCAAATCACCCAGCTGGCTCTTGTGCCTAATGTAAGACTAGAACTCCCAGTCTCCTGGTGATTGGTCCCAAAGTCACCCAGCTGGCTCTTGTGCCTAATGTGAGGCTAGAACTCCCAGTCTCCTGGTGATAGGCCCCAAATCACCCAGCTGGCTCTTGTGCCTAATGTGAGACTAGAACTCCCAGTCTCCTGGTGATAGGTCCCAAATCACCCAGCTGGATCTTGTGCCTAATGTGAGACTAGAACTCCCCGTCTCCTGGTGATTGGACCCAAATCACCCAGCTGGCTCTTGTGCCTAATGTGAGACTAGAACTCCCAGTCTTCTGGTGATCGGTCCCAAATCACCCAGCTGGCTCTTGTGCCTAATGTGAGACTAGAACTCCCAGTCTTCTGGTGATCGGTCCCAAATCACCCAGCTGGATCTTGTGCCTAATGTAAGACTAGAACTCCCAGTCTCCTGGTGATTGGCCCAAAGTCGCCCAGCTGGCTCTTGTGCCTAATGTGAGACTAGAACTCCCAGTCTCCTGGTGATAGGCCCCAAATCACCCAGCTAGCTCTTGTGCCTAATGTGAGACTAGAAGTCCCAGTCTCCTGGTGATCAGCCCCAAATCACCCAGCTGGCTCTTGTGCCTAATGTAAGACTAGAACTCCCAGTCTCCTGGTGATTGGTCCCAAAGTCACCCAGCTGGCTCTTGTGCCTAATGTGAGGCTAGAACTCCCAGTCTCCTGGTGATAGGCCCCAAATCACCCAGCTGGCTCTTGTGCCTAATGTGAGACTAGAACTCCCAGTCTCCTGGTGATAGGTCCCAAATCACCCAGCTGGATCTTGTGCCTAATGTGAGACTAGAACTCCCCGTCTCCTGGTGATTGGACCCAAATCACCCAGCTGGCTCTTGTGCCTAATGTGAGACTAGAACTCCCAGTCTTCTGGTGATCGGTCCCAAATCACCCAGCTGGCTCTTGTGCCTAATGTGAGACTAGAACTCCCAGTCTTCTGGTGATCGGTCCCAAATCACCCAGCTGGATCTTGTGCCTAATGTGAGACTAGAACTCCCAGTCTCCTGGTGATTGGACCCAAATCACCCAGCTGGATCTTGTGCCTAATGTGAGACTAGAACTCCCAGTCTCCTGGTGATTGGTCCCAAAGTCACCCAGCTGGCTCTTGTGCCTAATGTGAGACTAGAACTCCCAGTCTCCTGGTGATTGGTCCCAAAGTCACCCAGCTGGCTCTTGTGCCTAATGTGAGACTAGAACTCCCAGTCTCCTGGTGATCGGTCCCAAAGTCACCCAGCTGGCTCTTGTGCCTAATGTGAGACTAGAACTCCCAGTCTTCTGGTGATCGGTCCCAAATCACCCAGCTGACTTCTGGTTTTTAGACCAACTCCTTCCCCTCTAGACCAGACTGGGGTTTGGGGTGACCAGATCCTGGCCAGATCCTTCAGGAATGCCTCGTAGCTGGGTGGGAGCCACCCAGAGGAGCAGGAACTCTTGTAGAGTGACAACAGGAGTCTCCTTGGAAAAAAAGAGTTTCTGCCCCTTCTCTAAACTGGCTCTTTTCAGAGAGCATCAATTGTTGTATCTTTATTGGAAGTTTTTCATCTTTTGGCTGAAAAAGTGTAAAAAAAAATAGGCTTTCGCCCGGTTCTGGATGGTGAATAAAAGAGTCATAACAATTAAAATCCCACTCTGCCGCATGGGTGGCTGGGGAATTCTGGGAGCTGAAGTCCTCCAGAATTAAAGTTGCCAAGTTTGAAAAAATACTGTTTTTTAACACATTGCACTGGATGTCTTTTTCTCTCTCCCTTTTTCAGGTGAATTTAAAACCAGCCTGCTGGTTGCAGGCCAGGGGGAAAAACACCCTTTTAAAGATTTTTACCTCCCTTAATTTTAGGTTACCGCCATTCCTGTCAGCCGCAATCATTTTATAAGCAGCTGCAGTTCATAAAAGCCACAGTGGGTCTTTTCATTTCCTGCCTATCATTACCTGGTATCTCTTACATTCTTTTCCCACCCCAGCTGAGGACACCTCCCAAAAAGGAGAAATGAAAAAACAACAACATTCTAACGCCCCAGATCTGGAAGGGGTACTTGAGGTCATCCAGCTTCACCCCTTCTTTCATGGCAGGAAGCCAAACTGACAATGTTTTCCTTAACATTCATTGTTTTTATCATTTAATCCGTTATGGGTAGTCCTTGAATTATGGCCCAAATTGAGGCAAAAATTTCTGCGGCTAAGCGAGATGTTGGTGTTTTGCCTCCTTTTATGACATTTGTTGCTGGGATTATTAAGTGAATCACGGCAGTCATTAAGTTAGTGACAGCCTCTGAACTTGTCATAAAGTGGAAGGAAGGAAGGAAGGAAGGAAGGAAGGAAGGAAGGAAGGAAGGAAGGAAGGAAGGAGGAAGGAAGGAAAGAGGGAGTGAGGGAGGGGGGAGGGAAGGGAAGGAAGGAGGCAGGAGAAGGGGAGGGAGGAGGAAGAAGCAAGGAAGGAAAGAAGGCAGAGAGGGAAGGAGGGGGGAGGGAAGGGAAGGGAAGGAAGGAGACAGGAGAAGGGGAGGAGAAGCAAGGAAGGAAAGAAGGCAGAGAGGGAAGGCGGGGGGCGGAAGGGAAGGAAGGAAGGAGGAGAAGGGAAGGGAAGGGAAGGGAAGGGAAGGGAAGGGAAGGGAAGGGAAGGAAGGAGACAGGAGAAGGGGAGGAGAAGCAAGGAAGGAAAGAAGGCGGGGGCGGAAGGGAAGGAAGGAGGAGAAGGGAAGGAAGGAGGCAGGAGAAGGGGGGGAGGAGGAAGAAGCAAGGAAGGAAAGAAGGCAGAGAGGGAAGGCGGGGGCGGAAGGGAAGGAAGGAAGGTGGAGAAGGGAAGGGAAGGGAAGGGAAGGGAAGGAAGGAGACAGGAGAAGGGGAGGAGAAGCAAGGAAGGAAAGAAGGCGGGGGCGGAAGGGAAGGAAGGAGGAGAAGGGAAGGAAGGAGGCAGGAGAAGGGGGGGAGGAGGAAGAAGCAAGGAAGGAAAGAAGGCAGAGAGGGAAGGCGGGGGCGGAAGGGAAGGAAGGAAGGTGGAGAAGGGAAGGGAAGGGAAGGAAGGAGACAGGAGAAGGGGAGGAGAAGCAAGGAAGGAAAGAAGGCGGGGGCGGAAGGGAAGGAAGGAAGGAGGAGAAGAGAAGGAAGGAGGCAGGAGAAGGGGAGGGTGTCAGGCCTGTAGTTATGTTCTTTTTAGGATCTTTGGCCTGCCACACTTTCTTATAATTTTCTATGCTGTTTCAATAGTGTAGTAGTTGGGAGGGGGGAATAGAAAGGAGTAGGATTGTAGAATGGATTGTTGACATTCTTTTATAGAAGCCAAGGTCATCTTTTGTCTCCGCACATCGACACCTGGCCGGAAGAAGATGGGTGTAGATGCCAGCGTGGAAGATGATGATTGGAACATGTGATGGATTTGTGGGTGTGGGGAGAGATCATGAACTTTCAACTGGGTGAACCCAGAGGATGTACTTCCAGAGTTGGAATTTTCCATAGCCGTGCTAACATGCCTGCGGAATAAATTGCACCTTTAAGGATGTTTTGCCTTGGACAATGATTTATTTCTGCATGGTATTTAGAACCCTAACAGAGGGTGGAGGAAGAAGCAAGGAAGGAAAGAAGGCAGAGAGGGAAGGAGGGGGGAGGTAAGGGAAGGAAGGAGGCAGGTAGAGTTGCCAGGTGTCCACTATTTGAGCGGACAGTCCGCTTTTTTCAATTATGTTCACTATTTTTTTTCCACAAAATAGTGGACATTTTTTTTATTCAGAAGCTTTATGATGAAATGGTACGTAATCTAAAGCTGTACAGTCTAAGAGAATAAGGATAGGAGAATCGCCTTTTGTCTTTTTTTTTTCATAAGTTAGAATGAGACAAAGATCGAATATCCATTGAACTCGATTCTCCGAAAAAAATATTAATCATAACTCCATTGTTTCACAAGACATTTAATAAAAGTATATAAAATTATTTACATACTATTTTTCTTAACTCGCATTTACCTATTATTTTTATATTATACTTTTTTCTTAGTTGGATAGGTATGTTTTGGAACGCTCCATAACGTGTCATCATTTGAGGTTCAATGAGGACTAGGCTCAATATGTAGAGCGCGAATTTGTCAAACCAAAGATTTCGTTGAACCATTATAAACATAAAAGTTAATCATTGTTTTTATGTAAATACTATTTTGCTGTGTTCTAATTAAATCACCATGTAAGTAATATTAGGTTAATCTTTAGTAATAACCATCAGTTGAATCAGTTCTCAGTATAAAAGTGGATGTACTTTTTCAAGAAAGAGCCAGCTCTGAGTTTACTGAAACTGTTCCAGTATTGTGCATCAATTCCAGTATCAAATGCAAACGTGGAACGAATTTTCAGCGTCATGGGAAATTTGTGGACTGACGAACGTAACCGACTGCTTGTACCACCAGTTCGAAGTGAACTTTGTATATCTTTTAATATTTCTCAACGTTGTACTGAAATTAAAGAATGATTCCTTAGACACAAAGAATTGATCAAAGCTGCGCGGTCAAATAAAAAATACACACGACAGCAAAGTATTCTCTCTTTGCTTGTCCTATGCTTGATGACTGGAACATGAACTGCAACTATTTTGAATTTCCATTTATGTATACCTGAGTAATCTACCTGCTAGACGAGAAATCCATATTTTGAGGAACAGTGTCACTTTCTTGTAAATAACAACTTCAGGTTTTAACTGCACAATATGTGACTAATTATTTCCATCTCATTTGAAATATCTTCACAACTGTATGGGCTGAGATTCCTCTGTGCTGGCTATATGTGGATCACACTTCCTTATCCAGTAGTACCAGAGGTGGTATTCTGCCAGATTACCTTGGTTTGGGCGAAACAGTAGCACCACTGGCTCCACCCCCCCAACCAGATGTTATGATGGATGCTCTGCACGAGTGAAGCGTGCAGGCGCACTCCCTATTACGAACTGGTAGCGAAGGTAAACTCGCAAGATTGGCTAGGTCACCTCGGTGGTGGTCTATCAGGACAATGGCCCTGGGGAGGTGGTGGAGGGGGTCGGTGCCCGGAACCAGCTGGAGCCAGCTTTGCACGGGGCCCTTCGGCAGCGAGTACAAGAGGAGTTGGAGAAGCGGCGAGAGAAGCGCCGAGAGCCGTTGCAGGGATTGAGAAATGCTTAAGGGGAAATGGGGCTGGGCCTGCTTACCAGCGCAGGACCGTGCCTGGGGGATCAAGGGCTATGCTACTCAAGGGTACCATCGGGAGCAGTGGCAGAAGGAAGCAAATCCCTGCAGTCCATCCTGTGACAGATGTGCCCCAAAAGAAAGCCAGCCAAATACTATACTCAAGGGCAGACCTAATCCTATTGCGGGAGTCCCCCCTCTCGCATGTTTGGCCCTCCGCCCTTATGAGGGCCCACCTCGATGAGGGATACATTAATCCAGAGAGGTGGTCGAGGCGTAGTCTTAGGGGGGTTTTAGCCAAATTTTTGATTCGTTTTTTTAGAGGGTTCTAGGGTGGGGGGAGGGGCTAGTCAGACTGAGGGAGGTGGAGTTAGCAAGGAAGTGCCCGTAGCCATTAAGGGGGGGGAAGCAGTGATACTCCAGAAGAGGGTCTTTCTATTCCAACGGTCGTGGGGAGGGGCAGGTGCGAGGGTAGACAGAGATCTCATCACCGGTTGGAAGACCGTGGTTGTTGGGTACGGCCGGTCATATGTCCCAACCCCCGCAATCTAAGTGGTCAGGACCTACAGAGCCAGGGCCTGAGACTGATGTTATGCAATGCCAGGTCCGTTGTCAACAAAGCCCCCCTCATTAACGACTTGGCGTCGGAGGGGGAGCCGGACCTGGCAGGAATCATGGAGACCTGGCTGGGCCATGAGGGAGGTCTCCCTCTCGTGGAAATATGCCCGCCAGGTTACCGCGCATTTCATCAGTCATCGGCACTAGGCAGGGGTGGTGGGGTAGCGGTCATTGTAAGGGAAGGTCTCGAGCCTAGAGAGACCACTGTGCCACAGATAACCGGTTGTGAGTCCCTATGCATGAAGTGGGGCCCAGGGAGGCAGTTGGGCTTGCTGATTGTATACCTGGCTCCTCGCTATGCATCAGCAGCCCTGCCCGAGCTCCTCCAGGTGATCGCCGAGATGGCAGTTGAGACCCCCAGACTGTTGGTCATGGGGGACTTTAACTTGCCATCGGTAGGGGAGACATCCGAGGTAGCTCGGGAGTTCATGGCCTCCATGACAGCCATGGACCTGACCCAAGTAATTCAGGGCCCCACACATGAGGAGGACACACACTGGATCTTATCTTTGTCTCTGGCCGGTGGAGGAGTGATCTGGGAGTAGGGGATTTAGTCATCACACCCCTGTCATGGTCAGATCACTCACTTCTCCGGCTCGACTTTCCAGCCGCTACTCCCCACCGCGGGGAGGCGGAACCGGAATGTCCAAGATGGTTCCGCCCCAGGCGCCTGATGGAACCTGACAGGTTCCAGACGGAGCTTGGGCCATTTCCTGTAGCCCTGACTCGCACCCGGATGGAGGACCTAGTGGCTGCATGGAACAATGCGGCCACCGGGGCCTTGGACCGTGTTGCGCCTTTGCAGCCTCTCTTGCGGCAGCGAACCACCCAGGCCCCTTGGTTCACCAAGGAGCTGAGGGTGATGAAGCGCCGCAAGAGACGCCTAGAGAGCAGATGGAGATCGTCACGCTCTGAATCTGACCGAACACAGGTGAGAGCCCATTTACGGACTTACCTTGTGGCGTTAAGAGTGGCCAAGCGTCAGTATTGTGCCACCCTTATTGCATCCGCAGAAAACCGCCCTGCCGCCCTGTTTGGGGTAACCCGCTCCCTCCTTCAACAGAGGCCGCGGGAAGCCCCTTTGCAGGGTAGAGCAGAGGAATTTGGGGAGTATCTGCAGGACATAATCGCTCAGATTCGAAGTGAGTTGGTCCCTACTAGTGGTCTGGAGGGGACGTCGGAGGTGGGTCTTGAGGTTCCACTCTGGGAGGAGTTTGACTCTGTTACTTCCGACGATATGGACAGGTTGCGTAGGCGACTGCGAGCCACCACATGTTCACTGGACCCGTGTCCCTCCTGGCTTGTACTGGCATCCTGGGAGGTCACACGAGGCTGGCTCCAGGAGTTAGTCAACGCTTCTTTGAGTGAGGGGTTCCTGCCGGCCGTCCTGAAAGAGGCAGTGGTGAGGCCCCTCCTCAAGAAGCCTTCCCTGGACCCAGCTTTGTTAGCCAACTACCGTCCCGTCTCCAACCTTTGCTTTCTGGCGAAGGTTGTAGAGAGTGTGGTGGCACAACAGTTTCCACGCCACTTGGAGGAAACTGATTATCTGGACCCGCGCCAGTCCAGTTTCCGGCCCGGCCACAGCACGGAGACAGCACTGGTCGCGTTGGTGGATGATCTCTGGAGGGCCAGAGATGGGGGTTGCTCCTCCATCCTGGTCCTATTAGACCTCTCGGCGGCTTTTGATACCATTGACCATGGTATCCTATTGCATCGACTGGAGGGGCTGGGGGTGAGGGGCACCGTTTTGCGGTGGTTCTCCTCCTACCTCTCTGGCCGAATGCAATTTGTATTGGCAGGGGGGCAGAGGTCGACCTCGAGGCCGCTCACTTGTGGGGTGCCACAAGGGTCGGTCCTCGCGCCTCTCCTGTTCAATGCATATATGAAGCCACTGGGCGAGATCATTCGTGGGTTCGGGGTAGATTACCATCTGTACGCGGATGACACCCAGCTGTACATCTCTACCCCAAACCACCCCAACGATGCCGTCGAAGTGATGTCCAGGTGTCTGGAAGCCGTACGGATCTGGATGGGAAGTAACAGAAATTTACAACTATCAATAATAGGAAGAATCTCTACAATTAAAATGAACATTTTACCCAGAATCTTATACCTGTTCTTGACAATCCCAATCAGATCGAGCAAGGACTTTTTTGAAGATCTAAACAAAATAGTTTTGACGTTTATCTGGCAAGGGAGAAAAGCAAGAATAAAACTCAAATTGCTACAAGAAGCTAGAACAAGAGGAGGATTGGGTTTACCTGACTGGGAGTTATATTATCAAGCAACAAACCTGTTAGATACTTGCTCGAACTACAGTGGTTTCCACCAAGGTCCTCTGTTCCAGCGGGAACAGAGGTTTAATCCTATTGGTCGAAGGGTCTGACAGCTCCCTATCAAAGGGCTGCTGTCAGACTCAACCTTCGCTGGATTGTTCACACTTGTTGTACTTAATAAAGAGATGTTGTTACCGTTAAGCCTGTGTGTGCCTATCCAGAAAATGGGCCCGTTTTTTGCCAAAAAACAGCATGCATAACCTTTAGGAGGCTTGTAGAGTGCTCCTGGGGGGAGGGGGCGCAAAAACGAGCAAAAAACAGCATGTTTTCCGCTCGTTTTTGCCCTCCCCAGCCCCCAGGAGCACTTTGCAGGCCTCCCAAACTCTGCACGTCCATTTTTGCAAAAGTGTGTGTGTGGGGGGGTGGGGGATCAAAATGCTGTATTCAGTGTATAAGACGCATCCAGATTTTCACCCTCTTTTGGGGGGCGGGGGGGAAGGTGTGCCTTATACTCTGAAAAACACGATATTCATATCAAGGGTAAATCATTTCTTTTCCCTGAATTTGTCCCAGTTTAGCTGGGTGCGTGGGAAGAAATGACTTTTATTAATTTGGGAAGAGGTTTTTTTTGTGTGTGGCTGTTTTAATCTAGGCCATTTTTACAAAGTGCCTCCCTCCACTTTTCTCATTGGTTGATGCGGAGTCAGAATTTGAAATGAATTTGAATCCAACTTTTAATAACCTGCTTAATAGCCTGCTTAGGCATATGGCCGCACATCAAATAATGGGCTATTTTAATTGGGATTTTATTTGTTACTAGCTGATAACCCTGAGTGGCCTGGGTATTTATTTTTGGGGGTGAAATGTCCAGACCAAACTTAATTTCTAATGTTAGATTTTCCCCTTTACCAGAGGGAGCCCCCTTGGTACTGTGAAGCCATTACCATGGCAACTCCACTGCACTGTACAGTAGAAGCCATTTTACGGCAGTACAGTAGAAGTCATTTTAAGGCACAACAGGCTGTATCTTAACAGAACACACACCCGTAGGGGCATTAGGGGTGTCTTAACAGAGGTTGGTTCCTACTGGTTTGAACCGGTAGTGGTTTGGTGGCCTGGGTCGCTGGAACTGGCAGTGACCCAGGCCTGCTACACCCGGGAGCTGATTGTCTCAGTAGTGCTGAAGGCACCTCTTGCTTTTTGCTTCTGTGCATGCGCAGAGCAGATCCAGCTTTCCCCACGTGCTTTGCTTGTCGGGGAAAGTCACAAATGGTGACCACGTGATCCCAGAATAATTGCAAATATATGCTGGTTGTCCGAGTGCCCAAATTTTGATCACATGTCCATGGGGATTGCTGTGATGGTCGTAAGTGTGAGGATTGGTTGGTCAGCACCATTGTAAAGTTGAAAAGTCGCTAAATGAACGGTGGTAAGTCGAGGACCACCTTGTAAAGTAATTATGGTATATGGGGAAACCTGATTTGGAAGGGCTCCACATCATTTGCGAGAACTCATATTTTATTATTTTTTCTCCGTGCCTTAAAGCTATTCCATCTTTCTGTTTTCAGTCTGGGCAACCTTTTAAGTTCTCGGTGCTGGAGATTTGTGACCGAATTAAGGAAGAATTCCAGTTCCTCCAGGCTCAATATCACAGGTATGGAAAAGAAGAGGGTGGGGGAAAAAAGAGAAGATTAGGATTCTTAATTCTGATAACTAAGTGGAACCTCCACACCTAGTGGCAGTATACCCCACAATACTGTATAGCCTTTGAAAAATCCAGAAATCTCTCTGTCACTCCCCCACACGCCCCCTATCAACCACGGTGCAGCCTTGTTTGAACATCACGTTAAGCCAACACAGTTCTAGGCTGCATCAACAGAGGGATAGAATCAAGATCACGTGAAATGTTCATACCATTTTATCATGCCTTGGTAAGGCCACACTTGGAATCCTGCATTCAGTTTTGGTCACCACGATGTAGAAAAGATGTGGAGACTCTAGAAAGAGTGCAGAGAAGAGCAACAAAGAGGATTAGGGGACTGGAGACTAAAACATATGAAGAACGGTTGCAGGAACTGGGTATGTTTAGCTTAAGAGAAAGAAGGACTAGGGGAGACAGGATAGCAGCCTTCCAGTATCTCAGGGGTTGCCACAAAGAAGAGGGAGTCAAACTATTCTCCAGGGCACCTGAGAGTAGAACACGAAGCAATGGGTGGAAACTAATCAAGGAGAGAAGCAACTTAGAACTGAGGAGAAATTTCCTGACAGTGAGAACAATTAATCAGTGGAACAGAAGTTGCCTCCAGAAGTTGTGAATGCCCCAACACTGGAAGTTTTTAAGAAGATGTTAGATAACCATTTGTCTGAAACGGTATAGGATTTCCTGCCTAGGCGGGGGGTTGGACTAGAAGACCTCCAAGGTCCCTTCCAACTCCGTTTTTCTATTCTAAGCAGTGGTTTGTTTAAGCCCGGTTTACAGCATAATGGCTGGATTTACCCAATGTGCTTAAATGCATTGTGTGAACTAAAAAATCTGGCCCATTTTTCTCCTTTCCCTTCCCTTTCCCTTTAAAAAAAAAAGAGAGAGTGGGTTTCCTTAGAAAAGGAAGGCATCCTGTAAATCGATTTATTTTTGATTCTGCTCACACAACCCTAGTCCATTACAGTCCCCTGAGTGAAGAAACCATGGAAAGAGGGAGGGAGTTTAGAGTGGGGCAGGCAGGGACGGTTTGAAGAGACAGTTCCGCAGATCAAAAAGTGAATTTGTCACTTGTCTGAAATGATATACGACAGGGATGTCAAACTCAAGGCCCGCGGGCCAGATTCGGCCCATAGAGTGCTTATAAACAGCAAAGGACCACCCCTGGGGTGGTTCTGCCAACGGCCCCCCTCCAGCCGCGGGCTCCGTTTTTGCTGGCAGGGGGCTATCAAAACAAACTAAGCTCAAAACAGAAGGAGAAATGTTTCCCCTTTTGCATTTGAGCATGCAAGAAGGGACAGGAAAGGAGAAAGGGAAAAAGGAAAGACCAAGGAAAAATAAGGAAAGAGGGGAAGAAAGGAGAATGAAGAGGGAGGGAAAAAAGAAGGGAAGGGAAGGGAGGGAGGAAGAAAGGAGGAAAGGAAGATTATAATGAGAGTGAGGGAGGGTCTCTGCCTTAGCACTTGGCCACCATAGGTGCCCCCCCCCCATGACACGAGCGATGTTGTGATGGCCACACCCACTCTGGCCCTCCAAGGTCAAACACAACCCTGATGTGGCCTTCGATGAAATCAAGTTTGACACCCCTGGTATAGGATCTCTGCTCGAGCAGGGGGCTGGACTAGAAGACCTCCAAGGTCCCTTCTAGCTTTATTCTGAATCTGATTCTGAATCATATTCTCCCCCCCTTTTTTTTGTAGCCTGAAATTGGAATGTGAGAAATTAGCGAGCGAAAAAACGGAGATGCAGAGGCATTATGTTATGGTAAGACATATTAATAATAACAATAATACCCATAGTTACTTTTTTTTTTAAACAAGAAGTTACGGATTTACAAAATGAAGGTAGTCCTCGACGTACAACAGTTCATTTAGTGACTGTTTGAAGTTACCACGGCACTGAAAAAAGGGATTTAAGGCCGTTTTCCCCACGTACGACCGTTGATCGCAATTGAGCCCAAACTTCCTCTCGCTAAGTGAGAAACTTGTCAAGTGAGTTCTGCCCTGGTTTATTATCTTCCTTGCCATGGTCGCTAAGTGAATCCCTATGATTGTTAAGTTGGTAACCCGGTTGTTAAGTGAATCAGGCTTCCCCATTGACTTTGCTTGTCAGAAGGTCGCCAAAATGAAACACACGACCCCGGGACACGGCAACCGTCATAACTATGAGTCAGTTTGCCAAGCCTCTGAATTTTGATCACGTGACCCTGGGAAGGCTGCAACAGTCGTGAGCAGCGGTGGGATTCAAAAATGTTAGCATGGGATGATCGTAAGATGTTATGGAAGGAAAAAACAATGAAAAAATCTGCTGCAAAAAATATATATATTAGCAACCGGTACTCTGTCTGGTTGCTGGGTGGGTGTGGCCATGGAGGGCGTGGCCAACTCGGGCTCCTGCACCACAGAGGGGAGGGGCTTTTCCCCTCCCCAGGCTCCGGAGGTTTTCCCCAAGCATCCGGGAGGGCGAAAATGGTCTGCCCCGGGCTCTGGAGGCCCTCCGAAGTCCCGAATACGGGCCCGTTTCTGGACTTCCGGAACTTCCGGAAGGGCCCATTTTTTGCCCTCCCAAACCCTGTGCTTATCCAGCCTGATGAATGGGCTGTGTAGGGACTCCGGGGAGGGGAGGAGCTGGGATGGGCGGGGCCAGCCAGTCCTTGCAACTACCGGTTCGGCAAACCCGATGTAAAATTAGCATCCGGTTTGCGCAAAACTAGTCTGAACTGGCTGAATCCCACCTCTGGTCGAAAGTGTGAAAAACGGTCGTCGGTCACTTTTTTGAGCATCATCATTTGTTCGAATGGTCACTAAATGAAGTGTTGTAAGTCAAGGGCTTTCTGTACATGCTTGCTAAATGGCCAAACCCTGATTTGATGGCGTATAACAGCGATAGCGAACCTTTTTTGGCTCGCGTGTCATAAGTGGGTGGAAGCGCAGGGGGGCCATGTGCAGGTGTGCCGCACCCAAAATGCAATGTGTTCCCCTCCAGTGCGCATATGCGCACTACAGGCATTCCCCCCCCCATTTTACATGCTTTTTTGCCCTCCCCAGGCAACAAAGGCTTTATAGGAGCCTGGGGAGGGTGAAAACAGCCTCCCCTGCCCCTCCGGACGCCCTCCGGAGGCTTCAGGGACCTTCAGGATGCTTCCCTGAAGCCTCCGGAGCAGTCAAAACGGCCCTCCGAGCAAACCGGAAGGGACTTCCAGTTTGCTCGGAGGGTCGTTTTGAGCGCTCCAAAGGCTTCAGGGACCGTCCGGAGGCCTTCCAGACGCCTTCAGAGTGCTCAAAACGACCCTCCGAGCACTTCCGGTTTGCTCGGAGGGTCGTTTTAAGCGTTCCGAAGGCTTCAGGGAAGCCTGTGGACGCATGCGCGCTGGCCAGCTGACAGGGCAGCACTTTGCGTGCCCTGATAAATGGCTCCGCATGCCACCTGTGGCACGCGTGCCATAGGTTCGCCATCACTGGTGTATAATCAAATCATGGTCCATATAGTTTTTTTTTTTAGTTTTTAAAGAAAACGGTCTGTCCCTATCGATTGGTGGCTGTTTGGGGTTTCGATGAGCTTTTCTTGCATGGTTTTGCGTGTCATTATAGCCGCGTCACGATCGGGTATCGAATGTTAGGAATCGGGACACGATGCTAAGAGAGGAAACTAATGTTTATCAGGGCCCAATGAAGGGATTTTTCAGCTCGCAGGGGGTGGGTGGGTGGGTGTCAACTGCCTGCCTAACTGGTGCTTCTCCTTCTGTTTCAGTATTACGAGATGTCCTATGGCCTGAATATTGAAATGCATAAGCAGGTATGCCTCCCTGGGAATCGCGAAAGGAGCGGGTTTGGGAAGGAAATCCAGGTTCAGATACGTAAAGACAGAACTGGCCACATTGGCCAAATATAATGTGAACTTTGTTCATTTGGATGATGCCAAGTGGTCTAGGTTGCAGTTGGCTTCCTAGGGAGCATCGCGTTTGCAAATTTATTGGCTGCATTCAGGCAGCAAGATTAACCTCCCTGGTCCATTCACACCACAAACTAAGCTTAAAGGTTGCGTGAAAGCAGCCAAGTTGCTTAAAATGTACGAAAGAATGGGACTTTCTGAAGGGAATAATTGGTGGATTTTCCTCCTTCCCTCCCTTCCATTTCCCACTTTCCCTTCCTTCCTTCCTTCCTGCCTGCCTGCCTGCCTGCCTCCTTTCCTCCTCCCTGTTTTCCTTCTCCCTCCCTCCTTCCTTCCTTTCGTCCTTTACCCCTCCTCTTTTCTCCCGCCTTCTTTCCCTCCCTGTTTTCCTCCCTCCCTTTCTTCCTTTCCCCCTCTTTCCCTCCCTTCCTATTTTCCTTCCTTCCTTCCCTCTAACTCTTTCCCTCCTATCTTTCTTTTCCCCTCCTCCCTGTTTTCCTTTCCTTCCTTCCTTCCCTCCTGCTTCCCTCCTTCCTTTCTTCCTTTCTCCCTCCTCCCTGTTTTCTCTCCCTCCCTTCCTTCCCTCTCCCTCCCAGTCTTCCTTCCTCCCTTTCTTCCTTTCTTTCACCTCCCTGTTTTATTTTCCTTTCCTTCCTTCCTTCAGCCCTCCCTCCCTCCTTTCTTCCTCTCTCCCTCCTCCCTGTTTTTCCTCCCTCCCTCCCTCCCTTCCTTTCCCCAAGAGAATATTTGAGTCTTTGAAGTTTCTTCTTTCTCTTTTGCTTTAGGCTGAAATTGTCAAGAGGCTGACTGCTATCTCTGCCCAGATTATCCCGTTTCTCACGCAAGAGGTAAACATAAATAAATAAATAAATAAATAAATAATAAATAAATAAATAAATAAATAAATAAATAAATAAATAAATAAATAAATAAATAATGAATGAATGAATGAATGAATGAATGAATGAATGAATGAATGAAAACAGGCAAGAAAAAGTGAACGATTGTAAATGGGGGATTACCTGTAACCCGTCTTTCCCCATTGGTGGCAACTGGACTCCTGCATCCTTTTTAAGAGTGGACCTTGGCAAGGCAACCGTTTCAAAGTGCACTGATGTAGTTTTCTTTGCCCCCCCTCCAAGCATCAACAGCAGGTCTTGCAAGCCATGGACCGGGCCAAGCTGGTGACGATGGGGGAGCTGAACAACATCATTGGGGTGAGTGAGCGTGGTGGCCGGGGCCAAGCAGCGGCTTTTTCACTAATAATTGACTCTGGTATCTTGTTTCTCAGAATTATCTGAACATGCCCCAAAGAGGAAGGGAGGGAGGGAGGGAGGGAGGGAGGCAGGAGAGGGGGAAGCAATGGAGGGAGGAGGAGAAAGCAAGGAAGGAAAGAAGGCGGAGAGGGAGAGAGGGGAGAGGAAGGGAAGAAAGGAAGGAAGGAAGGAAGGAAGGAAGGAAGGAAGGAGAGGGCTAAAGGAGGGAGGCAAAAGAAGCAAGGAAGGAAAGAAGGCGGAGAGGGAGAGAGGGGAGAGGAAGGGAAGAAAGGAAGGAAGAAAGGAAGGAAGGAAGGAAGGAAGGAAGGAAGGAAGGAAGGAAGGAAGGAGAGGGCTAAAGGAGGGAGGCAAAAGAAGCAGGGAAGGAAAGAAGGCGGAGAGGGAGAGAGGGGAGAGGAAGGGAAGAAAGGAAGAGTAAGGATGGATGGATGGATGGATGGAAGGAAGGAAGGAAGGAAGGAAGTAGAGGGCTAAAGGAGGGAAGAGGGAAGAGGAAGAAGCAAGGAAGGAAAGAAGGCGGAGAGGGAGAGAGGGGAGAGGAAGGGAAGAAAGGAAGAGGAAGGATGGATGGATGGATGGATGGATGGAAGGAAGGAAGGAAGGAAGGAAGGAAGGAAGGAGAGGGCTAAAGGAGGGAGGCAAAAGAAGCAAGGAAGGAAAGAAGGCGGAGAGGGAGAGAGGGGAGAGGAAGGGAAGAAAGGAAGAGGAAGGATGGATGGATGGATGGATGGAAGGAAGGAAGGAAGGAAGGAAGGAAGTAGAGGGCTAAAGGAGGGAAGAGGGAAGAGGAAGAAGCAAGGAAGGAAAGAAGGCGGAGAGGGAGAGAGGGGAGAGGAAGGGAAGAATGGAAGAGGAAGGATGGATGGATGGATGGATGGAAGGAAGGAAGGAAGGAAGCAGAGGGCTAAAGGAGGGAAGAGGAAGAAGCAAGGAAGGAAAGAAGGCGGAGAGGGAGAGAGGGGAGAGGAAGGGAAGAAAGGAAGAGGAAGGATGGATGGATGGATGGATGGAAAGAAGGAAGGAAGGAAGGAAGGAAGGAAGGAAGGAAGGAAGGAGAGGGCTAAAGGAGGGAGGCAAAAGAAGCAAGGAAGGAAAGAAGGCGGAGAGGGAGAGAGGGGAGAGGAAGGGAAGAAAGGAAGAGGAAGGATGGATGGATGGATGGATGGAAGGAAGGAAGGAAGGATGTAGAGGGCTAAAGGAGGGAAGAGGAAGAAGCAAGGAAGGAAAGAAGGCGGAGAGGGAGAGAGGGGAGAGGAAGGGAAGAAAGGAAGAGGAAGGATGGATGGATGGATGGATGGATGGAAGGAAGGAAGGAAGGAAGGAAGGAAGGAAGGAAGGAAGTAGAGGGCTAAAGGAGGGAAGAGGGAAGAAGAAGAAGCAAGGAAGGAAAGAAGGCGGAGAAGGAGAGAGGGGAGAGGAAGGGAAGAAAGGAAGAGGAAGGATGGATGGATGGATGGATGGAAGGAAGGAAGGAAGGAAGTAGAGGGCTAAAGGAGGGAAGAGGGAAGAGGAAGAAGCAAGGAAGGAAAGAAGGTGGAGAGGGAGAGAGGGGAGAGGAAGGGAAGAAAGGAAGAGGAAGGATGGATGGATGGATGGATGGAAGGAAGGAAGGAAGGAAGTAGAGGGCTAAAGGAGGGAAGAGGGAAGAGGAAGAAGCAAGGAAGGAAAGAAGGCGGAGAGGGAGAGAGGGGAGAGGAAGGGAAGAAAGGAAGAGGAAGGATGGATGGATGGATGGAAGGAAGGAAGGAAGGAAGGAAGAAAGGAAGTAGAGGGCTAAAGGAGGGAAGAGGGAAGAGGAAGAAGCAAGGAAGGAAAGAAGGCGGAGAGGGAGAGAGGGGAGAGGAAGGGAAGAAAGGAAGAGGAAGGATGGATGGATGGATGGAAGGAAGGAAGGAAGGAAGGAAGGAAGGAAGGAAGGAAGGAAGTAGAGGGCTAAAGGAGGGAAGAGGGAAGAGGAAGAAGCAAGGAAGGAAAGAAGGCGGAGAGGGAGAGAGGGGAGAGGAAGGGAAGAAAGGAAGAGGAAGGATGGATGGATGGATGGATGGAAAGAAGGAAGGAAGGAAGGAAGGAAGGAAGGAAGGAAGGAAGGAAGGAAGTAGAGGGCTAAAGGAGGGAAGAGGGAAGAGGAAGAAGCAAGGAAGGAAAGAAGGCGGAGAGGGAGAGAGGGGAGAGGAAGGGAAGAAAGGAAGAGGAAGGATGGATGGATGGATGGAAAGAAGGAAGGAAGGAAGGAAGGAAGGAAGGAGAGGGCTAAAGGAGGGAGGCAAAAGAAGCAAGGAAGGAAAGAAGGCGGAGAGGGAGAGAGGGGAGAGGAA